>NC_090651.1:300477687-300780526 GCF_040937935.1 Hyperolius riggenbachi | reverse complement strand
GCGCCCCGCACAAGAGTAATTCAGGGATTTGTCCGACACTGAATCACACCTACCTCCGAGTTGCTACAACTCGGAGGGCGTATAGTATTTAGCACCACCGAGAATTTAAACGGCAGTGGGTGATCTGTCATTCTGCTCACCCTGCGCCCAGCTCATCGGCGGTGCCACAATATGTACGCCATGGGGTGCCCTCTCTCCAAGCGAGTAAAAAATGAATGAGGCAGCCATCATAAATCATGGTTAAAAGAAGGTGTTTCTAGACAGTGCTGGACTCTCCTATTATAAAGGTAACAGTAAAAAAAGGCGCAGGAGGCTAGTGGACAAATCGGGCGCCGCCATTCACTCCAATAATAATTATCGTTTACTGGGCGCCGAACAGGAAAAAAGGGCGCCCAAGAATAATAACGTTTTCCAACGGCGCCCGAAGATTTTTCATGTTTTATAACTGCTTGTGATGATTTACGTTTCTTATTTCAATAAAACATTATTTTAAATGTTATCCCTTACTGTTTGTAAAACATTATTATTCACGAAACAAATCAATCAGTACGTAATGTAAATTGTAATATATTTTATCCCTTACTGTTTTTAAAACATTATTCTACACACAATACAGTGAGCACTAAGGAGGGTCTTAGGTTTAGGCACCAACAGGGGTGTCTTAGGTTTAGGCACCAACAGGGGGGTCTTAGGTTTAGGCACCAACAGGGGGGTTAGGGTTTAGGCACCAACAGGGGGGTCTTAGGTTTAGGCACCAACAGGGGTGTCTTAGGTTTAGGCACCAACAGGGGGGTCTTAGGTTTAGGCACCAACAGGGGGGTCTTAGGTTTAGGCACCAACAGGGGGGTCTTAGGTTTAGGCACCAACAGGGGGTCTTAGGTTTAGGCACCAACAGGGGGGTCTTAGGTTTAGGCACTAACAGGGGGGTCTAGGGGTTAGGGGTAGGTACAGGGAGGGTTACTTAGGCACCAACAGGGGGGGTCTTAGGTTTAGGCATCAACAGGGGGGTCTAGGGGTTAGGGGTAGGTACAGGGAGGGTTACTTAGTAATTTTTTTTTTAAACGTTATTATACGTTTCACTATTTAAACGAAAGTTTAACGTTTTTACAATTGCCGATTTAATGCACATTATTTAATGATTTATAACTTTATAAAACATTAATTTTAAACGAAATACAATACAATACATTTTTAAACGTTATTCATGCTTATCGTTTAAAACCCCGCGCCCTTTTTTCCCATCGCCCCTTTTTAACGTACGCGATTATAAAACCCAGCATGCTTTGCAGACGGAGTGATATGGCTGCTTTCTGTATTAAATATTTATTATCACAATATTTGTATGATGTGCATAAAAATGAAGAAATGATTTGTTAGTAAGTTTCTTTTAACATTTTTAAACAATAAAAGATAATGGAAAGAAAGAAGGGTAGAAAAGTAACTGAGAGGCATAAAGGAAGTAAACGGGAAAAGAAAATGAAAGGCAGGAATTAAAAGAAATGGAAAGATGAGGGAAGGAAAAGGAAAATGAGTGGGGAAAAGGAAAGGAAATTTAAAAAAAAGGAAGGGAAGGGAAGAAAGGGGGAAAGAGAAAAGGAAAGGCAAAGTAAGGAAGGGGAAAAAAAGGAGAAAGGAAAGGGAGGTGAGGTGAGAAATGGGAAGGGAAGAGAAGGGAAGGGAAGCCAAGGAAAAAATGAATGGGAAAGGAAGGGAATAAGAGGGGAAAAAAGGGGAAAGCGTTGAAAGGGAATACAAGGAAATGAAAAATGAAAGATTAGATGCTAGCTCTAATTGGTAAGGATGCATACATTAGTCACAAACTAAAGGTTGACAATGTTTATTGAAAAGGAATCCATGCAAACAGCACACACCACACAGCCAGAGAGCCTTGGCTAAGTGGAATGGACCACCAGAAGTTTCTGTATGTAGGAGTTCAGCCATTTCTGTCTTTGCAGTGCAGTGAGCAATTTTCTCTTCTCTCGGAAAGCTACATCATCAGCTACTACAATACTTCTTCTATCCAGCCCTTCACCTGGAAACCAGGTGGCAGCCATCTCTGGTCACCTATTGAGCCATTCAGATGAGCGTCCTCTGGTAACACTTTTTCAGCAACCTTATCAGAGCTAAACATAATCTGCCCTGGGATGGGCTCTGGAACTTCTTTCCTTGATTGCGGTTCTGTGGGGTCATCAGGGAGGAGGTCCGACATTAATGTTTTAAGACTCCAGTTTTGAAGATTAATGGAGGGAGCTGTTGGTTCCAAGCATCTGCCCTGATTTCGAAGTGGAGTAACTGTTTATTGCTAATAAGCTGATCAGACAGCGCTCTTTTCCAAAGTCTATAAGAAGAGAATGATTTCTAAAGGCCAACTGACCACCACTTGGATAACCCACTAAGTACACACAAGGAAAATTGCTGAGATGCAATTCAAGTACATTATGAGAATGACATGGGCTGCTGCAATAAAAATAATAAATAACATTTATTACAATACGCTTAAAACATTGATGATTAAAAATCCCTATAAAGGGTAATGGGCAATATCCTCACAGTGCGCACTGTACATCTAGAAGGTATAACCACCATAATGTCCCTGTCTGCGGCCTACAGACACCTCGATTGCAGTTCTGTGGTGTCGCCAGGGAGGAGGTCCAACATTAATGTTTTAAGACTCCAGTTGTGAAGGGTAATAAGTGCAATAGGAGATAAAGATACGAGGACGCTGGCACTGCAGTCTGTACACTTCTATTAGGGTGGGAGGGGGAGGGAGATGGCTGAGTCCACACAGTCGGGTAAAGATAGGTGAGTCCACAGCGTGCTCAGGCAGCAGTGATTCTGCATCAACAAGGAAGGAGAAAAGCGCCGGCACTGCTGTCATACACAATTTATTTACTGCAGTGACGGCGCTTTTCTCCTTCGTTGTTGGTGAAGGGTAATCGAGGGCAGCTGTTGGTTCCAAGCATCTGCCCTGGTTTCAAAGGGGAGTAACTGTTTATTGCTAATCAGCTGATCAGAAAGGGCTCTTTTCCAAAGTCTATAAGAAGAGAAGAATAACATATGCAATTTGTGAAGTTATTATTCATCATCCCTTGCTTGTAAATGTCATAAGGATGCAGTCACATAATTCTGCCTTAAAACCTTGGTTACAGTTTAGAACAGATGTTTTGGTTTTCACTTACTACCAATGTTCTCAGTCTGCTTTATCACTGCTAATTCATGCTGCTGCCCCAACTCAAGTACACACAAGGGTTTTTTTTACCTGGCACTCGGTAGTTGAGGGATATGAAGGTCACTGCACCTTTAAATATTTACTTTGTCCCGTTCCACACTTCTCTGCTTTTTGGAATTTGCATAAGAAGTGTGCATTCAGGCTTTTATGGAAGAAAACACTTGATAATTGCAGTACAAACAAGACAGTCCGTGCACCACTTCTGTTATTGCATTTATTACCTTGGCAGACACATTGCATCAGCATCAGAACCAAAACATAGCATTAGCATAGGGAGGTAGTGACCAGCGCTAGCCCTGCACCAGCCAACAGGGAGGTAGTGACCAGCGCTAGCCCTGCACCAGCCAACAGGGAGGTAGTGACCAGCGCTAGCCCTGCACCAGCTAACAGGGAGGTAGTGACCAGTTCTAGCCCTGCACCAACCAACAGGGAGGTAGTGACCAGCGCTAGCCCTGCACCAGCCAACAGGGAGGTAGTGACCAGTGCTAGCCCTGCACCAGCCAACAGGGAGGTAGTGACCAGCGCTAGCCCTGCACCAGCCAACAGGGAGGTAGTGACCAGCGCTAGCCTTGCACCAGCCAACAGGGAGGTAGTGACCAGTGCTAGCCCTGCACCAGCCAACAGGGAGGTAGTGACCAGCGCTAGCCCTGCACCAGCCAACAGGGAGGTAGTGACCAGTGCTAGCCCTGCACCAGCCAACAGGGAGGTAGTGACAGTGACCAGTGCTAGCCCTGCACCAACCAACAGGGAGGTAGTGACCAGCGCTAGCCCTGCACCAGCCAACAGGGAGGTAGTGACCAGTGCTAGCCCTGCACCAGCTAACAGGGAGGTAGTGACCAGCGCTAGCCCTGCACCAGCCAACAGGGAGGTAGTGACCAGTGCTAGCCCTGCACCAACCAACAGGGAGGTAGTGACCAGCGCTAGCCCTGCCCCAGCCCACAGGGAGGTAGTGACCAGCGCTAGCCCTGCACCAGCCAACAGGGAGGTAGTGACCAGTGCTAGCCCTGCACCAGCCAACAGGGAGGTAGTGACCAGCGCTAGCCCTGCACCAGCCAACAGGGAGGTAGTGACCAGTGCTAGCCCTGCACCAGCCAACAGGGAGGTAGTGACCAGTGCTAGCCCTGCAACAACCAACAGGGAGGTAGTGACCAGCGCTAGCCCTGCACCAGCCAACAGGGAGGTAGTGACCAGTGCTAGCCCTGCACCAGCTAACAGGGAGGTAGTGACCAGCGCTAGCCCTGCACCAGCCAACAGGGAGGTAGTGACCAGTGCTAGCCCTGCACAACCAACAGGGAGGTAGTGACCAGCGCTAGCCCTGCCCCAGCCCACAAGGAGGTAGTGATCAGCGCTGGCTCTGCACCAGCCAACAGGGAGGTAGTGACCAGCGCTAGCCCTGCACCAGCTAACAGGGAGGTAGTGACCAGTGCTAGCCCTGCACCAGCCAACAGGGAGGTAGTGACCAGCGCTAGCCCTGCACCAGCCAACAGGGAGGTAGTGACCAGCGCTAGCCCTGCACCAGCCAACAGGGAGGTAGTGACCAGCGCTAGCCCTGCCCCAGCCAACAGGGAGGTAGTGATCAGGGTGCTGGAATTAAGGCTGGGGGGGCCTCTGTGAAGCGCCGTCCACTCTCCCTCTAGTCACCCTCCCTCATCTGTCCCAACACGATTCTGGATAAGGTCAGATATACTCACATGTTACGCTATGTTTTGGTTCTGATGCTGATGCAATGTGTCTGCCACGGTAATAACAACAAGTAGGTATATGCAGTGATGGGTATTACAAAGGTTTGTACAAGGTTTGTACTGCATTACTCTCAACTCATCTGTTCTACCCTCCACTGCTTATCTGTCCTCCAAGCCCCTCAGTATTCCTTTCCATCAGTGTGTTCATCATGAGCAGTGGCAGCTACAGTTTCACATTTTTGTAGCACAAAGGGGACATGATGGCTGGCTGGTGAGGCCCATTTGGGTGATCAAAATTGGGTTGTATGGCAAGCTTTAGATTCTTGCCTAACTCAGGTCCTGTGTGGGCAGATCACAGACAAATTATTCCAGCCCCCAGCCTGTGCCTCACGTCTCTACAAGCAAGGGAGGGGGGGGGAGGCAGGAGGGAGAGGAACACTGTGCACTGTGTCCTTATCTTAGTAGCTAAGCATTGCTGGAGACTAACTGCAGATTGTATTTTACAGACAGGTAGTTTTGAATCAGGATTATTATTCTAATTAAAAACTGCCTGTCTGTAAAATACAAGCTCTAGTTTATTTGCTAATTAAAAAAACAAAACAGTAAGCTTTCAGCTTGTAAGCCTTCTTCAGACTCTATTCCTGTTGACTGACAATGTTAGAACATATAATAAGAAGGTAGAGAGTTTTTTTTTGCAAATATATGTGTCATCGAGATCCATTAATTACAAGGGATCTCGCAAGGATTGTGAGGTATGTATAGCAAATAGATAAGACCCTTAGTTTACTTAACGCCTACATAGACTACATAGTCTGACTAGAGATGGCTAGAACGGTTCGACTGCAAACTTATTCGCGTGAACTTTGGTGGTCTTGCATTCGCGGGGAACTGCAAACTTTATGGCGGTTCGACCCTCCCCCTATACTACATCATTAGGGTCAACTATGACCCTCTACATCACAGTCAGCAGGCACAGAGTAGCCAATCAGGCTACACTCCCTCCTGGAGCCCCCCCCCCCCTATAAAAGGCAGGCAGCATCAGGCATTTCACTCACTCGTGTGACTGCAGTAATTAGAGAAGGGAGAGGTGCTGCAGAGACATTAGGGATAGCTTAGTTAGGCTACAGTTAGGCTTGTTAGGTTGCTCTTTCTTGCTGATACTTATTGCTAAAAAGCACTCCTCATCCTCAACAGCTCTTTTAAGAGCTAATGTTGTTCTTGTGATCTATTTTTTTTTGTGTGTGTGTCCCACAAACACTTGTGTTGCATATACAGCCCTGTCAGTCAGTCTTAGCTGCTGGACCTTGACCCCTTGGTAATTCCTACTGTGCCACTGCCAGGCCCAGCACATTCAGTGACTAGTGTGTGTGACAGGTGCACATTTGTAATACCCATCACTGCACATACCTTCCTGTTGTTCAGTGCACCAACCCACCTACCTACGTGACCGCACGCAGTGTCAGCACCTGTTCACGGTACCTGTGTGTGTGTGTGACAGCTGCACATTTGTAATACCCATCACTGCATATACCTACCTGTTGTTCAGTGCACCCACCAACCTACGTAAGCGCACGCAGTGTCACTGCACCTGTTCACGGTACCTGTGTGTGTGTGTGTGTGTGACAGCTGCACATTTATAATACCCATCACTGCATATACCTACCTGTTGTTTAGTGCACCCACCTGCCTATGTGAGCACACGCAGTGTCACTGCACCGGTTCACGGTACCTGTGTGTGTGACAGCTGCAAATTTGTAATACCAGTCATTGCATAATTGTTCACAGTACCTGTGTGACCGCATGCTGTGTAATAAACCACTCCGTGCATACCTGTTAACTGCACCTGTGTGACAGCTGCACATTGTATTGTAATACCAGTCACTGCATAACTTTCACTGCACCAGCTTTCCCAAATTCAACGTGGAAATGAGATTGCTGCCGTTGTCACACGCCACGTTGCCGATCTCCAGCTGGTGCGGGGTCAGCCACTGATCCACCTGTTTGTTAAGAGCACCCAGAAGATCTGGTCCAGTGTGACTCTCCGCTTTGAGGCAAGACATGTCTAAGATGGCGAGACACCATCGTATCTGACATGCAGCATAGGCCTGGGGAGCTGGGGCTGTGTAGCTGGAGAGGAGATCGCAGCACCAGTAGAGTTGAACTGCCACTCAGCCAAGGAGGAGGAGGATGACGACAGCGAAGAAGATGTAGCAGGAGGAGAGGAGGTGGCAGGAGGCCTGCCTGAAAGCCGTGGAGGTGTCACAAGTTGGTCCGCTGCACAGCCACGTACTCCCTGCTTGCCATCGGTCACCAGGTTGACCCAATGGGCTGTGTAAGTTATATACCTGCCCTGACCAAGCTTGGCGGAGACCTGTAACGTCATGACGCTGCGCTCCACGCTTGGAACGCGGAAATAAGGTGAGTAATTGTCCATACGCCTCCGGCCGCCCCGCACTTGTCGCCGCTAATTTCTGGAGAGGGAGAGAGAGGCAGAAGGAGGGGTCCCAGGTGAGGGAGGGGGGGGGGGATATTTCCCCCCTCCCCAGAGCCGGGACAGGTTCCTTCAGCACCCAAGGCTGAGACAGCAAAGTGCGCCCCTCCATCCCTCCCACTTCAGCCGTCACACACTGATTGCTATTAGACTAAGAGGTGCCCCAGAGCCCGAAATCTCCCCTACACCTTAATCTCTAGTTATCTGGCTTGCAGTCACTGTCATGTATCCCCTTTTCTTATTTCTTTCTGCTTCAAACACAATTGGGAATGACAGCTGCCTCGGCCCGGCCCTGCCCCTCCCCACCGCTGCCTCCACAGCCCCTCCTTCTAGCCCTGCTTCCCCCTCCTGCTGTGCTGCTGTGGGGGGTCGTGGCGACACCCCCCTGCCTCTACCTCTGCCTCTACCTGTTTTGTCAGTTTTGTCCATATCGGGGGGGGGGGGGGGGGGAATGAAGTGAAAGGTATGCACTGACTTCAGTAATACAATGTGCAGTCACACAAGTGCAGTTCACAGGTATGCACGTAGTGGTATATCACACTGCGTGTGCTCACGTAGAATATGCAGTGGGTATTACAATGTGCACCTGTCACACATAGAAAGGTGCCGGACAGGCACAGTGACACTGTGTGCGCTCACGTAGGTGGGTGGGTGCACAGTGAAGGACAGGTAGGTATATGCAGTGGGTATTACAATGTGCACCTGTCACACACACAGGTAGTAGTCACTGAATGTGCTGGGCCTGGCAGTGGCACACAAAGTAGGAATTACCAAGGCTGTCTATGCAACACAAGTGTCAGTGGGACACACACACACAAAAATAAAATAGATCACAAGAACAAGATTAGCTCTCAAAAGAGATGTTGAGGGGTGCTTTTTTAGCAATAAGAATCAGCAAGGAGCAAGCTAAGAAGCCTTTAGGGGCCCTTTCACACCAGAGGGATTTTTCAGCGTTTTAACGCCACGGCCGAAGTTGGCGTTTTGCTAGGTAAAAGAAGGTCCATAGACTTTCATTTTACCTTTTACATCTAACTCGGCGTTTTGGAGCGTTGCGTTTCAACGCTCCCAGGAGCTTTTTCAGGGCTGTTTACAGCCGAAGTTGGCTGTTGGCATTTCAATGATAGTCAATGGAAAACACCAACTTCAGTGTTTTCAAAGCGTTTTACAGCTAACTTGTTCACTTATTTTTATAGAAGGAAAAAAAAAGGACGTTTTCATATGAACTGTAAAACTCTTTGAAAACGCTTTGAAAACGCTTTGAAAACGCTATGTATTGGCGTTAAGCAAAAGGCTGACTTTCAGCCTTTTCTACCGCAGCCTCTAGTGTGAAAGAGCCCTAAGAGCCTAACTAAGCTTTCCCTATGAGAGTCTGCAGCAGCTATCCCTTCACTAATTACTGCAGGCACACGAGTGAGTGAAAAGCCTGACGCTGCCTGCCTTTTATAAGGAGGGGGGGGGGGCTCCAGGAGGGAGTGTAGCCTAATTGGCTACAATGTGACTGCTGACTGTGATGTAGAGGGTCAAAGTTGACCCTCATGATGCACTATGGGGCGCGAACCGAACTTCCGGAAAAGTTTGCGGTTCTCCGCGATCGCGAACCCCGGAAGTTCGCCGGGAACCGTTCACTGGCAAACCGTTCGGGCCATCTCTAGTGATAACCAGGACAAATAAGCAGATACAATGTGTGGGTTTTATGCACAGTAGCAGTGTTTATATTAAAACCATAGGGGATGAAATTGGAGAAATAGTGTATTTTTTAACTTTTTCGTTGTATTAGAAAATGCATAAAAAATAAAGCAATTACTGAAAACAAATGTCAACCTCAAAAAGCCCAATTGGTGGTGAAAAAAACAAGATATAGATCATTTCATTGTAATTAGTAGTGATTAAGCTATTGGCAAATGAAAGGGATGAGCACTGAAAGGTGAAAATCGCTCTTGTCCGTTAGGCTAAAAACCGCCTTGGGGGGAAGTAGTTACAATTGCAATAAAACTGGAATTTACTCAATTACTTTCTTCTTTACTTGTCTTCAGGAGATTCTAAGAAGTACTATATTTTTTTCCTAAATGTGCTAACACTTCCCCTCGTTTTTTTGTGAAGCTCTGAGATCGAGACTGGGGGTCAATACTGCAAGTCAAGAATCCAATATTGTTGGCTTTCATTCGAAGTCAGCAGAAACAAAGGACCTTGGCCCATATGCAATTAACTTTTTCTCCTGAGTTTTCTCCTAGGTGATATTTTCAAAATTGTCAATAAAATGCATATTAAACCCCCTGCAAGCAAGAAAATGCTCAAAATAGTTTTGATAGTACTTTTTCATTTTGTTTTTGGTACCTTTTTAGTTGCAAAGGGCTGAAAAGTTACTTTAAATAGAAGATGAAAAATTATCTCCTAGGAGAAAACTCAGGAGAAAAAGATAATTGCATATGGGCCCATGTGATTAACTCCCCTGCCTCTTTTTCTTCTTCTGTTGTCCTGTGGTTATTTTTACAATATAAAATGCCAAGGAAACTCTATGACCCTGTAACAAAAGTATCTGGTTTTGTCTCTGGAGGCTACTCTGGTAGTGTAGAGCAGCTGGAGAAAGCTTCCTCTTCCTCTTTGGTCAGTCGCATCCCCGGCTCCCCTGTAGACGTGAATCAGCATGTTCGCATTCCCGGCTCCCCTGTAGATGTGGGTCAGCGTGTTGTTTCTGGCAGTCTGCCTAGGAGGACGCGCGCAGCTCAGAGCTGCCTTTATAGGTTAAGTGTAACGCTTGCGGAACTTTCTCTGTGATCAGCGCACAGCGCGTGCGCTGACACGGCGGAAATCCTCCACAAGTGTGTAATTGCAGGCACCCAGCAAAAGGTGCTACGCACCTGTAGAGGGAAATTCCTGTCGGCAGATGGCGCTGGGGAGTGCAGAGGAACCAATCCTCTGTACTTCCACAAATGCCAGACAGGAATTGTACGAAGCACAGAACGCAATCGCAAGAGAGGCGATTGCGAATGAGAACGAGCAAAGGGACAGGTTGTATGTGTGTGCGCTAACTTAGTCGCCACCCCGCGACGGTGCACACACAACAGCAAATATGAAATAGGAATGCGATCGCGAGAGGTGCGATCGCCAGACGTGACACAAGGCAGATCAGAACAGAATACGAGGTTAGCAAAGGCACAGCAAAAAATACATTGAGAATAACAAGGAAATTAACAAACGCTAACTGAACGCGAACACCGCACTAATTCGCAACAGTGCACGCGTTCCTGCGCGGTCTCCACTTGATAAGCACAATAGAGACAAGCACGCCTAACTAACCAAGACAAGACAAATATGTAACAGAGGACGCGAGCGCTTGCTTAACGGTTACCTCACCGAGCCTCCAGCAAGCGTTCGTAGCAGATAAGACAGACACACGAAAACAGGGACAAGCGAGAGATAGGATCCACAGCACTAGCGAAAGTGGCTAGCGCGATCCAGGTACAGAGTAGCAGAACAGAAGGATCCACAGCACTAGCGGAAAGTGGCTAGCGCGATCCCAGGAGACAGAACAGAAGGATCCACAGCGCTAGCAAAAAGTGGCTAGCGCGATCCCAGGAGACAGAACAGAAGGATCCACAGCGCTAGCGAAAAGTGGCTAGCGCGATCCAAGGAGACAGAACATAAGAGATAGCTGGTAGCAACCGCTGCACCAGCTATACTCCAAGAACAGAGATCAGAACCATTTCCTGTCGACCACCGCTGGGACAGGACAATAGCAACAGAACAAACAAACAGATAAGCAATCCTAACTGCACTAAGGAAACCTGCCTAGTGCAGTTTTCCAGGAATTACTCTAAGCTGACACTCTCCAGAGTGTTTCACTGGAAGACTCCTTATGAACAGCGAAGCATTGTGGGAAACACATAGTACTTATAGTACACGCCTCCAATGAATGTGGCCAGGCAATTTGCATGACAACGTATGCAAATTCCTCAGCAAGCACAAGCTGCAAAACTGACAGAAGCTCTTCTTTCCAGAGACCTGCAGCATGCAAACCTAAACAATGGTCAAAAAACTGCCTGCCTACACAGGCAGTTGAGCAGATCATCACATTAAGGAGGCGTGTCTGAGGTGTGTCAGCTGATTCCTGCGGTCAGCTGACACTTGCTGCAGGGATGTTGCTGATTGGTCTGATTTTCCTGGGGGCTTGGTCTGTGCTCTATTGTTGCTATATAAGCCCTGGGCATTCAGTTACTCACTGTCTGTTATAGCTATCAGTTCTCTGAGCGCTGGACATTGTCTTGCTACTGTGCCAAGTCAGCTAGTTTTCAGATATATATATATATATATATATATATATATATATATATATATATATATATATATATATATACACACAGACACTGCCGATATATATGAACTCTAGTTAGACCAGTTATATATATATATATTGTAAATTGTATATTATTCTGATTGTTATTCTGTGTATGACCCGGCTAAACCCTCACTCTGATTCTGTCTCCTCCTTGTCTGTACCTCAGCCATCTGATCTAAGTGTATGACCTCAGCCTGTTTAATTTTTTTGTCTCTGTCTCAGCCCTCTGTACTATAGCCATCTGACCACCTGTGTATGATATCAGCCTGTTATTGACCTAGCCTTGCCTCAGTCCTATTGTACCGTAGTATTTCTGACTACACGTGTATGACTTTAGCTGACGATCTGACCACGATTTATCTATTCAGTGATTACGTCTAATACCCAGCGTCACAGACCCGATATAATGAGGTTAAGGGTGAACTTATTAAAAATGTTGTGCGTAAGATCTTATTGTTTATGGAAGAAGAGCCATCGTTTGCTTGTTAGCTGTTTGAAGCTTTGGTATGAGTCATCATTCCTTACAGATAATGCAATGGCAAGAAATTAAATAATGGCTGTCCTCCTTGAATTTTTCTCATCATTAGTGGAGGAAATTTTAAGAAGAATGACGTTTTGTTAGTCTGCTAGCAAAGTTTTATCTCCTCTGTACTCCAAAAAAACTTGTTTAACCACCCTGGCGTTCTGATTAAATCGCCAGGGTGGCTGCGGGAGGGTTTTTTTTAAATAAAAAAAAAACTATTTCATGCAGCCAACTGAAAGTTGGCTGCATGAAAGCCCACTAGAGGGCGCTCCGGAGGCGATCTTCCGATCGCCTCCGGCGCCCAGAATAAACAAGGAAGGCCGCAATGAGCGGCCTTCCTTGTTTTGCTTATATCGTCGCCATAGCGACGAGCGGAGTGACGTCATCGACGTCAGCCGACGTCCTGACGTCAGCCGCCTCCGATCCAGCCCTTAGCGCTGGCCGGAACTTTTTGTTCCGGCTACGCTGGGCTCAGGCGGCTGGGGGGACCCTCTTTCGCCGCTGCTCGCGGCGAATCGCCGCAGAGCGGCGGCGATCAGGCAGCACACGCGGCTGGCAAAGTGCCGGCTGCGTGTGCTGCTTTTTATTTCATTCAAATCGGCCCAGCAGGGCCTGAGCGGCAGCCGCTGGCGGTGTTGGACGAGCTGAGCTCGTCCAGACCGCTCAGCTGGTTAAGAGATTTACACAAGGTAGCAGGAGCCATCATAAGGTAAAAGAAGTAGAAAGGCTTTTATTCTGGTGGTATGTTTCTGGAATGTTGGGACTTGAAAACGGCAAAGATGGGACCTTGATGTTTCCACAGGTACACTTTAAAGAAATGTTTTCTAATTGCTGACTTTATGATCTTCATAAATGTAACATCCACGGAAGCAGCGGCTGCGGGCACGCAGGGTGTCTCCGCAGCCGCCTCGCTTCCCTGCTCTGGGACTTCGCCCGTTCCTCTGGCGTCTAGTACGTCGGGGACGGGGTTGTCCATTGCTCATAGGGTTGCTGTATCGCGCGGGCGCGCGCGGAGACAGGACCTTTATGCGGGGAGGAGGCGCGTCAGTTGACCAGCTGGTCGGCTGACGTCAGAGGAGACTCACGGCGCTCAGGATTGACTGATTGGTGGTGGGCGCGGCCGTGGGGTCTCCTCTGCTTCAAAAGCCTTCAGTCTTCACTCGCAACCTGTCTGCTGTTGCGAATACTTATGTGTTAGCGCTCAGACCTTAGATCAGGGGTCTCAAACTCGCGGCCCGCGGGCCATTTGCGGCCCGCGATACAATATTTTGTGGCCCCAGGGCCCCAGAGCTTGTAGGGGCCCCCAGTGGCTACAAGAGGAAAAAAAAAATTTTCAAATCGGCCTTATAGTTTTTGAGAAAATCGATTTTAAAGTTGCAAAGGAAAAAAATACACATTTAAAAACCCGCCGACTTTAATGGTTAATAGCAAATCCACCTTAAATGCTAGAAACCCTAAATTTGCAGGATATGTTAAGGAGATCATTAGGAATAAGAGGAAAAAACAATTTTTCAAAAAGACCTTATAGTTCTTGAGAAAATCGATTTTAAAGTTTCGAAGGAAAATAGTATACTTTTAAATGCGGTAAATGTCACTTTTAGTAGCAAGCCTAACGGTAGTGTAATTTTACATGTATCAAAAGAAAGAGCAATACATTTCCTGACAGAGTTTCCAGGGGGTCCATACGCAGCCGCAGCGCTTTGGCCAGGGATCGCTATACAGCCGTAATATGGCTGTATGAAGATTCCGGGCATTTTTTCCTATTTTCCCAATTTTTTTTTTATGTTTAGAGTGGGCGGGCAGAGGCGGCGATCCTCCGCGATTGACGTCAGGAGGGGCAGAGCTGAAGCTGAAAGCTCTGCCCCTTCCAGGAAATGCCGGCGGATTGCCCCCGGGGCGATTTGGGGGCTCTGCAGCCCTCGTTTTGCGGCGGGGACACGTGAACTCCCTTATGCGGCCCAGCCTCATCCTGACTTTGCCTCCTGCGGCCCCCGGGTAAATTGAGTTTAAGACCCCTGCCTTAGATAGTATCCGGTGTGCTTTGATCTGGGAGGAAACCAGGGATTTCACACAAGACTAGAATTATTGTATTATTGTATATTTGATATTCTTTGTATGACTCTGACTATCCTCTGACCCTGCTCTTGCTTATCGATTCTGTACTTCTGCCCATCTGACTCTGTTGCTGAACTCTGCCTGATATCTCACTACTCTCTTGCCTGTCGATTTTGTACTGTACCTGCCCGCCAGTTACTGATCCTAGCCTGTCTGACCATTCTACTCACCAGTGAACCCTGTCACTGGTGAAGGGCTCTTTGCTAGTACTCATCAGCTCCTCTGGTGAGATCTAGTCCACTAAACTATTACTGTGTACTATAGTACCCACCAGCTCCTCTGGTGAGGTTTAGCAAAACTATTCAGTTACTGTACCAATAGTGCCCACCAGCTCCTCTGGTGAGGTCTAGTTAAACTATTCAGTTACTGTTGCACCAAGCACTATACACCTTGCTATTCTGCTAGCTATACTTGCATTATTGGTGATTCTGCAGATCACCACATAATCAGGTATAGCGTCTGTATTATCGGTGATTCTGCAGATCACACATAATCAGACGTCTGTGTTACTACACCAATCGTTACAATAACATATAGCTACGAAACTGGAGTACACAGATACCCAAACAGAAGGGAATATGTTGAAAGTTATGAGTATATGAATACTCTGAACAAGGACCATATAGACCTTTATAGTGAACCACTATTGTGGTCCTTAATTTCACATAAAAAGAAAAAGATAAAGTTCTGTTAACGTGTACCCGAGGCGACATATGACAGGATGAGATATGTACAGTACAAAATATATTAATAACCAGGCTGTTTTACTTGTTTTATTTTGCTGCCTGAAAGAGTTAATGTTTTCCGGCCTGCTTCTGTCTTGTCGGTACTTTGTTGTGAATATAGTAAATCATCACTGATAAGAAAATTACAGCCGTAAAAAGTTTTCCTGGCAGAACACAACTTCTAAGGGCAGGGGAGGTCAATAATTAATGTACAGTATTTTAACTCTGGGACACTTAATAGGCCGCCACTGACAGTAAAACATTCAACCTACTTTGTAAATGTTTAAATGTAAAAGAAAACTATTGGATACTTAAAAAAGTCATTTTTAGGAGTAGGAGGATAAATATAATTGTTTATCTCATCAGTTTCTTTTTTTACCTTAGGTTCACTTTAAATATACCCTATATGAGCCTACTACAAATAATAATACCAGACTTGCTACTCCTCCGGAACATGCCCTATGTAGCCAGGGTTGCCACACTTCTCAGAAGTAATCTGAGGTGTCCACTACTCTAGAATTAATGGGACCCTGGGCACTCACTAAAAATGAAATAGTGACTTACCTGGGGCTTCCTCCAGCCCACCGTGGACCGCAAGTTGCACCCGGCATCCTCCTAGCTCCTCTCCTGGTCCCGGCTGGTGACTCCGTTATGGGACAACTTCTGCCTGAAGTCGTCAGGGCTGCATCCTGCTATCTCAGTTTGCGACATCATGCCGGCCAACTATGTGTCATCACGCCAGCCGGCGTGAGAGTCCTGTTCATGTGTGTTTCTCTAATATTGAACAGTGCATGCACAGGACTTCCACACCAGCCGATGTGATGATGCGTAGTCGGCCGGCGTGATGTCACAAATTGAGGAAGCAGCCCTGAAGACTTCAGGCAGAAGTCGTCCCATAACCGAGCTGCCAACCAGGACCGGGAGAGGAGCCAGGAGGACGCCGGGGGACCTTGTGACCTACAGTGGGCTGGAGGAAGCCCAAGGTAAGTCACTATTTCATTTTTAGTGAGTGCTCAGCATCCCTTTAAGTTGTTCACATTCCATTATGTAATTTATCCGGTCTAGGACTTCTTCATATCGTAACACTGGTTGGAGTCAGAAATGTGCAATGTGCAGTTTAGTTGCTAGGGATATAAATTGAAGCAGCTTACGTGTAAAATATTTTATTTCTGGTGGTTTAAACCCAAGCAAAAACACTTTAGGATTTTTATAGATAGGGACCTCCAGATTCCTCCGTATGACCTTATCCCATATTTTTGTCAGTATGTATGTATTAAGAGTGCCTAGTGCATTACATCCATAAAAGCACTGATGAGACTTCAAGGCCAAGTCCATGAATTCTCTGAGGAGTCATATATACTCTGTGCAAAAAGCTTTATTGAGTAAACAAAGTAATTTGCAGCACCACGTCCTTGTAAATATACGGTAGTTCTTGTATTGTAATAAAAGCAATGAGAATGCCATGATCAGCGAAGGACGCTGTTTCGGACAAAGTGTCCTTTATCAAGCAAGCAATACAGCTTGATAAAGAACACTTGGTCCTTGGACCCTCACTGTTTCTCTGCTGTTTAAGCGCTTTAGAAAACAGGACTATAGCTGACCTATGTTGGGTCAGAAGAGTTTTTGAACACTTCCTGTACTGGAAAACAACATGAGACTTTTTTCTTTGCTACTAATGTTCTATTTCTTAGCTGTACTAATCATACAATTTATTATCTCATAAGTTTAATTTATCTTCAGGTTTGTTTGAGGCTGTATTCACAGTGGGACGTTGCGGTTTAATGCGACGTTAAAGTGTCTGCGTTAAGAGGGAACGCACTGCAAGCAGTGAGTTACCACAACGCAACATTTTTTAATGCGACTTTAACATCTCACTGTGAACAGCCCATAGGATTAGCATTGCAGTGCGGTAATCTGTGTTATAAGACTTTATAACGTGCGACCATAACGTCCCACTGGGAATGCGACCTTAAAGTAAAATGATTTTAAATCCAGAAAACAAGTTCAGCCTTGTAGGCGGAAGACATTAGTGCTCACTGTTTCCAGGAAAACATCATGAAGGCTTAGGCCTATCCCTGGAAATGAGTGAGACTGGCTGTTGCTTGTCCTTCAGAATAGCTATAAATAGCCCTAGCAGGGCATGACAGTGATGTAACATCTCAGGCGAGCCAAGAGGACAGAGAGACACATCTTTTCCTCAATGTGTGTTATTCCCAGCTATGTGCTAGGTCCTATGGCTTTCTATATTAGGAAATCTTAATTTCATACTGCTCTGTCCACCAGGTTATTTCTGGCACGTTATTTATAGCCCTGTAGATTAGCAGTGCTGAAAATAGACTAGATACACAGGATAAGCTTTCAGGATCTTCACCCCTGTCACCGATCAGCTGATGGCTCGGCACATAAGACGCTTAGAACACAAAGGTCATTGCAGGGTCATTTATGTTTTTTAGGTGGTCTGACATGAAATGTGCAAGTCTGGAAATTGTTCACGTTATCAGTAAATGTACTTTATTTCTAGACTACCATACTAAGGAACATATTTTGAGATCAATGTTTTTGTTAGGTTAAAGCGGTATTGTCACCATAAAAATCAAATTTCAACAGCAACTGGTCTGAGTGTATTAAGTGATAAAGATGTTAATTCTGCATTCAAAACTTTTTCTGCTTTTATGGTTTGGAGTTATCACATACTTTAGGAGCACTGGCCCTAGTGCCAAACAGTGCCAACAAGTTGAATGCTGGGAGTTCTTTTGAATGCTGGGAGTTCATTTTATCTATAATATATTCCTCCTCTTCCATTTATTTCCCTGCCTAGCTGATCACTTGTGTTTACAAGCAAGGCTGAGGTGACTCAGTGATTGGATGTGTAAATGAAAAAAAGACTCTGGGAGGAGGGCAGCTAATAAATACACAATGGGCAAGAGAAGGGAGGGGGGGAACAAGAGTCAGGGAGGATATGATGTCAGCATTAAGCTTGGCAAGATGGCCACTGCCTAGAGTAGGATTCTCTGCTTTTCCTTTATAAAATTCACAGGAATCGTTACGTGGATAGCACAATACATCTGTTATGTAAGTAGAAGTAGTATTTATCTACTTATATATGATTTTTTTATTACTAGGTTAGCATGGGTGTCGCTTGTTCTTTAAAGAAGAAACACAGTCAGGCAGAGCATACAATAAAAATTAGTTTACATACTTTGTGTTGCCCCACAGTTATCCAAGTTGCATTTGTTCCATGGTAAAGTCATCTGTTGAAAAATTACATGTCTCCCCAAGCTCAGAGTACAGTATTGCTAGAAGCTGTCACCACACAGATAGCAGTAGAGTGTTGTAACGTGTTAGCCATGAGTAAAAGCAAGAAATTTTGAATCAGGATGATACCATTTATTGGCTAACTTAGAGATGGATAAACAGTGAGCTTTCGACTTATAAAAAGCCTTCGTCGGACTGGTTCCTGACCAAAACTGAAAAAACACAGCTTATATACACTAACATACAGATGAGAAACATTCTTTAGCAAACATAAATGTAATTAGATGCCTCAACTGTTACTGAGGAGGCTTTCCCAGGCATCCTGGATAAATTGATAAGATCAATAGAATCCTCAAAATGACATGGAGCAGACTCTGGTGATGTCTCCCCATCACCAGAATCTGCTTCATGTCTGTAACGATCGGTGTAACACAGAGAGGGTCTGATTACCGGTGATCTGCAGTATCACCGAGAATACAGATATATACCCGATTATTGATGATCTGCAGTATCACCGATAATCAGATATATCTCTATTCTCTGGACACCTGGGTAATAAGAGTGTTTGGTGCAACAGAAATACTTTGAGGACTGCACCTGAGGAGCAGGTGCACAGCAGTAAGGAGTACTGCACAGTAACACGTTCCTTCCGCAAGCCTGAGACTCTCCCGAGGGAGGGGTCAGGCTAGGAGTAGGAAGGACAGAGTGTGAGTGACACCAAGGAAGGGTGTCACCCCCAGGTCTGTGAGCTATCTCTTGACTGAGGAGATAGCTCTCGAGGTCGGGCAAGCCGGACAGACAGATCAGGGACAGAGACAGGAGATAGATGCGGAATCCTAAGACAAGCAGAATTCGGCAACAGAGTATCAGATATAGTGAAGTACCTAATCAGAGATCAGAAGAGTAGTCAGGAAAGCAGAAGGTCATAACAAATAATCAACAATGCCTAGTCTTGGGTGTGAGCTCCTTGATCATCAACACCCTGGAACTGGTCTGAGTATAACTAGATGGTAAAGCTAATTCCTAGTCTGAGGTGTGAGGTCCCTGGTCATCAACACCTAGGAACTGGTCTAAATAATAACACAGATAATATACAGTTTTCCCTAGACTGAGGTGTGAGGTCCTTGATCATCACTACCCAGGAACTGGTCTAGATAATAACACAGATAATATCACAGAAACTGACAAGGTCTGAGTGCTACCACGTAGTGATCGCAACGCCAGACACCAGAGAAATGACCAGCACCCAGTATATATACACCAGCGCTCTCCAGCGCTTCCCCTAAGTGCTGGACCAATGAAACCTGATAGAATTGTCAGCTGATCGGCTAGATCAGCTGACACCCTTCTGACTGCCATAAAGGCTCTGCCTCTCAGCGCGCGCGCGTGTCCTTCTGAACCTGTGTGGACTATCAGTCCCAGCCACACCAGAGATGTGTTGTAATGCATCTGTTGGTTTAAACGCGGGGCCAGCCGCACCGCTGTCAGAGCATGCGGCGGTTTCCCCGCGTTCAGCCATACTGCTAGTGGTAAGCCCATGTGTGCAAACCGCCGCGTCGGACACGGAATCCGCCGCCTTGTTCACTGGGCATGCGGCGGTTTCTCCGCGCTCCGTCAGGCTAGTGGATGCAGGCCCATGCGCGCAAGCTGCCATGTTGAACGCGGAATCAGCCGCCTTACTCTGAGTACTCGCGGCGGCTTTTCCGCGTTTTCTCACAATGTCATGTTGATATTGATCTTATCAATTTAGCCAGGATGCCTGGTAAAGCCTCCTCAGTAACAGTTGAGGCATCTAATTGCTAATATTCTACTACTTAATTCAATAGTAAAACATTGGTAATATTTTACTATGTCTTAACCTAACCCTACCCCTCACAAAGTACCCTCCCTCTACCAAAGCCTAACCCTAAAACCTCCCTCTAGCAATGCCTAACCCTAATGGCCCATACTCACGGGCTACAAATGTCGCCGCAACACGCTGCGTGCGCGTGTTGCAGCGACAGGTCGCCCATGAGTATGCGGCGTTGCAGGGGCGCGCACCCCAAACCGTCGCTCGGCGCTGATATCGCCGGGCGATTGAACCACTCAATCGCCTGGCGACAGTCGCCGCCGCAACTCTGCCGGAACTGTCGCTAGTCCGCGTGAGTACGCGGACAAGCGACAGCAACAAGATACAAGATGCATTGGGCTTCCGGCGGGGGGAGATGCAACAGCGACAGCTTCCACCGCATCAGTTGCCAGGTCCCTCCGCCGTGTGTATGTGGAGGGACCTGGCGACGAGCTGTCGCCGGCCTGTCGCGCACAGGCTCACGTGTGCTGGCGACAGGCCATAAGACTTCACTCAACCGATGCCTAACCCTAAGACTTCCCTCTATTGATGCCTAACTCTATGACCTCCCTCTACCGATGCCTAAACCTAAGATCTCCCTCTACTGATGCCAAATCCTGAAGCCTCCCTCAACCGGTGCCTCATCCCAAGACTTACCTCTACTGATGTCTAACACTTAACCCCCCCCCCCCTTCAACCTTTACCTACCCCTGCCGCAAAGTGGCAAAGAAGGTAAATTTGGGTTTCTGTAGGAGCCCAATAAAATCGTGGGCATCAAGACATGCTGATATGCACCCAAATTTACCTACTTTGCCACAATCCGCCCCCATTATAAAGCCACATTTTGCAGCAAAGAAGATACATTGTAGTGCATGGAGTCACCAAATAGTGGGCTCTGAGCCATGCACCCACATTTCCTTTTTTTGTAGCAAATCATGGCTTTTATAACAGGCGCCTATGATGCCATTTTTTCCGTGACGGCTCATGTGTCCTTTTTTCCTGTTTCGGCCTGCTCCTCTTCCCCCTATTGTAGAGTAACACATCAGAGTATTCTATTTACCTGCTCCAACCCTGTGTGGGATTTCCTATGTTTTTTGCAGCAGCTGCACGCTCTGGGCATCATACATTTGGCTCATAAGATACATCAGGAGCTGGTAACTATAGTGCTCCACTATGCTAGTCTGCAACGTGAAGAGCTGGGAAGTTTAAACTGTGTGAATGGGGAAGGGTATTTTACTAGCCAAACTTACAGTATGTGGGATGAGTGGTTCAAAAACAGTTTTGCTAGGAGGGTTGCTGTTATTCTAATGTAGATATGGCATTACATCAGTGTGCTGCCAGACACCCCCCCCCCCTCCCCGGCCTCTGCTGTCCCCCATTATAAAAAACGCCAGGCTGGTGACAGGCAGAATTTCGCTAGCCTGTTATTTACCTCAGGGCTGCCACTCACCGCCGCTCCCTCGCCTCCTGTATATCGCGGCTCCCCGCCTGTGTCCCTTCCCTTCTCGCCTCTGTAAGATTCCTCCAATCGGCTTACGGAGGCAGGGAGGGAAGGGACACTGGCGGGGAGCTGTGCTATGCAGGAGGTGGGGCAGCAGCGGTGAGTGGCAGCCCTGAGGTAAATAACAGGCTAGCAACAATGTCGCTAGCCTGCCGTTTTTTATAATGGGGGACAGCAGAGCCCCGGGGGGGGGGGGGGGAATGGGGTAGTGGCGGCGCTCTGAAAGGACACAGAGGCTGGTCACTGTATACAGAACGTGCCTCTGTGTCCTAATATGATTTCACAAACCCACCTCGGGTTTTTTTTAAGACCTATAGGATATTTATAGCATTGAAAGTTATTGAAGGGCTCTTTCACACTAAGACGTTGCGTTTGATGCGACGTTAAGGTCGCATAACGTGCCCCTAACGCAAAGCATGTTAGTTTTGGTTGGACGTTATATTGAACTGCGTTATGCGTCTCTTGATGCATACTTTTGATGCATACTTTTTGACGCATACAGATAGAACGAAAACGGCGCCGCGTCACATTTAAAAAAAAATGAAAACATTACTGAGCATGTGCAAACTTTGTAACGCAGCTAAATACAAGTATAACGCACAGCATGCTGCACTTTCATTTAACGTGCAGCGTTATACTCCAACGCAACGTGGGCACTGTGAACAGCCCATTGATTTTTCATTACTGTGAGTTGTTCTGTGTTAGGGGCTGCTGTAACGTGCGAATGTAACGTCCTGATGTGAAAGCAGCCTAACTGAAGTATATTTCATACGGATAGTTGTATTTTATCTTCCTACCTCTATAAACAATTATTTTACAAAAAATTTAGAAATTATTCTATATCTCTAGCGCTACTTCACTATTTTTTGTAATACTCTTAAGGTTATTGGAGGGGACTAGTCAGTGGGTGTTCCCTCTGTTATAGTAGCAGCAAGGGTGAAATATACCGTATATACTCGCATATAAGCCGACTCGCATATAAGCCGATGTACCCACTTTCCCCCCATAAACCAGGAAAAAGTGATTGACTCGCATATAAGCCCCCTCCCCAGTATAGCTTCAGGATAAATAACCAAATGTGCTCCCATTATGAGACATTCCCCCTTTCCTAAGCCAAATAGGCCCCCAGTATAAAGCTGCCGACCTCCCCATAGCCAGATGTGCATGTCTCTGCTAATTGCCCCTCACATCTGCTTAGCACCCAGCCTCTTCTAGACACCCATCCTGCTGACAGGGACATTGCCCAAGACAAATCTTCTACTTCTGGACTCTTAAATGCTGCTAACAGGAGTGTATTTCCCCATGATGGCAGATTAGAACTATCACCAAACACAGGACAAATCAGTGAGGTGAAGCTGGACTCACTAGGGAACTAAGTGCTTCTCACTGATCTGCAAAGCTGCAGGCAGAGAATGTACCTGATCCTTGAGACACAGCCCACATCTGCCATGATTAACTTCATTCTCCTCTGCACGTCTCATCTGTCATCTCCATGTGCACTAGTGTTGTCCGGATCATGAACGATTCGGATCTTTGATCCGAATCTATATTGTGAGTCGAATCATCCGAATCATCAAAATGAGTGATTCGGATCGGAAAAGGGGCGGGGCAAGGAGCGACACGCCCCCTCTCAGCGGGCAGCAGCGGGGTCCTGGAAGCAGAGCAGGGATGGATCGCTGAGTTGGAGAGGAGCCAGCCTTGCAGGGAAACAGGTAGATGAGAGAGAGGGGACATGGGTGCCACTGCCAGATATGTGTAGAGCACACATACTGGCTGAAATGTGCTGCTCATTACAGGCTGTCTGTTCGTAGTTGTGCACAGTGATCACATGGGAAACTTTTGGCTCAGCTCAGCACAGCTTAGTAACTTTGCAGGCACTGTGATTGCAGCGCAATATGATTACTCGGCACTAATCAGCTGCACTTCACTTCTGGGAATGCTTTGGGGAATGCTTCCTTTCACTGTGCGACGTTTCCATTCAGGTATACAGATGAACATATAGGTGACAACCGTGACATACATGTAAAGCATATGATTGCAGCATGTTGTGTATTGTGTGCAAACATTTCTGCTCTCTGCTCGTCCCCTCCCCTTCTCTGTCCACTCCCTGCCCTCTGTCCATCTTCTCCCCTTCTCTGTGTGTCCACCCCCCTTCTCCTGTCCTGCTATTAATTTCACCCCCCCCCCCCCCCCCATGCTTCGGTAGTAAAATGATCCGAGATTCGGATCAAAGATCCGGATCTCTTCAATGATCCGATTCGAATCATCCGGATCATTGAAAAGATCCGAACTTCCCATCTCTAATGTGCACTCGTGAGCTTTCTTCCTGACTGCTGCCATCTACTGGGCATGTGTGGAAGATAGCAAAGCATGCAGGGAGATGTAGTTTCTTGAAGCACGGTATTTACTTGTAACTTTGACTGTCTTTACTTTGTTCCCTCAGCACGCTGAAGTCGGTAAATGTACAGTTGCTTCCTGTATTCTCAATGCTGCATCCTCCGTGGCACTGGCAAGGCTGTGCTGTTATGTGCCGATACATATGTTAATGTGACAGGCAGCCACACGCTGTTATTATGCCCGGATCTGTAAGGCCCGGTTCACATTAGCGGCTGCTGTCCGGAATCGCCGTGCCGGAGCCGTGCCGGAGCCGGACCGCATGCGGACCGGACGAAACGGACGCACGGCATAGCAATGAAAGTCTATGCGACCGTTCACATGCGTCCGTTTCGTCCGGACCGGAGCCGGACCGGATCCGGACTCCGGCGTCCGTTCCAACATGCGCTATTTTTTGGTCCGGCTGGTCCGGCTGACGTATCCGGACCGGAGCCGGAATGTTGCATCCGGCCAATGGAAACCAATGAGAACCGGAGAGCGCACAACACACTGGCTATAAAAACCGGATGTTGTACCACACTTCCTATGCAGACTCTATGGTATGGTGGCCATTTTGGATGGGGACCACATGGCACCAGCGTTCACAGAGTGGAGCAGCAGTGACTTCATGCTGGAGCTCTTTGGCAGCAATATGGAGCAGGATCTGTCTGATAGCGAGGGGGTGAGGCCCTACACATCAGAAGACCTCATCCTACAGGTGCAGCAGGTACCAGCCCTGTGGGACAAGGGGGATGCGGACCACAGCAACATCAAAAAATGCAGAGGCCTGTGGAAAAAAATTGCCAAGCTGTATGTGGAGGACTTTGAGAACTTGAGCAAGAGACAGCAAGGCACAGAGGGTATGTTGACTAGAAGTTTTTTTGGGGGGGCTTGTGGTTTAAGCTTGTGATGTATTCAACTTTTGCTATGGATTTGTGTCACCCACGTGTTGCCCACCCACCTGTTCCCCACCCACCTGTACCCCACCTGTGCTGTATCCCACCCACCTGTGATGTATCCCACCCACCTGTACCCCACCTGTGCTGTATCCCACCCACCTGTGCTGTATCCCACCCACCTGTGCTGTATCCCACCCACCTGTGATGTATCCCACCCACCTGTGCTGTATCCCACCCACCTGTGCTGTATCCCACCCACCTCTACCCCACCTGTGATGTATCCCACCTGTGATGTATCCCACCCACCTGTACCCCACCTGTGATGTATCCCACCCACCTGTGATGTATCCCACCCACCAGTACCCCACCTGTGATGTATCCCACCCACCTGTACCCCACCTGTGCTGTATCCCACCCACCTGTGATGTATCACACCCACCTGTACCCCACCTGTGATGTATCCCACCTGTGATGTATCCCACCCACCAGTACCCCACCTGTGATGTATCCCACCCACCAGTACCCCACCTGTGATGTATCCCACCCACCAGTACCCCACCTGTGATGTATCCCACCCACCAGTACCCCACCTGTGATGTATCCCACCCACCAGTACCCCACCTGTGATGTATCCCACCCACCAGTACCCCACCTGTGATGTATCCCACCCACCAGTACCCCACCTGTGATGTATCCCACCCACCAGTACCCCACCTGTGATGTATCCCACCCACCAGTACCCCACCTGTGATGTATCCCACCCACCAGTACCCCACCTGTGATGTATCCCACCCACCAGTACCCCACCTGTGATGTATCCCACCCACCAGTACCCCACCTGTGATGTATCCCACCCACCTCTACCCCACCTGTGATGTATCCCACCCACCTCTACCCCACCTGTGATGTATCCCACCCACCTCTACCCCACCTGTGATGTATCCCACCCACCTGTACCCCACCTGTGCTGTATCACACCCACCTGTACCCCACCTGTGATGTATCCCACCCACCTCTACCCCACCTGTGATGTATCCCACCCACCTCTACCCCACCTGTGATGTATCCCACCCACCAGTCCCCCACCTGTGATGCATCCCACCCACCTCTACCCCACCTGTGCTGTATCACACCCACCTGTACCCCACCTGTGATGTATCCCACCCACCTCTACCCCACCTGTGATGTATCCCACCCACCTCTACCCCACCTGTGATGTATCCCACCCACCTGTACCCCACCTGTGCTGTATCCCACCCACCTGTGCTGTATCCCACCCACCTGTGATGTATCCCACCCACCTGCGATGTACCCCACCTGTGCACATATAACATACACAATGACCAATTATTATACATCAATTTATTGTAAAAAATTAATACATTTAAATTCACTCAAACTTGAAACTCCAAAATAAACACATTTCAACAAAACATATTAAAAACCAAACATTCACCCTCGTCCAGGTGGTGTGGTAAAATAAAGTCTCAGTTGGTCCCTGTTCCGCAGTGACACTACCCTTGGCCTGGTTGCATACCTCCGCAGGGGCATTAGTGGAAGCACATTCGGGGGTTCCGGAGTCTCTCTTTCCTCCTGCCGCACAAAGTTGTGGAGGATGCATGCTGCCTTCACCATGACAACTGCGTTGCCCGGTTTCAGCAGCATGGGCGTGTGGAACACCCTCCACTTTGACACCAGGATCCCAAATGTGCACTCCACCATTCTCCTTGCACGGCTCAACCGAGCATTGAAGTGTAGCTGGCTGGCATCAAGTCCCCTGTCTGGGTACGGACGCATTACATGGTCGGACAGGGCGAAGGCCTCTTCCCCTACAAACACATAGGGGTAGGCCGGTGCCCTTGTCCCAGGCCAGGGTCTGTCACGGGGGAGACGCAGTCTGCCTTCCTCCATCAGCCGGCAAAGGGTCGTACGCTGGAAAATTCCAGAGTCATTGGAACTACCGTACGACCCCACGTCCACGTACACAAACTTGTAGTCCGCATCTGCCACTGCCATTAGAACAATGCTGAAGTATTTTTTATAGTTGAAATAATGGCTGCCACTCCCCACGGGTTTCTGAAGCCGGATGTGTTTCCCATCCAGTGCGCCAACACAATTAGGAAACTTGCACTCGGTCCAGAAGCCCTGGGCGATCTCCTCCCATTTCGTGGTGTCCGGCACAGGCATGTATCTGGCCCTCAGTCGCGTCCAAAGGATCCTCGAAGTCCTCACGACGATGCCTGCCACCGTGCTCTTCCCAATACGAAATGTGACATGTAGCGATGTATATGTTTGTCCAGTTGCGATGTACCTACAAGAGAAATAATCGAAATCAATTTTTCATGTCGTTACAGGAGAAAGGTACAAGACAAGGTGGCGCAATATACGGGATGCATATGTGAAATGGCTACGGAAGAAAAAACTTGCCGAACGAAGTGGCAGTGGCGGGGGAAGGCGCCAAAAAGACTACCAATTTGCCAAGCAATTGTCTTTCATCAATGCAAGCCTGGAACCTAGACTGTAAGTACCACTACTGTGGGCAGGAACTGAGAGCTCATTTACCATGACTTCGGCCATGTATTGCTATGGCCTCAATTCCCATGGCTAGCGAACTTTTCTCACAAGCTTTATCAAATGTTGGGTAGAAACGGGTGATAAAGTGATTGCTAGTGTTTGCTAGCTCTGTGAATTGACGCCACATGCTGTTTGGCACACCAATAAATATTTTTTTTATCTACAGGACTGAAGACAATTTGGAGCAAGAGGAACCGACCCAGGAGGCACGGTTCAGCAGTGAGGAGAGCTTGGTGGATGATGACGTCGCCGATGTAACCTATTGCCCCGAGGCGAGGAGTAGGAGGAGGGAGTCCTTAATCACAACTCCGTCCTTTGATGATGACTTGGCAGAAGAGAGCTTGGATGTTGAGGTTGCAGGACCGAGTGTGGAAGAAGCTGAACCTCCACAATCGACCGCTATGGAAGCTCCAGGGGAACAAGAACAAAGTGAGGAGCACCGAGAGACTGCAGCACAACCAGCGCGCAGGGCAACCCCGACACAGGCCAGAGGACGGGAAGATGCTGCCACACCACCAGTGAGGACCACCACACCAGTGAGGCGTCGAGGTACCCTCCCCCCAACAAGGAGAGAGACAGAGTCCGAGATGTCCGGGGCTGTCTCCGGACTTCTCGGGATTCTTCAGAGCCACCAAACTCTCATAACCTGGCAGTTGCAAGATGAGGACAGGGGCCATATCATGGAGCAGTACAAGTCCCACATCACTACACTGCAATGTGAGCTCGACGCTGTACATGGGCACTACAGGGACGAGCTTAAAATGATGCATGAGATGCACAGAGGAGAAATCGACCAACTGCGTGCGCAGCATCATCAGTCGGTGGGCCAGCTGCAGAACATGATGCAGCAAATGCATCAACAAAGCAAGGAACTACTGAAATTGCAGGCACACCCGTGTTTTCACACTGTGATGTCTCTAATACCATATCTAGAAAAGGTGCCTTCACAAAACCTGATGGCGTGCCATTCCAATTTGCTGGAGGTGATTAAACAGCACATGGACACGCCATTATTGCAACCACCAATTTTTAGACCCCCACAACCAACAGCGGTGCCCACCTGGCAATCATCACAGATGTACACCGGCTACAGAGGCAGTCAATATGGGCCACCGCTGTCAGGGTCCAGCTCATCCACGACCAGCACCCAAGAGAGTCCAGATTTCCAGGCAGCAACTCCCACCTTTTCTAGTAGTGGTGCCGATACAATTTGAAAAAAAAAGTCAAATTGTTCCTGGACATGCTCCTCTGAATACCTCCGATCCTCGGAGGAAGGATACCATCACAGGGCTTTTTAACTTTTGGTTTTGCTGGACTTGAACTTTAGGGCCTGGTGTCCCCGAAAGACACTACCTGGGTCACAACCTTGTGCCTGTTGCACAGCACCTGTAGTCCTGCACCTGTGCCTTTGATTCCTCTTGTTCCTTACTTTGTTGATCCTAATCACTTGCACAAGACCCTTGGAGCCATGGGTGAAGGACACCTTCACTGGTCGGTGAGAGGCCTAGCCTTTTCACTGACCTGTGTCCTTCATCCATGGCTCAGAGGGTCCTGTGCCAGTCGTTAGGTTTTAGAAGCACTAATAATTTAGGGCCTGGTGTCCCCGAAAGACACTACCTGGGTCACAACCTTGTGCCTGTTGCACAGCACCTGTAGTCCTGCACCTGTGCCTTTGATTCCTCTTGTTCCTTACTTTGTTGATCCTAATCACTTGCACAAGACCCTTGGAGCCATGGGTGAAGGACACCTTGACTGGTCGGTGAGAGGCCTAGCCTTTTCACTGCCCTGTGTCCTTCATCCATGGCTCAGAGGGTCCTGTGCCAGTGGTTAGGTTTTTGAAGCACTTCAATTTTAGGGCCTAGTGTCCCCGAAAGACACTACCTGGGTCACAACCTTGTGCCTGTTGCACTGCACCTGTAGTCATGCACCTCTGCCATCGGTTCCTCTTGCTCCTCACTTTGTTCTTGTTCCTAACCACTTGCACAAGACCCTTGGAGCCATGGATGAAGGACACCTTGACTGGTCGGTGAGAGGCCTAGCCTTTTCACTGCCCTGTGTCCTTCATCCATGGCTCAGAGGGTCCTGTGCCAGTGGTTAGGTTTTTGAAGCACTTCAATTTTAGGGCCTAGTGTCCCCGAAAGACACTACCTGGGTCACAACCTTGTGCCTGTTGCACTGCACCTGTAGTCATGCACCTCTGCCATCGGTTCCTCTTGCTCCTCACTTTGTTCTTGTTCCTAACCACTTGCACAAGACCCTTGGAGCCATGGATGAAGGACACCTTGACTGGTCGGTGAGAGGCCTAGCCTTTTCACTGCCCTGTGTCCTTCATCCATGGCTCAGAGGGTCCTGTGCCAGTCGTTAGGTTTTAGAAGCACTAATAATTTAGGGCCTGGTGTCCCCGAAAGACACTACCTGGGTCACAACCTTGTGCCTGTTGCACTGCACCTGTAGTCATGCACCTCTGCCATCGGTTCCTCTTGCTCCTCACTTTGTTCTTGTTCCTAACCACTTGCACAAGACCCTTGGAGCCATGGATGAAGGACACCTTGACTGGTCGGTGAGAGGCCTAGCCTTTTCACTGCCCTGTGTCCTTCATCCATGGCTCAGAGGGTCCTGTGCCAGTCGTTAGGTTTTAGAAGCACTAATAATTTAGGGCCTGGTGTCCCCGAAAGACACTACCTGGGTCACAACCTTGTGCCTGTTGCACTGCACCTGTAGTCATGCACCTCTGCCATCGGTTCCTCTTGCTCCTCACTTTGTTCTTGTTCCTAACCACTTGCACAAGACCCTTGGAGCCATGGATGAAGGACACCTTGACTGGTCGGTGAGAGGCCTAGCCTTTTCACTGCCCTGTGTCCTTCATCCATGGCTCAGAGGGTCCTGTGCCAGTCGTTAGGTTTTAGAAGCACTAATAATTTAGGGCCTGGTGTCCCCGAAAGACACTACCTGGGTCACAACCTTGTGCCTGTTGCACTGCACCTGTAGTCATGCACCTCTGCCATCGGTTCCTCTTGCTCCTCACTTTGTTCTTGTTCCTAACCACTTGCACAAGACCCTTGGAGCCATGGATGAAGGACACCTTGACTGGTCGGTGAGAGGCCTAGCCTTTTCACTGCCCTGTGTCCTTCATCCATGGCTCAGAGGGTCCTGTGCCAGTGGTTAGGTTTTTGAAGCACTTCAATTTTAGGGCCTGGTGTCCCCGAAAGACACTACCTGGGTCACAACCTTGTGCCTGTTGCACTGCACCTGTAGTCATGCACCTCTGCCATCGGTTCCTCTTGCTCCTCACTTTGTTCTTGTTCCTAACCACTTGCACAAGACCCTTGGAGCCATGGATGAAGGACACCTTGACTGGTCGGTGAGAGGCCTAGCCTTTTCACTGCCCTGTGTCCTTCATCCATGGCTCAGAGGGTCATGTGCCAGTGGTTAGGTTTTTGAAGCACTTCAATTTTAGGGCCTGGTGTCCCCGAAAGACACTACCTGGGTCACAACCTTGTGCCTGTTGCACTGCACCTGTAGTCATGCACCTCTGCCATCGGTTCCTCTTGCTCCTCACTTTGTTCTTGTTCCTAACCACTTGCACAAGACCCTTGGAGCCATGGATGAAGGACACCTTGACTGGTCGGTGAGAGGCCTAGCCTTTTCACTGCCCTGTGTCCTTCATCCATGGCTCAGAGGGTCATGTGCCAGTGGTTAGGTTTTTGAAGCACTTCAATTTTAGGGCCTAGTGTCCCCGAAAGACACTACCTGGGTCACAACCTTGTGCCTGTTGCACTGCACCTGTAGTCATGCACCTCTGCCATCGGTTCCTCTTGCTCCTCACTTTGTTCTTGTTCCTAACCACTTGCACAAGACCCTTGGAGCCATGGATGAAGGACACCTTGACTGGTCGGTGAGAGGCCTAGCCTTTTCACTGCCCTGTGTCCTTCATCCATGGCTCAGAGGGTCATGTGCCAGTGGTTAGGTTTTTGAAGCACTTCAATTTTAGGGCCTAGTGTCCCCGAAAGACACTACCTGGGTCACAACCTTGTGCCTGTTGCACTGCACCTGTAGTCATGCACCTCTGCCATCGGTTCCTCTTGCTCCTCACTTTGTTCTTGTTCCTAACCACTTGCACAAGACCCTTGGAGCCATGGATGAAGGACACCTTGACTGGTCGGTGAGAGGCCTAGCCTTTTCACTGCCCTGTGTCCTTCATCCATGGCTCAGAGGGTCATGTGCCAGTGGTTAGGTTTTTGAAGCACTTCAATTTTAGGGCCTAGTGTCCCCGAAAGACACTACCTGGGTCACAACCTTGTGCCTGTTGCACTGCACCTGTAGTCATGCACCTCTGCCATCGGTTCCTCTTGCTCCTCACTTTGTTCTTGTTCCTAACCACTTGCACAAGACCCTTGGAGCCATGGATGAAGGACACCTTGACTGGTCGGTGAGAGGCCTAGCCTTTTCACTGCCCTGTGTCCTTCATCCATGGCTCAGAGGGTCATGTGCCAGTGGTTAGGTTTTTGAAGCACTTCAATTTTAGGGCCTGGTGTCCCCGAAAGACACTACCTGGGTCACAACCTTGTGCCTGTTGCACTGCACCTGTAGTCATGCACCTCTGCCATCGGTTCCTCTTGCTCCTCACTTTGTTCTTGTTCCTAACCACTTGCACAAGACCCTTGGAGCCATGGATGAAGGACACCTTGACTGGTCGGTGAGAGGCCTAGCCTTTTCACTGCCCTGTGTCCTTCATCCATGGCTCAGAGGGTCATGTGCCAGTGGTTAGGTTTTTGAAGCACTTCAATTTTAGGGCCTGGTGTCCCCGAAAGACACTTGGGCAGCTATGCCCTACAACTCTTCCAGCACAAAGTTGGTGGTTGGTGTTCCTTAAAACTGACCGGGCTATACCATAGATATGTTAATTTTTTGTCTTCCATGTTGGAAGAATGTTTCCATGTTGGAAAGTGGTTGTTTTTGCAATAAAAAAATTTGTTTTTACATACCTCAGTGTGATGAGTAGTTGTTCTTGTGGTGTGACTGCTCTCCTGAACGTGGTATCCTTCTTCCTAAGGTCATCCTTCACCATCTCCAAAAGGGTATCAAACCTGTCAGGAGATGTAAAGGAAGAAGCTGTAAAGTATGTTGTGGGACAAGGTGTTGGGTGGAGGATGGGGGAGGTGTGTTTACAGAGGTTTGGGAGTGTTGTGGAGGGTGGGGGTGTCGTGTATAGCTAGGTATACAGGGGTGTGGGGGTCAGGGTGGTGTGTTTAGCTAGGTATACAGGGATGAGGTGTTGTGGGGGTGAGGGTGGGGTGTTTAGGAATGGTGGGGGTTGGTGTATTTAGGCCTATACACTTACAGGGGAATAGACATCCGAGTGTAGCTGTAGAACTTCTGTGGGTGTCGTCTGAGGTCCCGGTAGAGGGCCTGGAACTCTCCCTTCCTCTGCCTCCTGGCTAGTAGAGGGTGCACCCACCATCTCCTGCGAGGAGCACGCCTTCTCCCCACATAGTAGTAGGTAAACAACAGGAAGGAGAGAATTCCCAGGTAATAAGCGTAAAAAATGACTGGATCCATGGTCCCAACTGCTGTCTCTGTATCCAAGGATGGTCTCCACACGTCCAGCTGTCTCCAACAATGACCCCAGAGCTTCTGCTGACCTCCCAGAACCCCAGGTATTTATACCGGTTGTTATCTCTTTAAGAATCCGGATCCGGACCGCAACCGTGTTCATACCGCACGGAAACCGTATGCAACCGGACCGGATCCGGACCGGATCCGGACAGGAACCGTACGGTTCAGGTCCGATCCGGATCCGGTGCGGTCCGGACATCCGGTGCGGTTTTTGCAAAACCGCAAGTGTGAACGGGGCCTAAACTGCCGTGGCTGCAGCTCACTATCAGAGCTTCATGATATTGAGCTGCAGCGACAGCAATATACAGATCCGTGCATAATCACTGCGTGTGGCTACCTGTCACATAATCATATGTATCAGCACATAAAGGAGGATGAAGCATTAAAAATATAAGAAGCAACTGTACATTTCCCAGCTTCAGCGTGTGGGTAGGGAGCGGAGTAAAGCAGTGAAGTTACATCAAAAGGATGCCTGCTCTCTGTAATGCTGGGAGCGCTGGGGAACATTAGTCTGTTTACTGCTGCACTAACACTGCTGCGGGCATGAGGACAGTGGGGGTGTTCCAACTAACTAGCATACATTGACAGAATAGCATACATTTAAAGTGATATACCCCTTGTTAGTAGAATCAGTGTCCCCTTGCCCGCTCGCTTCGCTCGCTGGGCTGCGGGCTCGGTCCTCGCTTCGCTCGGACAACTTTTTATTCTAACTCTATGTCCACTTGGATACAGGGCCCCCCCCCGCATACCCCTTGCGCAGCCTGGCCAATCGGCGGCAGGCTGCGCTATGGGGTGGATCGGGATTCCCTGGGACGTCACGACATCGGCGGCGTCACTCCGTTCGTCGCCAGGGCGACGGGGGAAGCCCTCAAGGAAATCCCGTTCAGAACGGTATTTCCTTATGGGCAAGCGGCGCCGGTGGCGATCTGAAGGTACGTGGGGACGCCGCAGGGAGGGGGGAAGCATGTAGCTAGAGCTAGTCTAGCTACATGCTAAAAAAAAAAGGTGAGAAAAACCCTCCCGCGGCCGCACAATTCATACCGCCAGGGAGGTTAAAAGGAAATAAATATGTCAGCCTCCGTATTATCATTATTATTATTATTTATTGTATTTATAAAGTGCCAACATATTACGCAGCGCTGGACATTAATTTAGGTTACAGACAATATTTAGGGGTGACGTACAGCAATATGACAATACAGGAATACAAGAAAACCAGATCACATAGCACAGTATGAGTACCAGGTAATGCTTAGTCAGTCACTGGAGGGGAGCATGGAGATTAGGCAAGTTAGGTTTACTCAAATGCATAGCATGGGTTCACAGTAATGGAGGTGCATGATTAGGTAGGACACAAAAGGAGGAGGACCCTGCCCAAAGGCTTACAATCTAGAGGGAGAGGTAGGGACACGAGAGGTAGAGGACCAGAGTTCAGTTGTGGGTTTAGAGCAATTGTGAGGAGTGGTAGGCCAGAGTGAAAAGGCAAATTTTGAGGGCCTTTTTGAAGGTGTTGAAGGAGGTGGCTGCCCTAATGGGTGGAGGTAGGGAGTTCCATAGTGTTGGAGTGGCTCTTGAGAAGTCCTGGAGGCGTGCATGGGACTGGGGGATGCGGGGGACGGACAAACGAAGTTAATTGAAGGAGCGGAGTGAGCAGCTTGGTGTGTATCTCTGAGTAAGATCAGAAATGTAGGTTGGACAGGTGTTGTGGACGGATTTGTAGGTCAGACACAATGGGCTCTATTCATAAAAGCTTACCGCAAGTTTTCCGCTCAAAACAGCGGATTTTCCCGTCCATTTAGCAAAGTGGGCATTCATAAAAGTTGTTCCCGCATGAAAATCTACAATCCCCCAGCAGAGCGAGAAATTTCCGCCTTCTCCAGTGTTTTTCTAGATTTATCTAGAAAAAAGTAACAAAATGGCCATTCATAAAGTTTAGAGGAAGCGGTATGTGGACGGGAAATACAGCTTCCTCTGATTTTGCGGATTACATACAAGTGAATGGGACAGACCTCCCAGAGAGAGCAGTGCACGGAGGGACTGTGCCGGCTGAAGTGTTTCCGCATGCCTTCCGACAGCTTACCGCCAGCCTTCAGCGGGAGATCTCTGCACTTGCATCGCAGCTGGCAAGATTTTTATGAATTACCACCCAGAAGTCTAAAATACCGCTGCAGTATTTTCCCTCAAGGAGTTTTTTGCCACAAATTTTTTATGGATAGAGCCCAATATCTTGAATCTGATTCTGGACTGGATAGGAAGCCAGTGGAGGGATTCACGGAGGGTAGCCGCCCTGGTGGAGCGATGGGAGGAGTGGATCATTCTGGCTGCCGCATTCATGATGGACTGCAGTGGGGCTATTCGGGTCATAGGGAGACCAGACAGAAGGGCATTGCAGTAGTCGAGATGGGAAATTATGAGGGCATGGATGAGGAGTTTGGTGGTGGCCGAGGTCAGGAAAGGGTGAATCTTACAGATGTTACGAAGGTGGAAGTTGCAGGACTTTGTGAGGTTTTGGATGTGAGGAGTGAAGGAGAGTACGGAGTCCAGGGTGACACCCAGACAGCGGGCTTGAGAGGTAGGGCGAATGGTAGTGTGGTTAACAGTGACCTGCACATCTGGGAGGTCCAGGGATGACCGGGGTGGGAAGATCATAAATTCCGTTTTGTCTAGATTTAGTTTCAGGAACCTAGCGGACATCCAGGAGGAGATGGCAGATAGGCAGGAGGAGACTTTGTCTATGGTAGTGGTGGATATGTCAGGGGTGTGGAGGTAGATTTGGGTGTCATCTGCATACAGATGATAGTTAAAACCCATGGAGGAGATAACCTTGCCAATGGAGGATGTGTATAGGGAGAACAGTAGGGGGCCAAGGACCGAGCCTTGGGGGACTCCCACTGAGAGATGGTTGGGGGTGGACGAGGACTCATTGAAGGAGGCTGTGAAGGAGCAGTTGGGGAGGTAGGATGAAAGCCAGGTCAGGGCGAGATCGTGAATGCCCTTGGACTGGAGGAGTAGGGGATGATCTACTGTATCAAAAGCTGCTGAAAGGTCAAGGAGGAGGAGAATGGAGTATTTACCTTCAGCTTTAGCTAAGGCAAGGTCATTGACCACTTTGGTGAGAGCAATTTCGGTTAAGTGGGCAGGCCGAAATCCAGATTGCAGTGGGTCTAGTAGTGAGTTGGCATTGAGGTACTGGGTCAGGCGTTTGTGAACCAGACGCTCAAGGAGTTTTGAGGCAAAGGGGAGGAGGGAGATCGGGCGGTAGTTGGAGGGTAGCGAGGGGTCGAGGGAGGGTTTCTTGAGCAGGGGCAGTACCTCTCTCTCTAGTTCCCCTTTAAGCTTGACACGGCTTAGATTTAAAGGGACCCTGAGCAGTACCTTAAAATTAAAATGTCACTTACCTGGGGCTTCCTCCAGCCCACCATAGGCCGGGAGGTCCTCAGTCGTCCTCCTGGCTCCTCTCCGTGTCCCGACGGAGGCTCCCATTACCGGCTAGTTCGTGACGTCCGCATCATCATGCCACTCGCTACGCATCATCACGCCGGCCGACATGACAGGAACGCTTTCACAGTAGTACTGTGCGACAATTGCAGTGCAACATTTTTCGACTGAATATAATAATCAGCATGCAGTGCATTATCAGGTGACGCCTGCAGTGCAAGCATAAAATCTATGGACTGTATGCTGCACTGTATGGGGTCACGTTGTACTGTCAAGCTGCGGTGCAACTTTACATCATCATTGCAATCCTATTTTTCAGGCTGCGCAATGCAATGTATATAGTGTGAAAGTAGCAGAAGAAGGGAGGTAGTAGTAAATAGGGATGGTCAATGACATGCAAATAATTCCAAATTGATAGAAGATTTAAAAAAATGTGTATGCAAATTTATGCATCTTGAAAAGGACCAATCAAATGCCAACTTGCTTGGTACATTTGAATTTGATTGGTCCATTTTAAAGCTGCATACTTTTGCATATATAAGTTGCATAATCCTGTAACAGTTCGGAATTATTTGTGTCCCATTGACCATCCCAAGTAGCCTAGAGGAGTCAGGTTATGGCTCTATGCAGAGGCAAAGTATAGGAACATACTAGGCAGTGCCTAAAAGGTCACATTTTGCGGCATGTGCGCTTTTGCGTTATTTGTAATTTTTTGTGTGTTTTGGATGCGTTTGTGTTTCGCATATGTGCTTCGCACATGCATTTCACATGCGTTTACATGTGTTTGCATTTCGTACATGCATTTTTGTGCATTTTGCATGTGTTTTTGATATGCGTTTTATGCAAATCACTAGGAAGTCAGCAGGAAGTGGAAATACATCATCAAAAATGTTTTTTTTTAAAAGCATCAAAAATGCAATAAAGCGCAACCATTGACTTTCATTATGTGCATTTTGCATGCGTTTTGGAAAAGTATGCAACAAAACATGCATTAAAAAAACACACATTGCAGAACGCAAAAAGATGCGTTTTTTTAATGTGGCCCATTGACTTGTATTAGGTGCGTTAATGCTAGCGTTTTCCGCTACGCTAGCGTTTCTGCCTAGTGTGTTCCCAGCCAGAAACTCCCTCTCTGCTGATACCTCTATAAGGCCCCATTCACACTTGAAAGCACAAAACGCCGGCGATTACCGCCTGCGTTTTGTGGGAGTGATTTTTCCGTGATTGCGTTTAGCGCTTCTAGAGCACTGAAACGTGATCGCCGGGAAAATGGTGCAGGCTATCCATTTGCATTTGCCGATTTGCGTTAATCGCCGGCAAATCGCCCAAGTAAGAACGGGCCCCTTAAATTTGCACCAACCAAAACCAGTCAAGGTAGATTTCAATTAGTTTATTATTATTATTATTTAGTATCTATATAGCGCTGACAAGTTCCGCACAGGGACGGATCAAGACCAAGTTGCGCCAGGGGGAAACTTAAGGTCAGGTTTTGGCGCCTAAACTGCCATTCATTTTGCCGCCTTTTTAAGAATTCAACAAACTGCGCCTGGGGCAAGATACCCGCTTGCCCCCCTCTAGATCCGTCCGTCCCTGGTTACACAGTGCTATACAAAGTATACGGTCTTGTCACTCAACTGTCCCTCAGAGGGGCTCACAATCTAATCCCTACCATAGTCATATGTGCACTTCTTGATGTGTTTCCTTTGTGCAATTTAATGAATATTCATGTTGGTCATTGCATTTTTTTGTGCAGCCTGTAAAGAAACATTATGGGCTCTAGTCAAAGTGAGTTATCGCATGCGGTAACCAAATGTTGGAAAATTACTAACTGGATTAAGACCATGTTTGCGTTCACAAAAGTTTCTGCCTGAAGTTCATGCAGTAAAAAAGTGATAAAAAAGTGTGGTAACATGTCGGTAAAACATCCTTAGGCCTGGAACCCACTACAAAACTCTATCGTTAGCGCTTTGTATGAGCGATTTGTAAATTTCATGAGCGTTTTCAGTAGCGATTTTAAAAAGTGTAATCAATTTGCCAGCGGTTGTGTAGCGATTAGCATTTTTAGTTCTGATTCTGATTGGTCCTTTCAATTAATTTTAATTTTGTTACAGTGTGCAGTAATGTAAAAACTCTAGCAAAATCACTCTGTGTAGGTTTTGACGAGCGATTATGCCACCATTTATATACTTTACATTGCAGAAACGCTAACGCTCAAAAATGCTGCATGTCCTGCGTTTGCAATTTTGGTAATCGCAATCGCTCCAGTGGAATTTGGCCCTTCCATTAACATTAGCTGAGCGTTTAGGGAAATCGCTAGCGGTTTGAATCGCTCCCTAAATGCTCACAAAATCACTCTAGTGGGTTCCAGCCCTAATATTAGACTTAAATTCTGCAAAAAAAATAAAATTCACAATGAAAAAAGAGTGCACTATTTAATCCTTAATTACTGATTTTTTTTATCACCTGTAAGTACCCGTTGATATTTTTCACTTCACGTCAAATTACATGTAATTTATTTTATTTATTGTATTTTTATGTAATCTAGAGTATTTTGAGCTGTGTTTGCTGGGCTTAAAAATATTTTCTCTGAAAACTTATTTTCCACTACATTTTTACTAGAAAGTTTGGGGTCATTGGCGTAATGACATGTCCGTCCGCGTTGGGCATTTTTTGACTCAATTTTTCTTTCCGACTCCCGGCAATTACCTGCGTGCTGTTTTTTTTTTTTTTTTGTGAACCGCTTTTCTAAGCGGTTTTGCAGAACGATTTCGTTTTTTCACTTCCTGACTTTGATCCGGAAAAGAATAAATACAATGGGCCTGATTCACAAAGCGGTGCTAACAGTTAGCACGCTGGTGAAAAGCCCTTTATCACGCCTAAACTAAGTTTAGGCATGATAAGTTTAGGTGTGATAAGTTTAGGTGTGATAAGTTTAGGTGTGATAAGTTTAGGCGTGATAAGTTTAGGCGTGATAAGTTTAAGCACCAACTGCGTTAGCACCGCAGTGCACAGCTAATCAATAGTTTTGCGCTAGCAAAGTCTGGTGCACTTCGCATAGAGCTTAATGGCGCTGCTTTGCGTGCGTGACTTTGCGCGCGATCTAAACTTATCTAAACTTATCACGCCTAAACTTATCATGCCTAAACTTAGCACGCCTAAACTTATCACGCCTAAACTGGCTTTTCACCAGCGTGGTGCAATGGTTATCACGCCTAAAGTCTCTAACTGGGTTAGCACCGCTTTGTGAATCGAGCCCAATGTATTTATTCTTAAAAACACGAACGCAATCGCTTCACAAAGCGATTTTGTGAGCGTTTGCGTTTTCCCTACCTTCCATTGAGGCAAAATCGCCTCAAAAACGGTCCATGAATTGCTTTTTTCAGTGGATCGGAAACAAAACGCTCAGATGTGAACTGTCTCATAGAGAATCATGGTGTAAGCGCTTTCAGGACGATTTTGACAAATCGCCAGCGCTTAAAAAAAATTAGAAAAACGCCTCTAGTGTGAACGAGCCCTTACTCTTACTTTCAAAAATGTTGTGAATGTGGGAAAAACGGTAATTACCGCTGTCGGTAATTGTTCCTTAAAAAATGTGTTTACTGCACTTGTGTTGTGAATAGAGCCCTATGGGCTGGTGCACACTGAGCGGCTTTTGGGGCGTTTTCAGATCCGCTTGCGGCTGCGGATCCGCTTGGTCAATGTATCTCAATGGGGTGGTTCACACCAGAGCGGGAGGCGTTTTGCAGAAACGAATCCTCCGGGGTGAGGCATTTTTTGGATTGTGGATGCGTTTCTGCCTCAATGTTGAGTATAGGAAAAACGCAAACCGCTCTGAAAAACGGCAGTTCAGAGCGGATTTGCAGGCGTTTTTGTTACAGAAGCTGTTCAGTAACAGCTTTACTGTAACAATATATGAAATGTACTATACTGAAATCCGCTGCAGCAATCCGCAAAACGCTAGCAAAGCGCCATAGAAAAAAAAAAAAAGCGTTTAAAAATCTGCTAGCATTTTGCGGATCTGCTAGCGGCTTTTGGTGTGCACCAGGCCTAAGTGTCTTTCTGCATGTGTTTTCTACACCAAATGATGTATTACCTACATGGCTGTCGCAATTTCTGGAAGCATTTGCAATCCGGTAATGATTGGCAATTGGAATCGTATTGACATGCCATAATGTAGTACATGTACAAAATCACATTGCCAAGTCGTAGATGCTTCTGAAAGCCCCATAGTGATACGTTATGTGTGCATTTCACATGGGATTTTGCATTGCGGAAAAATTCATGAGGTTCCCACAAGTGTAAAGGTGGGTACACACATCAGATAAAAGCTTTGGAAAATGAAAAATCACAGACCAATTTTACCCCCTTCCATGTAGTATGAGAGCCATACTCTACACAGTCTGTTCTATTAAGCTGAACTCCCCATCAGATAAAAATCTTTGCAAGATGCATTGTTAAAGGGACTCCGAGGAGTACCCGAATTTAAAAGAATACACTTACCTGGGGCATCTTCCAGCTCACCGTAGGCGGCGAGGTCCTGCGGCGTCCTCCTGGGTCTTCTCGTTCAGCCTTCGCCGGCCCCCGGTTATCCGCGTCAGCCGGCGACACCCAAGCCTGGTGTCGGCCAGCTGTTCGGCCTGGTGCACACCAAAAAACGCTAGCAGATCCACAAAATGCTAGCAGATTTTGAAACGCTTTTTCTTCTTATTCTGTAGCGTTTCAGCTAGCGTTTTGCAGTTTTGTGAAGCGTTCTTGTGTAGTAGATTTTATGTATTGTTACAGTAAAGCTGTTACTGAACAGCTACTGTAACAAAAAACGCCTGGCAAACTGCTCTGAAGTGCCACTTTTCAGAGCGGTTTGCGTCTTTCCTATACTTAACATTGAGGCAGAAACGCATCCGCAATCCAAAATCTGCAGCAGCCCGGGAGTATGCGTTTCTGCAAAACGCCTCCCGCTCTGGTGTGCACCAGCCCATTGAAATACATTACCCTAGCGGATCCGCACCCGCAAGCGGATCGCAAAACGCAGCCGAAACGCTCTGGTGTGCACTAGGCCTTCCTGGGTATTAGCAATCCAATGTATCAGCACACCACTCCAGATTAATCACACTCTTTCATTGAGCCATGTATATCCACAAAGATGATAAGCAGGCAGTTGTTTCGGGGGCCACGCAGGGTCCCCCTTTATCAAGGCGTGTGGTTACAAGCACATCAAATTCTCGTATCTTATATAACAATGTAATCCCCAATACCCCACCCCAAAATGTGACAAGACAGTGATGTCATCTCCATTGTTTACAAGCAAGCATGCCCTTAAATCAGCTTCAAATATGTCATCAACAATGTTATAATCTCATCAGAGCTCAACAGTGCGCACAGCGATTTTGGCATGCGTTTTTACCTGCGATTTCGCATGCGATTTCGCATAGGAGGTGATGTTAATTTACACAGGCAGTGACATGGTTAAAATCACCCACCTACTACCCTATGCGAAATCGCGGGAAAAAACGCATGCAAAATCGCACCCACATGCGATTTCGTCTGCGGTGATTTCCCGGCGATTCCGCACCTCACAAGTGGAAATGCAGCCTTAAAGATTTCCGTGGAGAGGAACAATTATGAGAAAAAAAAAAAAAAGGAAATAAATATGTTAGCCTCCATATCTCTCTTGCTGCAGTACACTTTGGCTATCATTCATAAAGGAGCTGTCGGTAAGGGGAATCGATGCGGGAAAACACCACTGCCAGTATTTTAGACTTCTGGGTGGGCATTCATAAAAATGTATCCATGTGCGGTAGCAGTGCGGAGATTCCCCGAACTAGGCTGGCCTGGCGGTAGGCAGGCGATAGGCTTGCGGAGACACAGAAGCTGCCGAGTTGATACATTTCTCCGTGTTCCGCTCTACTGCAGCTGCCTGGGAGGTCTGTGTGTCTTCATTCACTTACATTGGTATCGCCACATCAGAGTGAGCGGTACTTCCCGACCTCACACTCATGAATTAACATTTTGCTACATTTGTTCCGATAATCACCGCACAAGGCGGTGATTTATCACTCTGCTCGGTAGTGTCATTTTTTCATGCGGAAAGAGCCTTTATGAATGCTGACTTTGCCGAGTGTTCGGTAAAGTCAGCTGTTTTAAGCATTTCCGCATGCGGAAATGCTTTATGAATGATAGCCTTTAACCACTAGCCGACCGCACGCTTATACTGTGCGTCGGCAAAGTGGCAGCTGCAGGACCAGCGACGCAGTACTGCGTCGCCAGCTGCAGGCTGATTAATCAGGAAGCAGCCGCTCGCGCGAGCGGCTGCTTCCTGTCAATTCACGGCGGGGGGCTCAGTGAATAGCCTGCGGGCCGCCGATGGCGGCTCGCAGGCTAAATGTAAACACAAGCGGAAATAATCCGCTTTGTTTACATTGTACGGCGCTGCTGCGCAGCAGAGCCGTAAGGCAGATCGGCGATCCCCGGCCAATCAGCGGCCGGGGATCGCCGCCATGTGACAGGGGACGTCCTGTCACAGGCTGCACAGGACGGATAGCGTCCTGTGCAGCCCCGATCACCAGGGATGAGCAGGTAGGAGAGGGAGGGGGGAATTTCGCCGCGGAGGGGGGCTTTGAGGTGCCCCCCCCCGCAACTAGCCTGCCCACCAGAGCGATCAGACCCCCCCTGCACACCATCCCCATAGGGGGGAAAAAAGGGGGGCGATGTGATCGCTCTGCATGAAACCTGATCTGTGCTGGGGGCTGCAGAGCCCACCCAGCACAGATCAGAAAAAATAACGCTGGTCCTTAAGGGGGGGTAAAGGGTGGGTCATCAAGTGGTTAAAGGGAACCAAAACTGAGAGGGATATGTATGTTTCCTTTTAAACAATACCAGTTGCTTGGCAGTCCTGCTGATCTCTTTGACTGCAGTAGCGGCTGAATCACACACCTGAAACAAACATGCAGCTAATCCAGTCTGACTTCAGTCAGAGCACCTGATCTGCATGCTTATTGAGGGGCTGTAGGTAAAAGTATTAGAGACACAGGATCAGAAAGAGAGTCAGGCAACTAGTACTATTTTAAAAGGAAAAATCCATATCCTTCTCAGTTTAGGTTCCCTTAAGGGCAACTGAAGCAAGAGAAATATGGAGGCTAACATATTTATTTCCTTTTTAACAATGCACATTGCCTGGCTGCCTCGCTGATCCTCTGCCTCTAATACTTTTAGCCATAGACCCTGAACAAGCATGCAACAGATCAGGCGTTTCTGACATTATTGTCAAATCTAACAAGATTAGCTGCATGCTTGTTTCTGGTGTGATTCACACACTTCAGCGGCCACATAGATCAGCAGGGCTGCCATGCAATGTGTATTGTTTAAAAGGAAATACATATGGCAGCCTCCATATTCTTCTCACTTCAGTTCCCCTTTAAATTTGTATCCACCTCACAATTACAGCTTCTAATTAGTAAATCAAGCCAGTCAGCTTAAATCCACTGACACCTGCATCTGTGTGACTGGGCTGTTTCTTTGCACAAATGGCACAGCAGATCATTTGGATAACTTCAGTCTTGATTTTGTTTGTTACAAGATGTCTCAAATGTCAGGAAGTGCACCTGGACAGTAAGTTATAAACGTTTGATTTTTATTGTATGGCTTTTTGAGTCGAGAGTTGAGAGCTAGTGTGTGTTAATTACACCCCCAGCACATCATCTATAACCATTAATACGGTGCTCCAAAACCCATCAAGGACAGCCACAGTGTCAGAGGTGAATGCAGGTTATGGGGAACAGTTTTTTTTTTATTTTATTCAAAGCCTCTAGAAAAGTGATAATTTTCAGCACAGGACCAATAACATTGTCATTGAGGGCAGGGGTGCAACTAGGTCTGGGTGAACCAAGTGGCCAATTGTGGCCTTACCCACAGCAGGGGCCTTCCATGCTGCCCTGTCTGTAACATTTGTATGTCCATGTCTCCCTGTCACTCACACATGGACCTCAGATACACTAACCACATATGGGGGGGGGGACACAGGTGCCTGATGCACCAGTTGGCAGGTGCCTGGAGCGCTGTGTGAGGGGGATGAGGCGCAGCTGCCAAGTTGTGGGACCCCCCCAGGTGGTGATGGTGAACTGGCTTGTGGTGCTTAATAGACCCTGCACGAGTTCACTCCATGCAGCTCACCCTCAGCCTGTGGGAGTCTGTGGTTTTCTGGCAGGCTGAGCAGGGCTACATGAAGATGGCATCTGAAGCCCTGCGCTGGAGAATATTAGTCTCCAGTACAGGGCTATGGGTGCCATTTTCCTGTAGTTTCACATCTGCTGGCTGCAAGAATATTGGGGGAGCTGCGTGCCACGAGAGGAGACTTCTTCAGGTCGGAGCAGTGCTTTTCAGCGCTGCTAGATTTGGGCGCAGCCGGCGCCTCCATAGACTTCAATAGGAATCATTCCTATTGAAGCGCTCAGTGAGTAACGTCGGCTCCGTCAGAAGACGGAGCTGAAGTTGCTTAAAAACATAATTATTCAGCCTCCAGCAATTGCTGGAAGCCGAATTATTTCATTCCCCCACTATCCATGTCGGCCTGGAGGCAGGGGCGCCGCGAGGCATAAAGCGAACCAAGCGGTCGCTTGGGGCCTCACAATCTTAGGGGCCTCGGCGGCTCCGTGACGTCGGCGTGACGTCACTTTTTCCCCGCAGCCCCGCCGGGCTGGCAGAGCAGAGCAGGGCTACAGGAAGATGGCCGCCGCCGAAGCCCTGCTCTGGAGACTATGTCTCCAGTACAGGGCTTCGGGTGGCCATCTTCCCGACCCGTAGCCCTGCATGAATCAGCGCGGGAGATTGGAGGAGGAAGCCAGGGAGGGAGCTCCGTGGGAACTGCGCGCCTGAGAAGCCGGCCGGGAGAGGAGACCAGGGAGAGAAGACTTCTGCCAGTGCCAGCCTGCCAGGTGAGTAAATTCTTTTCTTTTTGCAGCCGCAGCCCTAATTGCGAATTTGCGATTGATTTCTGCTGAACTGTGCCCTAAATGCGTTTGATATCTGCTGAAAATGTGGCCCTAATTGCGATTGATTTCTGCTGAACTGTGCCCTAAATGCGTTTGATATCTGCTGAAAATGTGGCCCTAATTGCGATTGATTTCTGCTGAACTGTGCCCTAAATGCGTTTGATATCTGCTGAAAATGTGGCCCTAATTGCGATTGATTTCTGCTGAACTGTGCCCTAAATGCGTTTGATATCTGCTGAAAATGTGGCCCTAATTGCGATTGATTTCTGCTGAACTGTGCCCTAATTGCGTTTGATATCTGCTGAAAATGTGGCCCTAATTGCGATTGATTTCTGCTGAACTGTGCCCTAAATGCGTTTGATATCTGCTGAAAATGTGGCCCTAATTGCGATTGATTTCTGCTGAACTGTGCCCTAAATGCGTTTGATATCTGCTGAAAATGTGGCCCTAATTGCGATTGATTTCTGCTGAACTGTGCCCTAAATGCGTTTGATATCTGCTGAAAATGTGGCCCTAATTGCGATTGATTTCTGCTGAACTCTGCCCTAATTGCGTTTGATTTCGGCTGAAAATGTGCCCTAATTGCGTTTGATTTCTGCTGAAATGTGGCCCAAATTGCGATTGATTTTTGCTGAACTGTGCCCTAAATGCGTTTGATATCTGCTGAAAATGTGGCCCTAATTGCGATTGATTTCTGCTGAACTGTGCCCTAATTGCGTTTGATATCTGCTGAAAATGTGGCCCTAATTGCGTTTGATTTCTGCTGAACTCTGCCCTAATTGCGTTTGATTTCTGCTGAACTCTGCCCTAATTGCGTTTGATTTCTGCTGAACTCTGCCCTAATTGCGTTTGATTTCGGCTGAAAATGTGCCCTAATTGCGTTTGATTTCTGCTGAAAATGTGCCCTAATTGCGTTTGATTTCTGCTGAAATGTGGCCCAAATTGCGTTTTTATTTTCTGGTGTCTGGGGTAACTGTTGCTGCATTTATTATTTAATGGTCATAGTTGGCTATATTTGCTGTGCTACGGTTAAGCTTCGCCCATACAATGTCATGGCCGCGCCAATCTTTCGGCGCGCTACGCGCGCCTCAATCACCCCAACATCCATTTTTTCCCCGCAAACAGCCCCGCCCCAATCCGCCCTCCTGCTCCACCCACATGTCATGGCCACGCCCACTTATGCGGGATAGCCACACCCATTTTTCGCCGCGGCTAGGGCCTCTTGCTACAGTCCGCTTGGGGCCACAAAAACCTTAGCTGCACCCCTGCCTGGAGGGGGAATAGTAATTAAATCAGCCCGGACTTGTGCAGAAGCAGGATCAGCTATATACCGCTGTATCCTGCGCCCAAGTCTACCGGCGCCGATTTCAACTGTACTCCTTCAGGTGAGTGAATGCTATGTTCTGGTGAAACATTTCTGCGTTACAATTATTTTCTGGTGAAATGCTGCCCCAATTACTGCATTATGATTGTTTTTATGGGGGTGCACAGGGTGTTTGGGGGCGGGGGGGGGGCTAGAGTGAAAAAAATGGCTAGAGTTGCGCCTGGGGATACAGTAACAGCCATTGTCTGTTCCTGTGTCCCCCTAAATGGCCAGTGCACCTCAGTCCAGTGACAATGAACATAGGGGAGAGCGTTGCAATGACCATGGAGTATACGTCAGATATGGAAGTGAAGTCATTGCTCATTTCCTGCATTTAAAGTGTGCCATGGGGTTGATGGCTACCTATACTGTAGGGACACCTGGCTGGGCTATCTATACTGAGGGGAGGGGCACATTTGGCTATCTACCACCTATGAAGGACTATCTGATGTGTTTTTTTGAGGGGGGTGTTGGGGGCACCATTGGCTTCCTACTATGAGAGAAGGGGCATCTATGACAAGGGGGGGGAGGCCACAAATTGCTGCAAAAACCTTGGCTGGACCCCTGGTTGAGGGAGGGCCACTCTGCCCAAGGGACCCCAGGGCAATTGCACCCTTTGCATCCCATATTACTATGTGTCAGGGAAGAAAAATCAAGGGGTTCAGCATTGGATGCACCCTGGCAAAAGGATGAGGGTAGCAGGTGAAAGCTTGTTCCTCCAGAAAAACAGGTTTCAATTTTAGACATTGTTTGAAAGGAAGTACATATGGCCTATACAGATGCTGTAGTGTGAAGATAAGCCTCTATTGCTATGCCACTGGTGAGAGCCGTTACTGGATATTTCACTTTACAACAGTGCTCTGTGCACAAGATTTTAAAATGCTTGCCTTGCTGTGCAGGTCAGAGTCTGAGCCAGGACACTCTCTCTGTACAGAGTATATCGGTTTGGCTACTCTTACAGTGGGTCATTGTGGGCACATCCTGCAAAACTGTGTTTAAAATGAAGGGAAAAAGCCGCATTATGCGTTGTGTGGTGTGACCAGTATGGTAATGCCCTGCTAATGCGTCAATGTGAACATACTGTTAAGATTTATTTGCAGCATGTTACCTAAGGCCCGGTTCACATTAGCGGTGGCCGTCCGGAATCGCCGGAGCCGGACCGCTTGCAGAACGGACGCACGGCAATAGCAATGAAAACCTAGGCGTCCGTTCACATGCGTCCGTTCTGCCGGACCGGATCCGGACTCCGGCGTCCGTTCCAACATGCGCTATTTTTTGGTCCGGCTCCTCCGGCAGCCGTATCCGGAGCGGAGCCGGACTGCACCATCCGGCCAATACAAAGCAATGAGAGCCGGAGAGCGCACAACACACTGGCTACAAAAACCGGACGTTCTACACCACTTCCTATGCATTTTGGATGGGGACCACATGGGCCCAGCGTTCAAAGAGTGGGGCAGAGTTTTGGCAGCAACATGTCTGATGTCTGACAACGAGGAGGTGAACAACAGGAAGGAGAGAATTCCCAGGTTTACGAGTAAAAAATGCCTGGATCCATGGTCCCAACTGCAGTCTCTGTATCCACGGATGGTCTCCACACGTCCACCTGTCTCCAACAATGACCCCAGACCCTTCTGCTGACCTCCCAGACCCAGGTATTTACAGGATGCTATCTCCTTAAGAAACCGGATCCGGACCGCAACCGTGTTCACACCGCACGGAAACCGGATGCAAACGGACCGGATCCGGATAGGAACCGTACGGATCAGGTCCGGTCCGGCTCCGGTGCGGTCCGGACATCCGGTGCAGTTTTGACAAAACCGCAAGTGTGAACAGGGCCTTAGGCTCCTTTCAAACGACGTCCATTGTGGTGCAACGGACAATGTAAACACATCCCAACGCAATAGTATGACGATTTCTGGGATTCACTTATTGATTCACTAAGCATTACCACACTCAACTATGCAGAAAACTGCTGACATTACAGAACATCTTATCAAATGTTCATTCACTAAGGCCTCTTTCAAGCAGGAGGTTGAATTTTTCTGCTAGTGTAATGTAAATGCAGTTGAATTGCAGCTGTAGTAATACCACGTGTGTCAAGTATTGCCATGCGGTGGTGTTACCCTGCAGCAGAGGACAGCGACCTGTTCAGTCTTTGAACGGCTGCTGCCACCCTTAGATCTGACTTCATGGGATGGGGGGGGGGGGGGGGGGGGCAATTTACTGCCTGTCAGTTGCCTGTGTGAAAAGGGCCTCCGGCTGTTACCACATGGCAAGATGAAATTACCAGTGAGGTAAGTTACTGACTTGTGCAGTAAACACCTCAAATGTAAATTCACAAAGATTAGGGCATACAGTAAAACCAGGTGAGATGATGGGTATTTATCTTGTCATTATCCAAGAATCAGAATTCGATTAAGGGCCCATTTTTACTATCGTGGTTTCCGCAACGAATCTGCAGAGTTTCCCCGCAGGTGAATTGCGCGGGGAAACTCTGCCATAGTGTATAACGGCCATAGGGTATAACGGCGCCGCCGGCCAAATCGCTTGCGGTAGCGATTTGGCCGGAACCCCCCCCCCCCCCCCGCAGAATTCACAGCGGAGGCTGCGATTCCCATAGCCATGCATGCCACAGCTGATGGGATTCGCCTGCGCACAAGTGGAAACGAGCCCTAAATGTTACAGGGAATGGAGTCAGCCGATAGAAGCCACCTATCCTGCTACTCTCTCCATTAGTGCCGATATACTGCGGGACAAGTTTCTCTCTTCAGGGCTGTTTCTGGTCATTTTGCTGCTCCAGACAAGGCACCTTTTTTGTCTTCCTAATCTACTGAACAGGAAGAGCATTACAGCATTGTTTTGTGAGCACCAATAAGAAATTGATAGTTTACATAGACCTAATGTTTCTCAAAATCAGGACACACCAATTACCAGGCCATATACATCTCACTGGCCCAAACTCCCTGAACCCATATAACAAAACCTTTCTGGAACGGGTTTAAAGGGTGTGTATCCACTTTATAAGGGATGGTGCACACCAAGAGCGGTTCTGAGCGGTTTTAAGAATTCTTGTGGGCTGAAAACCGCTTGGCTAATGTATTGCGATGGGATGGTGCACACCAGAGCGTTTTTTTTTTTTTGTTTTTTTTTTTTCTCGCTTCGAAAGAATCATCTCGCTTTTGTAAAAGTCTAATCGCGATAGTGGAAATGACCTACCGCAATTCCTATGTTATTATGTAAACCCTGGCAATTTAAAAATCACTCGCGGTTTGCGATTTAGCATCACAATCGCCGCTAGTGGAAAAGGGCCCTAAACATTCCTTTAATCGATATGAAAAACCTATTCAAAAACCCCCTTCACACTCTGGATTTTGAAGAAGTTTACCGTTAACTGCTGAATCGCCAGCGATGGCTAGTGCTTTTTAAAACGCTTGCACAATGTTAACTATATGGCAATGATCTCACTGCCACGATCACCGGCGATTAGCGCTAAATGCAGCATTATTAAGCTATTTTTGAGCGATTTCAATTGTAATAGCTCAAAAAATGCGTAAGTATCCAGTGATTTTTATCTGCTAAAAATCACCAATATGAATGGGCCTGAAGACTGACCTTTAGATTCAGAGGGGCTGAAAGGGAGCATGATAAAATAGATCGAAGGTGACATTGGGTATGCTTTTTGCTACACTTTTTTTTTTTTTTTTTTTTTAAATCAAGCCCAATATCATTGCATCGCAATAAATAAATGATGTTCCTCTGAGTCTTTCCTATTGAGTGTGATGTGTTTAGACGCAATAATGGTCAGCATGTTGTGCATTAACCGGGCAATGCATTGCAATTAATGGTTGCTTAGCAACATTACATGGCAGTCATACTTTTTGCAATATGCTCGGTGTGAAAGGACCCTTAAGATTCATTAGGAGTATGAGTGTTCCTTCATTCCATGTAAAGTGTGTCTCTAGTCTCTTTTTTATGTTGAATACTCTTTTTGAAGTGTTTGGGGCAGTAATGTTCTAACTATGGCTTACAATGCGCTTCTCTTTTCTTTTCTTAGAATACCAAATCCAACTGTTATCTAAAGACTTGATTTTATCCTCTGTCATTTGGCTTCAGCCACCAGGCTGCCTGTATGAGGAATGGATGAAGGCGACTGTGGCACATACAGCAACAAGGCAAAACTCATCAATACAAGTACAAGTCCAAACTGCAGGTAAACCTGATAGTAACACGAAAGCCACACTCGCCATCTGTATCCACAGGACTTTCTGTATTAGGCACTCCTGTGTGTGTCAGGTTGTAACAAGAGTGGGTCATATCAGAACAAAGGGTAGCCTATACTCAGGCAAGGGTTGCAAACTTAGGACACCCGTACACACACAAGATTGCCACTTACTTTGCCCACCCCTCCACACACAGGCAGCACAGCAATTTCAGATTATATAGATTTCAACACTTGCATGTAGAGATGGCCGGAACCTCCGATTTTTGGTTCGCGAACTTCTGCAAAAGTTCGGTTCGCGCGAACTTTTGCGAACCGCAATAGACTTCAATGGGGAGGCGAACTTTGAAAACTACAAACACTTATGCTGGCCGCAAAAGTGATGGAAAAGTTGTTTCAAGGGGTCTAACATCTGAGTTTTTGCATGGCAGAGTGGGATACACGCCAAAAGTCCCCAGGGGAAAAATCTGGATTTGACGCAAAGCACCGGTTTAGAGTACTACTTCACACTGACAGACCAAACTCACTGTAACGCACCGCAAACAGCTGTTTGTGTAGTGACGGCCGTGCTGGACTGGTGCGCACCATGACGAGATTGCTCTTCTTCAGTGATATCAGGTAATGTCTGACTGCCTTATCAACTTTTGATGGTTCTTTCTCTACCATTGTTGAAGCTTACTTTTTTTTTTTTTTTTTTATTTTCTGCTGGCTGTTCAGTACCTGTAATGAGAATCTGTTATGGAGGGCAAGTCTGCCATTGTGGGTGACCACGGGTAATGGCTGGGGAATTGGGGTTCGATTCCTTAGTGGGAGCCTGAGAACCGGCTACCACCACACATCCAAGTAAGGACCCATTTGCTGTCTAAGTAATGTACCTGCCCTGACCGTGCTTTGCAGACCAGGCATCTGTGGTCAGATGGACCCTTGACCCAACGATGTGTGCCAGAGATGACACCACTTGCCTTTAACGAGAATCTGTTATGTAGGGCAAGTCTGCCATTCATTCAACTGTGTGAAACTTTCGATCATACTTTCTCAGTAGCATGGTGACCACGGGTAATGGCTGGGGAATCCTGGTTCGATTCTGGTCCGGAGTGGGAACCTAAGCCGGCTACTACCACCACACATCCAAGGAAGGCAGCAGGCACGCTGTGGGCAAAGGAGCAGGAACAGCTACCACCACACATCCAAGGAAGGCGGCAGGCATGGCATGCACATCCCGAGGTAGTGACCAAAAATAACAGGAGGACTTTTGAGGCCCTGCTGTATGAGATGAATCCACTTTAACCACCCTGGCGTTCTATTAAGATCGCCAGGGAGGCTGCGGGAGGGTTTTTTTTTTAATAAAAAAAAAACTATTTCATGCAGCCAACTGAAAGTTGGCTGCATGAAAGCCCACTAGAGGGCGCTCCAGAGGCGTTCTTCTGATCGCCTCCGGCGGCCAGAAGTAACACGGAAGGCCGCAATGAGCGGCCTTCCGTGTTTCGCTTACCTCGTCGCCATGGCTTTTTGTTCCGGCTACGCTGGGCTCAGGCGGCTGGGGGGACCCTCTTTCGCCGCTGCATGCGGCGGATCGCCGCGCTGTAGCGGCGATCAGGTAGCACACGTGGCTGGCAAAGTGCCGGCTGCGTGTGCTGCTTTTTATTTGAGCCAAATCGGCCCAGCAGGGCCTGAGCGGCAGGCTCCGGCGGTACTGGACGAGCTGAGCTCGTCCAGACCGCTCATCAGGTTAAATCCTTTAACGAGAATTTATGGCGGGCATGTCTGCCATCCATTCAAGTGAAAGGTATGCACTGACTGCCAGGTATAATAAAATGTGCAGTCAAAGATGCATTGAAAGTTATGCAGTGACTGCAAACAGCTGTGTGTAGTGACGGCCGTGCTGAACTGGTGCGCACCATGACGAGAGTGCAGATGATGGTGGCTTTCCAGCCCATATGGTCGCCGGGCTGAGGTAGCTGAATGACAGAATGACAGAATAGTGACTGTCCAGCTGATCATATTTGGTCTGACCATAATGAAGCATCCTCCCCCCCCCCCCCCCCCTTTCCCCCAAAAGACACACATATAGCCGTCGGTCATTGCTTCATTGTGATACGCAAGCCCCTTCAACACGGCAAGGTAATGATCACGAAGGGGAATTGGCGCATGTACATGCCTTTTTGTTGTTGTTGTAGCTGCAGTGCAGCCAGAAAAATTAGGCAGTCATGTACACGCACCAGAAAAATTAATATAGAAAATTCAGGAATCCACCTGGAGTCCTGGACCCTGTTGGTGGTGGCGGAGAAGGCAGTCAATCAGCTGCGGGCACAGGGTCTACATCCACACTTAAGGCCAGGTAGTCGGCTACCTGCCGGTCCAGGCGTTGGTGGAGGGTGGATCAGGAAGGGCTAAGGTGAGGCGTTGGACTAAAGAATGTCCATGTGTCCAACATCACCATGAGATCGCTGGAGCGTCCTGTCCTTGCCTGCGTGGACATGGGAGAAGGATTACTGGCAGTGGTACTTTTATTGCGTTGTGCTGTGACATCACCCTTAAACTCATCGTAAAGCATAGTTGCAAGCTCGTTCTGCAAGTGCTGCATCCTTTCTGCCTCCTGGTGATTTGGAAACCTCTCCGCCACTTTGTGCCTATACTGAGGGTCTAGTAGCATGGCCACCCAGTACAGCTCATTCGCCTTGAGTTTTTTTTTTTTTTGTGTTTAATACGGGGGCCCCTCAACAGGCTGGACAGCATGAAAGACACCATCTGCAAGTTGGATGCAGACGTACTATCCATCTCCTCTTGCTCTTTCTTCCTTGTCAGGTAAGTCGTCCTTCTCCTTCTCCTCCCAGCCACGAACAATACCACGGGAACATTGAGTAGCACAAGCCCCCCGCGACGCCTGCTGCGGGTGTTCTTCTGCCGCCGCCTCCTCTATAGGAAACCTCTGGTTCTGATGAGAACTCACAATGCTTCCTCCTGTAACTGTTCCTGTTCACGCTCCTCCACAGCTTGATCCACCACTCTACACATGGCACACTCCAGGAAGTGTACGGGATCAAGTCGCTGATGGTGCCTTCACTGCGACTCACCAGGTTTGTCACCTCCTCAAACTGCCGCATGAGCCTGCATGCATTTCGCATGAGTGTCCAGTTGTTGGGCCAGAAAATCCCCATCTCCCCAGACTGTCCTTGTACTGTAGTTGTAGAGGTACTGGGTGACGGCTTTCTCCTGGTCTAGCAGGCGAGAGAACCTAAGGAGGGTTGAATTCCAACGAGTCGGGCTATCACAAATCAGGAGTCTCACCGGCAACTTGTTTTTCTGCTGAATATCGGCCAAGCGTGCCATGGCCGTGTAAGACCGCCTGAAATGCCCACACAACTTCCTGGCCTGCTTCAGGACGTCCTCTAAGCCTGGGTTTTTTGACACAAATCTTTGACTAGATTCAGCACATGTGACATGCAGAGTACATGTGTCAGCTTTCCCAAATTCAAAGCGGAAATGAGATTCCTGCCATTGTCGCACACCACATTGCTGATCTCCAGCTGGTGCGGGGTCAGCCACTGATCCACCTGTTAAGAGCTGCTCCAGTGTGACTCTGCTTTGAGGCAAGACATGTCTAAGATGGCGTGACACCATCGTACCTGGCATGCAGCATAGGCCCTGGGGAGCTGGGGCTGTGTAGCTGGAGATGAGATCGCAGCACCAGTAGAGTTGAACTGCCACTCAGCTGAGGATGACTACAGCGAAGAGGATGTAGCAGGAGGAGAGGAGGTGGCAGGAGGCCTGCCTGTAAGCCGTGGAGGTGTCACAAGTTGGTCCGCTGCACAGCCACATACTCCCTGCTTGCCATCGGTCACCAGGTTGACCCAATGGGCTGTGTACGTAATGTAGCGGCCCTGACCATGCTTGGCAGACCAGGCATCCGTGGTCAGATGGACCCTTGACCCAACTCTGTATGCCAGAGATGGCACCACTTTCCTCTCAACTTCATGGTACAGTTTGGGTATCGCCTTTTTTAGAGAAATAATTGTGGCCTGGTATCTTCCACTGCGGTGTCCCAATGGCCACAAATTTACCGAAGGCCTCAGAGTCCACCAACTTAAATGGTAACAGCTGGCGAGCTAACAGTTCCACCAAGCCAGCTGTCAGACGCTGGGCAAAGGGGTGACTGGCAGACACTGGCTTCTTCCGCTCAAAGATTTCCCTCATGGACACCTGACTGCTGCTGTGGGCAGAGGAGCAGGAACCGCTCAAGGTCCGAGGCAGAGTGGAGGAGGGTGGCTGTGAAGGTGCAAGGGAAAAAGTGGCTGAAGATGATGCACCTGAAGGAGAAAGAGGAGAGTAGCTTTTCTTTTGTGTGCTGCTTTTCCTCTGGTGCTCTTCTCATTGCGGTTTGTGCCTTTCCTGCATGTGCCTTTGTAAGGCACTTGCCCTACGTGGGTGTTGGCCTTTCCACGGCTCAATTTTTGGAGGCAGAGAGAACAGATGGCATTGCTCTGATCTGACACATGAGAATTTCCAAACCGCTGTAACTTGCTTAGCGCCTTCATCTGGTTGTAACAATTGCTGTGCATCAGTGATTTCCTCACCAAATAACTCCTGCAAACTGTCAAATGCAGCAGATGTGGTGCTAGTAGTAGCGCTGGTGGCTACAGAAGATGTGTTAAATAGTCAACCACATCCAGACAGTCTTGAGTTGATGGGACGTGCCGCCTTTTGAGCACTGTACTTTGGGCCAGGGCCGCACGAAATATCATCAGCATGACCGTGCACAGACCTGCCGGGTGGCCTTCCTCTGGGTCTGCCTCTACCTCCGCCTCTACCTGTTTTGTCCATATCAAGGGGCATGAAGTGAAAGGTATGACTTGACTAATACAATGTGCAGTTAACAGGTATGCACGGAGTGGTATATAACACTGCGTGCACTCAGGTAGGTGGGTGCACTGAACAGGTAGGTATATGCAGTGATGGGTATTACAATGTTCACCTGGCACAGTAGTAATTATACCACCAAGGGGCCAAAGGCCAGCTGCGACTGGCTGACAGGGCTGTATATAATGCAAGTGGGCCACACACACACAAAATAGATCACAAGAACATGATAAGCTCTCAAAAGAGCTGTTGAGAGGTGCTTTCTTGACAATAAGAATCAGCAAGGAGCAAGCTAAGAAGTCTACAAGAGCCTAACTAAGCTTTCCCTATAGGTCTCTGTACAGCAGCTTTCCCTTCTCTAAATTGCTGCAGGCACACGACTGAGTCCAATGCCTGACGCTGCCTGCCTTTTTATAAGGGCGGGTGGAGCTCCAGGAGGGAGTGTAGCCTGATTGGCTACAATGTGCCTGCTGACTGTGATGTAGAGGGTCAAATTTGACCCTCATGATACACTATGGGGGCGAATCAAACTTCCGGAAAAGTTTGCAAACCGTTCGGGCCCTCTCTACTTGCATGTGGTAAAGGTAAAGCGTGCATCTTTGGCCTTTTTGCATGTATTCTACCCCCCCCCCCCCTTCTGTTTTTTTGTTTTATTATCTTTATAAAATTATACCATAGTGTATATTTTTATCCAGTTAATTAGACATACTGTTTTTTCTATTTATTAGACATATTGATGAGACGGTTTATTAGGTCACCCCTTAGAAACTCAGCAGAGTAACCAAGCAGCTCTGGGTGACCTAAAATCACTAGGAAAGTGTATATAGGGGCTTGTTCGCATCTAGGGCGTCTTCAGCCCCTTTTTTTTTTTTTTTTTTTTTTTTTTTCCCTTTGCCCTCAAACCGCTTGTGCAATGATACCTGAGAAGGTCTATATTGGCACATTTCGGCCTGTCCCATTTTTGGGGTGATTTTAATCTAATGGAAGGTATAGGAAGAGCGCTAAACACTCACAAAATTTCGTTGTGCGGCGATTGCGTTCGTGATTTTAAGAATACATTGTATACTTTCCCAGGTCAAAGAGTTCACTTCCTGACTTGCATCAGAGAGTGAATTAAATTGCTCTGCAAAAGTGCTTTAGAAAAGCTGTAAGTTTTTTTTTTTTTTTTTTTTTTTATCTCAAAACGCTTGCATTTGCGATTTTTGTTGTTACATGTGAACAAGGCCTAAAAGAGACCGAAAGACCCTCCTACTATAAAGCAATGCTCAGTGTCAGGAACCAGCCACACAGCGCGCCTGCAGAGACTGTTCCAGATCGAGAGGGGGAGCACCCTTATTCAAGCTAACAAGGCTGTCAACCCTCACAACAGTCTGCCACCACTAGCAGTTGCTAGACACTCCAACAATTCCCACTCTGCTGTCGAGTGGCCTGCACTCAATTCTGCGTTTTCATATTTGGGTCAGCTTAGGCCAAAATATTGGAGCAATGCACGCACATGCCAAGCATCCAATCAGACACTGATCTTGTAACACAAATTACACTTCAGTCTCTCTAGGAGTGAAAGCTCTGCTTAGTAGATCAGAAGACCAGCTTATTAAATAAAGATTTAATATTCCAAAAAAGAGGAACAGTGCAGAAAGAAATATATAAAATTTACAAAACAGTAAAATCTACAAACGCATTAGGCAATTTGCTACGAAATAAAACGGATCGACCATTACCAGCATACAGGTCAGTGTTTGTGGGAGAACGCAGCAGCTGGTTGGACCTGGGTAGTCCTAGCTTCATGCTATCTCCTTGTGAACTACCAGTTCTGAATTTTGTGTGTGTGTGTGTGTGTGTGTGTGTGTGTGTGTAGAGGTTTCCTAATTCACACAATGTCCAGGTGTCCATGGGCTATTCAACTTAGCTGGTTTATTCAAATTAGATTCACAGAAAGATGCAGATTTCCCCTTTCACGATCACGTCTTACTTTACCCAGTGTCCAGGTGACAACTATTTCCAAAGCCTGCTGCCAGAGTGGCTTTTAACAGACATACACCTATGAGACATAAAATGAAGAAATATGGCTTCCAAGAGATAAAAGTTCAAAAATGGCTGCTATATCACCACAATGTGTAACCTGCCTTATTAAAACAGAAGGTGCTTGCAATAATTCAGCTTTAAAGAGAACCTGTACTGAGTAAAATAATTTAAAATAAACTCAGGAGGTAACTTCAAATGAACATTACATAGCACAGCCGTCTCAGCCATTAGGCAGCTATAAATTTTTGCCTAGGGCGACAGGAGGAGGGAAGAGTGCTGTTGCACTGAGTAGTGAGATAAGAAATGCCTCTCAGCTCACTCAAGGGTCAGATTACAACAGCAGCTAAAAGCAGCGCCTGACTCCACTCATAGCTGATTAATTCAGTTCCTTCAGCTCAATGATTCAAAGAACCACAGTAATGAATGAGTCAGTGAGAGAAGGCACTGGTCCCAGCTCACTCAGTTCCAGCTCACTCAGTCAGGGATCCATCGGAGTACAGCATCAGCTTCTGAGTCCTGACTAAGTCAGTCTCTCTCTCTCTCTCTCCCTCTCTCCCTCTCCCTCTCCCTCCCTCTCTCTCTCTCTCTCTCTCTCTCTCTCTCTCTCTCTCTCTCTCTCTCTCTCTCTCTCTCTCTCTCTCTCTCTCTCTCTCTCTCTCTCTCTCTCTCTCTCTCTCTCTCTCTCTCTCTCTCTCTCTCTCTCTCTCTCCCTCTCTCTCCCCGCGACGCCATTACCAGCAAGGTACCACACCAGAGCTGCGCAGGACTGGGACAGAGCTAAGGAGGTGGAACCCTGAAAAGGATGAGCAGCCTAACTCCCCAATACCTGCATGTGACACTGAGGGTGAAGAGGCTAGCTGGGTGACAGATGATTCTGTGCGAGCTGGTGAAAATGACTGGGGTGTGGAAGAGGAGCCAGAAGCCGACACACAGATCCCTGCTCCAGATGTGTATCTGGAAGGGTGCAGGCATGGCACATGCCCCAGACGACCTCCCTCTTCAAACGGGGGGGGGGGGGGGTGCAGTGCTGTTGACAGCTTTCCTGAGTCTAAGGGAGTAAAAATCGCCCAGCAGCCTGGCCGTCTCAGTCTTTGCCATATATCTACATTAGAAACTATTGATGGGAGCTCCGAACTTTTCCCTCTCTCCCTACCACAGATCATGGCTCAGTCTCCTGAGATAGCAGCAGATTATTTTGGTCTGGAGGCTACAGGATCTCCCATTCATTCTGTCATTCACGCATTCCTCAGCCTTATCTCATGTTCTGTTTATTTTTTATTTGTGACACTCTGCACTTTAACAATTACCCTGCTGGAATATCTGTGGCCAGTTTTTTAAAGAAAATCTGCAATGAAAAAACCTCCTGTGGGGGGTACTCACCTCGGGTGGGGGAAGCCTCTGGATCCTATTGAGGCTTCCCCCGTCCTCCTCGGTCCTACGCCGGCGGAGATGTAAATATTCACCTTTTGGCTCCAGCGTAGGCGCAGTATCTGCTCTTCCCATGGAGATAGGCAAAAATAGCCGATCTCCGTCAGGCTGCTCTACTGCGCAAGCCGCCTGCACAATAGAGCGGACCCGACGGAGATCGGCTATGTTCGCCTATCTCCGTCAGAAGAGCTGCAACAGCGCCCCTGCTGGAGCCTGGAAAGGTAAAAAATTGCACAGGCTGTCGGATTTGATGCCTGCGTGTTCCGGGGGCTGCAGCGAGACCACCGTGGGACACATGTCGACCGGGAAAGCCTCGATAGGGTCCAGAGGCCTCCCCCCTACTGAGGTGAGTACCTCACCTTTTTTTTTTTTTTTTCCGTACAGGTTTTCTTTAACAACTTCTCTCTTGTACAGTGTACCTCAATAGTTAAAATGCATTATCTTTCGAGCTCAGTATATATCTACTGATATTTCATAGGTTGTCAGGCTTTTATTATGTATTGTTATAATCGTCACTGCAAATCTTTCATTGCTTTCATTCATATAAGAGTGGTGGCTGCCATATTTATTTCCTTTTTAAACAATACCAGTTGCATGGAAATCGTGCTGATCTTTCTGGTCAGTGGGGTCTAAATCACACACCTGAAACAAGCCTGCAGCTAATCTTGTCAGATGTGTTATCGACATTTGATCTGCATGCTTGTTCAGGGTCTATGGCTTAGGCAGGAATCTTACTTTTCTTTCAGTTTTTAGCTCTCCTTTTTCTGCGTACATTTTCTGCACACCAAGTGTGTTTCTATGCAGAAAAACGCATGCAGAATGCCAATGTGTTTTTCTTGCACAGAAAAAACAAAGTATGAACTAGCCCTAGATTAACATGAGTTTGTCTGTGCAGAAAACGCATATGAAAATAGTCAAGTATGTTCCCAGCCTTAAAGAGACACTGAAGCGAGAATAATTCTCGCTTCAGAGCTCATAGTTAGCTGGGGCACGTGTGCCCCTGCTAAAACGCCGCTATCCCGCGGCTAAACGGCGGTCCCTTTTACCCCCCAAACCCCCCCCCCCCCCCCTGCAAAATCATTGGTCGTAAATTTTGCTCATCCTGGAGGCAGGGCTAACGGCTGCAGCCCTGCCTCTCAGCGCGTCTATCAGACGCGCATCGCCGCCTCTCCCCCACCCCTCTCAATGAAGGAAGACTGAGGGGCGGGGGAGAGGCGGAGGTACGCGTCTGATAGACGCGTGGGAGGCAGGGCTGCGGCGGTTAGCCCTGCCCCAATGCGGAAGAGATTCCGCGATGTACGGAGGGGATTTGGGGGTGAAGGGACCCCCGTTAAGCCGCGGGATATCGGCGTTTTTAGCAGGGGCACACATGCCCCTGCTAACAATGAGGTCTGAAGCGAGATTTATTCTCGCTTCAGACTCTCTCTAAAGTATTAGAGGCAGAGGATCAGAAGGATAGCCTCATTTATTTCATACGGACTGTTACATTCTGGTATGTGTGTGTGTGTTCTGAATTCATGAAGGGGTTACCCTGTCCAAAAAGGTTAGGCAGGATGCTGTTGATTGGGGGGGGGGCACAATTTTAATGTTTGCCATGGGCTCTGTCTTGCCTAGATATGCCACTGCCCTGCTCCTATACAAAACAAGCAGGTGAGTGATAAAGAGCCGACTCTTGCTGACCTCCTGCGAGCTGCTGTAAGGCCTGGAACCCACTAAAAAATGCTATCGCCAATCGCAAGCATTTTGTATGAGCAGTTTGCAAGCGATTCCATGAGCGTTTTAGGGAGAGATTTTAGAAAGTGTAAACAATTTGCCAGTGGTTGTGTAGCGATTGGCGTTTTAAAGTCTGATTGGTCCTTTTATTAATTTTGTTCCAGTGTACATTAACTTTAAAACGCTAGCAAAATCGCTCCGTGCAAGTTTCGATGATCGATTATATACTTTGAAGCGCTAACAAAACGCTGCATGTCCTGCGCTTGCGATTTTGGGAATCGCAAACGCTCCAGTGGAAGTTGGCACATCCGTTAACATTAGCTGAGCGGTTTTGGAAATCGCTAGCGTTTTCAAGCGCTCCCTAAATTCTCTGAAAAGCGCTCTTGTGGGTTCCAGCCCTAACTGCTTGTAATTTCTGAGGGGCAAGGGAGAGTGCCCCAAAATACTGAGGCACTCTGTTTTGCATGTGCTCTGGAGCTAGCTTCAACACTTAAGTGTATGCTCTTGCTGCCATTATTAAAGGGGACTTTAACTCAGAACTTTCTCTTCTCTAAAAGATAAGCAACAGCATAACCTTTTTAAAGAAAAACCTTTCTTTGTTAGGGCTGGTGCACACCAGTACGCTTGCAGGGGGAAAACTGCTTTGCTAATAAAAGTGAATGGGATGATGCACACCAGAGCGTTTTTGTTTTTTCCACAAATGCAAACTCGGGGGCTGCAGCATTTTTTAGCTTTCTGAGGCATGTCTGCCTCAATGTTTAAGTATAGGAAAAAGTGGAAAACCGCTCTTAAAAAAATGCTAAATCAGAGCGGTTTTTCCAGGCGTTGTTACAGTAAAGCTGTTACTGAACATCTTCTGTAACAAAATTTGAAATCTGATGCACAAAAAAACTCTCCAAAAAAACACTAGGCATGTGTAGAAAACATGCCTAGACTCGCTCTGCAAAACTCTACACTTGGCTTCACCTATGTGGATAGAGCTTGAAAACTACAGATGGTCGATGAGATTTACATCACTTACATCCTCCATACAATTTGCAAAAACTTAAAAATAATTTACAACCCCTACAGAGGATCAGAGGAGCCTCTAGTGGAACATTTAGGAAATGTATCTGGTGGAAATGTGTTCTAGGTAGGGATGGCAAATTTTGTGTGCGGTTTGAAAATGGACCAGTCGAATTCCCCCCCCTTGGGCTAGGGTTCAATTGACTGGTCTATTTTCTAGCTGCATACATGGCAAGCAAAATTACCATAATCCTGCAGCAACTTAGAAATATTTGCATCTCACTGGCTATGCCGAGTTCCAGGAGTTCAGAAGTACAGGCGCTACCCTACTTACAAACATGTTCCATTCCAGGAGGTTGTTTGTAAGTTTGAATTAGTTTGTAAATGAAGCCACGTTTTCTCTGTAGTGGAATGTGGATAAATCAATCATTTACTTTTGGACAGAGTTTAAACTATTTTTTTCTTTTCCTTTTGTACTTTTTAAGTTTTTTAAAACTTGCAACAGTTAATATAACAGTTAATACACTACTGTAACATGTAATAACAGTACTGTATACAGTAATTCCTTCAAGGAGACTTTTTTTATTTTTTAGTATGTGTTACGGCCGGAACCTAAAGTCTGGCCACTTTGGGTTATGGCCAGTCAAAACGCGAAGTGGCAGTGCCCCTGCAGCCAATGTTAGAAGTGAATTAGGTTAGGCGTCTCGCATGGATGAATTAGGTGGCTGGCTGTGTTGAAATCCCGGTGGCTTAAATGAATTCCCCTGGTGGCAATGTGATAGATGAAGCCGCCTCTTCGGCTCTGCCTCCTCCCCTGCTCCTCTCTTATGCAGCATTGGCAGCCGGGGAACTCGCGTGTCCCCCAGAGTCGTTCATAACCGTTCGCTCCTCTGCAGAGCGGGTGCTGGCAGAAGCGATGTCTGCAGCCTTCCCGCTCTGCTTCCCTGCTACAACGAACGATCCTGGGGGACACGCGTGGTCCCCGGCTGCCACAGCTGCATAGGAGTGGGGCAGGGGGAGGAGAGGAGGCAGAACCAGAGGAGACTTCATCTATCGCATTGCTGCCATGATGTGAGACAGTCACCTAATTCATTTCTAACATTGACTGCAGGGGCACGGCCACTTGGCGGTTTTGACCGGCCAGAACCCAAAGTGGCCAGACTTCTGGTTCTGGCAGTAACATACATATGTAATGTAACTCAAGTCGTCGGTCCCTTAACTAATTTTATAACCTGCCGGCTCTGGTCCCTCAAAGGACTCAAGGCGAGCAATCTAATCTTTTTACTTACCTGGGGCTTCTTCCAGTCCTTGGAAAACATTTTGGTCCCTCGCCGCAGCTCTGGTCCTCCTCTATGTACCACTTGTAAAGATCGCTGGCCTGTTGGTGGGTCGGCACTTCTACGCATACATGGGTGAGCACCCTACTAGCGTCCACATCACCAGGCGTGTATTTCTCCTGTGCGGTACTACTGCATAGATGCAGTACGCATCACATTATGTGGGCATGCACAGAAGATCTGACCTGCTGACGCGACGGGCAATCTTTACGGGCAGCCAGCAGGACACAGAGGGGGACTGGAGCTGCAGCTTGGGGCCGGCAGAAACCCCAGGCAAGTTGAGAAGGAATAGAACTTTTTCGCTTCGGGAGTCCTTTGAAGGTCCACGAACGCGAAAATTGTAAAATTTTTAAATGCATGTAAACACATACAAATAAGTACTCTTCTTCCAGAATAAAATGAGCCATAAATTACTTCTCTCATGTTGCTCTCACTTACAGTAGGTAGTAGAAATCTGACAGAACCGACAGGTTTTCGACTAGCCCATATCCTCATAGGGGATTCTCAGGGTTGTGTTTATTTTGGAAAAGTGGATTGCAGTTGCTCCATCCAACTGCCAAAAAAATATGTGCAGGGAAGCTGGCCAGCATCACTGTATAAATTTTCAGGGAATGTCTTTTATAAAGAACTAATAGACTTAAACCCATTTAAAAAACGGGCTCTCTGTCTCTCACCACCGCCGAATGTCAGTGCGCATGCGTGCGCACCCGTTTGCCCCATCCTCCTCCTGTCCCCGTGTGCCACACATGCGCAGTAGTGCAAAACCCCACACAGGAGAATGATGCAGGGACAGTTGGGGTTTTATTATATAGGATAAGGGCCTTGCTCAGAATCCCCATGAAGAGATGGACTAGTCCAAAACCTGTCTCTTCTGTCAGATTTCTACGATCTACTGTAAGTGATAGCCACATAGGAGAAAAGATGTATGGCTCATTTCACTCTGAAAAAAAAATGCTTCTTATTTGTATAGGTTTACACACATTGAAATTTTTTTTTTTTCCATGATGATGGTCCTTAACCACTTGAGGGCCGTGAGATTATACACCCCCCCCCCCCCCCCCACCCAGTGACCAGGCTATTTTTTTTTTCTTTCTAATTAGGCCACTGCACCTTTAAGGGTTCACTGCAGGGCCGTACAACTCAGCACCTATGTCTGCACTTTATCTGATGAAGGGGACCCTCCGTGGCCCCGACACAATTGTCATGTTTTGCATACAATAAAACTGCTGTGAATTTTGAACTGGTGTGCCAGCCGACCTTGAATTGCAACTCAGCACGCAGGGGACAGTCTTGTCACACGGCTGCCTTAGATTGCAGCACTTGCCGCTGAGATGCGTGCGATCTCCAGCAAAATATGCCCCCCAGGGCCTATTGGCGTCAGTCCTGGGGGAGCCACCACGTTCAAACCCATTGGCGTGACACGGTCGTTGGGTAGTTAAGGACCTGCCAGTTTGTGATCAATGTGATTTGCTCGCAGTGATTACCTGGTAAAGAGCCAATGGAACTGGCTCCTTGCACATAGGAGGCTTGGCTGTCACATGACTGCCTGCGGCCGCAGCGAGCAACTGGCGGGAGTAGAATCTACATTGCATCAGAGATGGGACAGCCACATGTGGCATAGATTGTTATTTCTGCAGTCCTGAGATTAACCATTTAAGCCGCCTGGACATGATTGTCACTTTGGCTAAATAGTAAAACTACATCTACATACCATTTTTTTTCCTTTTAATATGCATGTGAAGAGGGTATATTACGAAAATGTATTAAATTATAAGCTTGTAAATAGTGATGGATGCAAAACTGAAAACATGCACTTTTATTTCCAAATAAAATATTGGCGCCATACATTGTGATAGGGACATAATTTAAATTGTATAACTGGGACAAATGGGCAAATGTGGGTTTTTAATTATGGCAGCATGTATTTTATTTTAAAGCTATAATGGCCAAAAACTGAGTATCCCCCTCCCCTCCCCCTCTTAATATTCCTGTTTAAAATGCATTAATCAATTTGTTGTGATAACGTTATTGGTTAGAGGTGAGAATTGCTCTGATGCATAAGGTGAAAAATATCCATGGGCTGAAATGGTTAATCTACCATCCCTCAACATTTCCACATTTTTATCCTATATCATTTTTTTTTTTTTTTCCCCAACCTTAGCGTGGAATACAACCTATGCTGTTCCAAATAAATTGAAGGTGCCACAATGCGTGTCCCCACTCGGTGAGTTGCCACCCTCTGAGTACTCTGTCTTACAAGTTGGACCTGATCTCATTGATCTGAACGATACGCAAGTGAGGAATATTTTACCTGGGACCGCCTACACGTAAGTAAGAGAATACATTCTATAGCTGGGCCCTGCAACTAACTGCTGCCATCTTTCCTTTCTCCTTACTGGTTAAGGGCTCGTTCTCACTTGAGCGGGAATCGCATGATTCCTGCTCAAGGCAAACCGCTAGCGGTTTATAAAAACCGCTAGCACATGTAACACTGGCAGTGTTCTCACTGCTGCGTTTGTGGTTAGCATTAACCGCAAACGTCTTACATACAGCAGTGTGCCAGCAATTCGGAGTGTTCGTGATTAGCATGTATAGAACCGCTAATCGCGATCGCTCTCAAATGGCCACAGTGTCCAGTTATTATTTTTTTTTTTTCACACTAATCGTGGAAAAATCATTCCCGCAAAACGCTAGCGGTAATCGCCGGCGTTTTGCAGTTTCAGGTGTGAACAGAGCCTAACAGATCTGCTGATCTTCTGGCCTCGCTAGATTGAGGCACACTGGGCATGAGCCAAAGAGGAAGAGGGTGGAGACAATACTTGATTTGCATAGTCCATTTTTTTGATTGTGCCAAAGGGAAAACCTAAGTTTAAGATGCACCTAGGTTTAGCGGGAATTGCCCGCTAATCACCCAAGTGAGAACGGGCCCTCAATGGTAAGTCAATGGGAGTTTAAAAAGCTCTAAGGCCTCTTTCACAGTGCGACATTAAAGTCGCACATTATAAAATATTTTAACGCAGAGTAACGCACAGCAATGGAAAGTCTGTGCGACATTCAGAGTGCTCACGTTGCGTTAGTGTGTAGCGTTAGTAGAAAGTGCTGCATGCTGTGCATTCAGCAATGAATAGGCTGTGTTACTTGTGTTGCACATGCTCTGTAATTTTTAATTTTTTTCTTTTTAAAAATGTTCTGAATGCATGGTTTTCGTTCCATAGTAAATACATTTTCTAACGTGAATGCTTATGCTTAGTGTTATAGGACCTTAATGTCGCATCAAACGCAACGTCCTACTGTGAAAGTAGCCTGAGGGCCAAAAAGTGCTCAAATGCACTTCTAGTGTGTCTGAGCCCTTAATTACCGGCACGTTGGAATTTGTATGCAGCATGAAACTTGGTCAAACCAAATCTGTAGCAATTACACTTGACTGGTCCAGTTTTATTAAAGGAGAACTGTAGTGAAAGGTATATGGAGGCTGCCATATTGATTTCCTTTTTAACCTCCCTGGCGGTAACCCCGAGCTACACTCGGGGTAGCCGCCGAAGAGGATTTCTTTGCCCCAGGAGGGATTTTTTGAAAGTTGTTGTAGCCTTTGCAGCTAGCACTCCGCTAGCTACCATTGACCCCAAGTCCCTCCGCTCTTTTTTGATTGCTGCCGTTGTATGTAACCAGCCCGATTTTTCCTCCCCCTCCCCGAATCCCGCGATGGCGCAGCCTCTCCAATCAGCGCCAGGCTTCGCTATGGGGAGGATCGGGATTGCGCATGTCGATGACATCAGACGTCATGTCCAATCATCGCCATAGTGATGACTGAAAATCATTGGGGAGCCTGCGGCTCTCACGGGATCACGGCTAGGTAACGTATAGCGGCGATTGGGGGGATCAGAAGGGTGCGGGGGGACAATGGTAGCTAGCCTGGTGCTAGCTACAAAGGCTACAACAACTTTAATTAAAAAAAAAAAATCCCTCCCGCAGCCTCAAACTGCGTACTGCCAGGGAGGTTAAGCAATACCAGTTACCTGGCAGCCCTGCAGAGCTATCTGCCTGCAGAATCACACTAGAAACAAGCATGCAGCTAATCTTGTCAGATCTGACAAAAATGTCAAACGCCTGATCTGGTGCATGCTTGTTCAGGGGCTATGGCTAAAAGGATGAGACAGAGCATCAGCAAGCAACTGAGGATAGCCAGGCAACTGGTATTGCTTAAAAGGAAATCAATATGGCAGCCTCTATATACCTCACTACAGTTCTCCTTTAAGCTGCCTCCAAATGGCAAAAACTGAGGGTAGGAACACACTAGGCAGAAACTCTAGCATTGTGGAAAATGCACATAATGCAAGTCAATGAGCTGCATGAAAAAAAGCATAGGTTTGCGTTCTGCAATGTACGTTTCAAAAATGCTGGTCTTGTTGCATATTTTTCTAAAACGCACATAAGCCAATGGGCATGCAGAGGTATTGCGTTTTTAGTGCATATTTTTAAATATACCGTATATACTCGCGTATAAGCAGAGTTTCTAAGACTAAAGTGGGTCAAAAGTGGGAGTCTCGGCCTATACACAAGTCACGTGATATTGACACCCCCACCAATGCACTATCTACCGCATAGAGCATATTTGTGACAAATATGCTTGAATCCCTGCTGCACGTCGTGTGCAGTGTGGGTGTAGTCAGTAAACACGGATAGCTGCGCGCCCCCACTGTCAGAGATAAGGCTGCAACTGATGCTAGATGGGATCACAGCCGAATCCGGAGGATAAAAGCACTTGACGATCTATATCGGGGGGTACACGCGAGCCGTTCTATGGCTGGGGGAAACACACCAGAGGGACACAGGCATCAGGTATGCATGCCGCTCATCTCTGGGAGTGGAGGGAGAGCGGGGGTGCGCAGCTACCCGTGTTTACTGAATACACCCACACTCTGCACATGACGGGCAGCAGGGATTCAAGCATATCAGTCACCGATATGCTACATGCGGTAGCCATTGCATTGGAGGGGGGGGGGGGGATTCCTAGGGGTCACTATGCTGCTAAGTATGGCGGGCAGGGAGTCGGGACACAGGGGCTCTGCTCAGGAGGGTGGTAGCCACCAGCCACATCCCTATCCCTGAACAATCAGCCCACAGTGCTGCACTCACAGCCATCAGCCCAGAATCGTGAACAGTCATCAGCCCACAAGTAAAGGTTGGGGGGTCGGCTTATACACTAGTATATATGGTGTGTGTGTGTGTGTATATGTGTGTATTTTATTTATAAAATTTAATTAGTTTGTATTTCTGCTTCCTATTGACTTCCTAGTGATTTGCATGCAAAGTGCATATGCGATTTATGTATGCAAGCGCATTAAAATGCAATAAAAACGCATGTGTGGGAAACGCGCTACCTTTTCCCGCACTGTCTAGTGTGTTCCTACCCTGAGGGTGATAGGAGGGCACATTGTAGCTAGGGATGGTTAATGAAATGCAAATACTTTTGAGTTGATGCACCATGATGTAAATTTAGTATGAAATATATATGCAGCTTCAGAGCTGGGACAAGGTCCTCCAGCACCCAAGGCTGAGACACCCAAAGTGCGCCCGTCCATCCCTCCCACCCCAGCCATCACACTGATTGCTATTAGACTAAGAGGCGCTCCAGGGCCCCCAACACCTTAATCTCTAGTTATCTGGCTTGTCACTGCCATGTATCCCCTTTTCTGATTTCTCTCTGCTTCAAACACAATAATGGAATGAAAGCTGACCATCCCTAGCTACAATGTGCCCTCACTTTTCCTCCTCTTCCTCACAATGGGTGGGGGGGTGGGTTATTAAAATATGGAAACCCAAACTTCAGTGCCCAGGAAATTGGACAGGGTAAGGGGGAGGAAGTGAAAAGAACCACACACTTTTTTTTTTTTTTTTTTTTTTTTTTTTGTTTGTACTGAAGCCTATGACAGCCGATCACGCTGATTGGCTGGCGGGGGGAGGGAAGGGAGCTCTGTTGGGGGGGTTGAAATCGCTTGTGTGCTGAGTTGTGCAGCCCTGCAGCGAGGCCTTAAAGCTGCAGTGGCTCTTATTGTGAAAAATGGCCTGGTCTTTAGGGGGGTTTAACACTGCAGTCCTCAAGTGGTTAAAGTTACACGCTTGGCTAACGTGTTATTATTTATTATTTTTATTTTTCTCCAGCTGCAGCTCTTTTTTTTGTCTTAAATGCTCCCTGACTTCTGGTGCAATTTAAAACGTTGCTCATTCAGAAACCTCCATTGATTTCATTTCAAGCCACTCTTTTGAAATTGACAACCCAGCATGCCAGTTGATTGGCTGATGTTGATACTTCCAGTCCCCGCATATTTGTAGATCACACTTGAACTAAAAATAGTTCCAAACTGACGGCAATAATGAGCAGCCACATTGATCTTCTTTGCAGAATACGATATGTGTTGTATGAAAATATAACGATCCTTGCCTCCACCAACTGGTCACAGCCTTTCACGACACGTGGTGAGTATGGTTTCACTTTGTTTTGTGATTCCCCCTCTGTGCCATAATCTGACTTTATATCTTGGGCATTGAATCAGAAAAGGCTTGTGTTCAGAAGCCTCCACCTGGCTGAAGAGACAAAATAAGTAGCTGGAGGGTCTTAAAGTGGGCCTGAACTATTGCACAGGACAGAAGGAAAACCTAGAGAAATGCACCCTGTATGTATTTAGAGTTTAGCCTGTCTAATCTTTCTCCTCCCCATCCCCCCCCCCCCCCCTCATCTTTGTCTAATAAACTGTAGCTTGATTTCTCTCCCCCCCCCCCCCCCCCCACATTTTTTTCTTAGAAATGCCTTTTTGCAGCATACGTTTCTAGTCCGTGGAAAAGTATACCCAGCCTGGGGAGAGAGGTGGCTGCCTACCTGGGGGGGGGGGGGGGGGGGGGGGGGGGGAAGAGAGAGAGAGAGTAACTTCAAGCATTTGAAGAATTATGCCATTGCTGCACTCTAGTCTGTAAATACTGTCGAAGGGGGCACACTTGCCTTAGCATTTTTTTTTTTTCTGGCGCTGTTCAATTTTTATTTATTTTTATTAAAAGGGGCACTATGGCGGAAAAACTGTAAAATGTAACATGTACAAACCTAGACAATCCCCCCCCCCCCCCAAAAAAAAAGTAGAATGAGCCATACATTTTCTCCTATGTTGCTGTCACTGTAGGTAGTAGAAATCTGATAGAACTGACAGGTTTTGGACTAGTCCATCTCTTCATGGGGGATTCTCAGAAAGGCTTTTATTCTTTATAAAGCTATTCACTAAAAAAGATTTAAACAATGATGCTGGCCAGCTTCCCTGCTTGCTACAGATTTTTGGCAGGACAGAGCAACTGCCGTTCACTCAGGGCTCTTTCACACCAGAGCCCTCTTTTGGCGTTTTAACGCAAAGTCTATACTTTGCGTTAACCAAGGTAAAAGGAAAGTCCATAGACTTTCCTTTTACCTTTCACACCCGACGCTGCGTTTCGATACGTTGCGGTACGACTCGTCCCGGCGCATTTTGTCTGGAATCTCCGTTTCCCCTTCGGGTTAATTAACTACTACCGCCGCTACTCAGCGTCGCACCGGAGTTTCCCGACGACACGCCGGAACGCGTGCAGGAGCCGTTCTCCTGCATGCTTTCAGTGTGTAACAGCTAAGGGCTCTTTCACATTAGGGCAGATTTTCTGCGTTTCAACGCAACGGGTAAAGTTTGCGTTACCCAAGGTAAAATGAAAGTCCATAGACTTTCATTTTAGCTTTCACATATAACGCTGCGTTTCTGTGCGTTGCGTTACACTGCACCCAGGCGCAGTTTTCCGGCCGCCGCTAGCTTTATGCGTTACGTTAGTCAATGTAAAACGCACACTATGCGCATTTTTAAACCGTTAACGCAGGCAATCAGTCCCAGAATGCAACAGAGGAACAATGTAGAAAGTTGAAAACTAAAAAGAAAAAAAAATTGCCTGCGTTTTCCTATGTGCTGTAACGCATTGAAAACGCACACTCACTGCAGTGCAACGCATATTAAAACGCATACAACAAAACGTATGCTTTGAGCTTTCTCCGACGCAAGCTCTGATGTGAAAGAGCCCTAAGTGCTTTTGAAAATAAATCCCTGAGAATCCCCTATGAAGAGATGGACTAGTCCAAAACCTGTCGCTTCTGTCAGATTTCTACTACCTACTGTAAGTGACAGCAACATAGGAGAGAAGTACTCATTTACTCTGGAAAAAACGTACTTATTTGTATGTTTGCATGTATTTTAAATCCTAATTTTTTTTGCCATAGTTTAAGGTATGATTTTCCATATTCATAATTTTCCATATTGAGGCAAAATGCTTAGTAGTTGGGAATACATGCATCATGTGGAAGGGGGGGGGGGGGGGGGGGTTTGGTAATACAAATAAAATCAGTCCTTGTCCCTCCTAATCTAAAATATCAGTCGGCTAGTTCACCTTAAAGTAGTTTTCGGACATTTTTAGTGGTAGGCAGGCCAGAGTGAATAGGTGAGTTTTGAGGGCCTTCTTGAAGGTGTTGAAGGAGGGGGCTGCCCTAATGGGTGGAGGTAGGGAGTTCCATAATGTTGGAGCAGCTCTTGAGAAGTACTGGAGGCGTGCATGGGACTGGGTGATGCGGGGGCCGGCGGTCAGGTGAAGTTCATTGGAGGAGCGGGGTGAGCAGCTAGGTGTGTACCTCCTGAGTAAAGGCTCATACACACATCAGACCATAGTCTTTTGAAAATGAAAGATCACAGATCTGTTTTACCCCCTTCCATGTAGTATGAGAGCCATACTCTACACAGTCTATTCTATGGAGCTGAACTCCCCATCAGAAAAAAAACTTTGCAAGATGCTGCACATACAGATGCTGTACAGACACAAAAGATCTGTAGCTGCAAAAGATCTGTTCCTGCCAAAAATCCAACCCTGCAAATTGCAATGATAGTCTATGAGAACTGCAGATCATCGTACACACATGATTTAACTGACATTCATCTGCAGATCAGATCCACCAGGTTGGATTTTCAGATCTGCAGATCTGTCAGTTAAATCATGTGTGTATGATGATCTGCAGATCTCATAGACTATCATTGCAATTTGCAGGGTTGGATTTTTGGCAGGAACAGATCTTTTGCAGCTACTGATCTTTTGTGTCTGTAGAGCATCTGTGTGTGCAGCATCTTGAAACGTTTTTTTTTTCTGATGGGGAGTTCAGCTCCATAGAATAGACTGTGTAGGTATGGCTCTCATACTACATGGAAGGGGGTAAAACTGGTCTGTGATCTTTCATTTTCCAAAGACCATGGTCTGATGTGTGTATGAGCCTTAAGATCAGAAATGTAGGTTGGACAGATTTGTAGGTCAGTATCTTAAATCTGCTTCTGGACTGGATAGGAAGCCAGATTGTTGGTGGAGTTAACTCCCAAAATCCCTTACCTCTAAATGCCACATTAATTTGTATGAATGTGGAGAAGGGGTAGGAGGAGGAACCACCGATCTGTGGCAGGATTGCTGAAAGGTTAGTCAATTTAATTACTGTCATTAGTCTTATGTTGGATATAATTCAGATGCAATGGATTTTTAAAAATGACCCTTGATGCAGATACAATCACAATTGCCACTTATTCCTATCTCTCTGCAGCTTCTATGACTAGAATTTGCTACCCTTATATGGTAATATTTGATCACAAACACTGAGCAGCTCAACTTATCTAGTTCAGGTTTGCTGGATACCTTTTGATATGCTCAAAGAACAACTGTCCTTAGAGGGCTATGGAGGCTGCCATATTTACTTGTAAACCATACCAGTTGCCCTGCTGATCTTTTATGCATCAGTAGTGTCTGAATCACATGCCTGAAACAAGCAGGCACCATGAAATCTGATCTGCATGCTTGTTCAGGGTCTAAAGCTACGTACACACAATAAAAGTTGGCTGAAGCGGCCAATAACTACCGCCTTAGCTGATAATCAGGCGTCGGTACAATAGCCCCGACTGCCGTCCTGCAAGTGATCTGCCTGGGAGATTAACTCACCCGAGCGATGGTCGTCTCCTTTGTGCCCGCTATGACATCACATACACGCTGCTCTGCCATCCCTCTGCCCCCCCCTCCATCAGCAGTGTGTACCGATGGACCTTTTTAAAGTGGGCCCAAATTAAAAATGCATGATTTCAGAAATAACATCTATTTTCTAAATTATAATAAAGAGCAGCCTTTTTTCAGCTGCATGATGACAAATATAAAATATTTTACATTTATTGGAGGAACTCCTCCCTTCCTTTCAAATTGCCGGGACAAAATCCGGCAAACTGGTGGAGTAGATGGTATCCAGCAAAGGAGGAATTGCTAATGGCTGCCACCTGTATAACCCTTGTTATGGAAAGAGGAGGGTGAAAAGCATGCACTGAAATGCTCATATTCTTGAAGGAGTGTTTATTTAACTTTGTATGTGTCAAGTGGTGCAAGTAAAAATTTTGAACTAAAAAAAATAAAGTTTGGTTTGGGTCCGCTTTAAAAGTGTTAGAGGCAGAGGATCAGCAGGACAGCCCAGCAATATGCATGGTTTAAAAGGAAATAAAAACTACAGCCTCCATATCCTTCTCACGAGAGGTGTCCTTTAACCTCCTTGCTGGTAATCCCCATCTAGGGTTGGAGCGGTAATCCCGACCTCTGCTTGGGGTAGCCGCCAGAGGCTGTATGCGGAGTATATAGTGGGCATTTCTACATACCTCCTGGGGGATCCCGACATTGACAGCTTTTAGACTCTAAAATCCGGAAAGCATCCTAATGCCAAGGGGGTTAATTTCGTTCAGGTTTGTTCCTCAGTTGAGATGCATGCACAGCTCCCACTTGTCCCTCTTTTGGAGGGACAGTCCCTCTTTCAGGACTGATGTAGAGATTTGTAGACTGCAGTACATAGGCTTACATAACTATGTACAAACTACTGTTTGACTCTAAGGGCCCTTTTCCACTAGCAATCACTAGCGTTCACTCTGAACGCTAGCGATTGCTGAATAGCAAAAGGTAAAAAATTCCCGACATTTGCGATCGCGATTTTGCTATGCACTGCATAGCAAAATCGCGGCAATAATCTCTCCGCCGCGCGATCAGGTAAACTAATCGCGGTAGTGGAAATGACCTACCGCAATTCCTATGTTAAAAGCAAACTGTAGCGATTTGAAAAATCACTAGCGGTTTGCGATTCAGCCATCGGAAACGCCGTAGTGGAAAAGGGCCCTAAACATTATTCCCATTCTTTAAGTTGCTATTGTCAAATGTTAATATGAAGGAAATGAACCAGGATAGAAAGGACCAGTGTGTTTTGAATGATAAATAACATATATTTTTTAAACTCTTTATGGTATGCGTGATTGAGTGTGGCAGGGGCGTGGCTTAAATGTCACGCTCTTTCTTATCTCAAAAAGTTGATAGGTATGTGCTTGGCAGTCTCTGGAGTTACCGTGGTAACACAAGCTCCTAGTGTATTAGAGTAATGGTTGGTCTATTGCAAGGCTCAGGTAAAGTAACCCTCTTTCTTTCCCTCCAGGTCTGGTGAAAAGCCCCCGAGAGATGTATGATTATCTGGAAGGGCGTTCAGGAGGTATGGTGGTCATCACGGTCCTCCTCAGTATCTCCATGTTCATGCTGCTGGTTGGCCTTGCAGTGACCTTTGCAGCACGCCAGAAATGAAGATTCCAGTAACGCTGGTTACATCAGGATGTTTTTAGCTTGTTTTGCATTGAGGAAAATAAACTAATCTATTCTGTGATTTGGGGGTCTGTTTTTCCTCTTCAGTAGTATATTAAAATAAAGTCTTTGTATGAAGTCACTGTAGTCAAATTCACTTTTTTTGCCCTGAAGCCTGTTGGATGCTTCAGCAGCAGACTTCCATGTACCCATGAAGCTGTGGTGAGCTTCACACCTTGGTAACAGAGCACCATCTGCCCCGGGGACTCTCAGCGCAGGATGTTCTGTATCCACAGCAGGTGAAGGTAGTCTGGGAGTGGCAGCATCACCCGCTTCTCTATGCAGAGCAAACACACCACCTGGGACTGCTTTCTGCATACTCGCTATTTGCCTCAGAGCTGCTTTTCCTTGCCCTTTGCATCCATTATAAAGTATCTCGTTGTGCGGTATGGCCTTGGTAAGTAGAAGATGGAATGCTGGGTATGTTCATATATTGTTACAGTATGCAGCTTTCCAATTAACAGTGTTACTGTCTTGTATTATTGCAGCTAGAAATTATGATGCACTCTTATGGACTGTCTGCTGTTGTAGACTTGTAGTTTAGCCACAATGCCTACTGTGCTTCTGGACTGATCATGACCTCACATTATGAGAATTTTATTGACTACCAGCTGAATGGATGTACAGGGCAAAGTGTTAGGCTAGGTTCACAGTGGGCAACACACACAGCGGAATGGGAAAGTAGAGAATACAGTCAATGAAAATGATGCTTCACTGTTAATAACTGTGCATAGGGATGTCGCCAGTGGCATAGATAAGGAGCTATGGGACCTGGTGCATGTTTTACATGGGGCCCCCCATGCACTCTATACATAATATGGTGCACCAAAACCTGCCAAGGTTTTTCAGTGTCAGAGGTGTAAGAAAGGGATGGAACAGTATATTCAGGATTACTACTATTCGAAGCATCTATTGAAGTGATTATGAGCACAGGACCAATAGAGAGCTAATACTGTGATAAAGGGTGGACCTTTAGGGGCCCTTCTGGCCCAAGGGCCCCGATGCGGTCACTAACTCTGCACCCCCTATTGCTACGCCACTGGATGTTGCATGCCATTACACCGTACCTGCTGCAATGTGAACGTCACACAGGTGTCCATTGTGGAAAGCAGCTATTACGTTGCAATGCACTACTGGGAACGTAGCTTCCTTGTGTGAGAACGCGGAAAAGCCGCCGCGTGTACTGACAGCAAGGCGGCTGGCTCCGCGTCCAGTCCGGCGGTTTGTACGCAGCAGCATGCGTCTGACACTGATAGATCGTGGAAAAGCCGCCGCATGTACTGGCAGCAAGGTCGGCTGTTTCCGTGTCCAACGCGGCGGGTTGCACGCAGCAGTGTCTGGTGTGGCTGGGTCTGTTAGTGCACCTGCATGGAGAGCTACGCGCGCCCGCCAGAAGTCAGGACCTTTATACCAGCTGGAGATGGATCAGCTGATCAGGACGATCAGCTGATTCCTGATTGGCTGAGTGGCTCGGGCAGGGCGTCAGAGTCCTGCAACTATATATACAGCTTGCTTGCCAGTTGCTGGTTGTCTGCCATTGCGATCACTTACGTGGAAGCATACAGACCTTAGTCAGATCCTACAGTGTGTTTGAACCAGGAGGACCTGGGAATTCACACTGAGCCAGATTACTTCTATTTATTATTGTATTATTATTCAGACTAGTTCCAGGGTGTAGAGACCAAGGACCTCACACCCAAAGACTAGAACTGTATTATCATTTGTGTTATTCCAGACTAGTTCCAGGTTGCTGAGACTACGGACCTCGCACCCAAGACTAGGGAATTGTATTATCATTTGTGTTATTCTCCAGACCTGCTTGTGATGCCCATCTTCCAGGGGTCACTAGTCACTGGGTTTTCTTGCTATTCAGCATGAGACTCCGCCCCTTGGAGGTCTCAGGCTGCTGCACTTCCAAAGGGAGGTATTTCTCATACTGCCAAGGACCACCTGCTCCTCGGGTGGTCCTCACTCAGTTATTACTGTTGCACCAAACACTCACACTATATAGGTGTCCAGAGGTTAGCAATATATCTGATTATCGGTGATACTGCAGATCACCAATAATCAGATTCTCTCTCTGCGTGCTGACACCAATCGTTACACCTTGCACCTGATTTGAGCAAAAAGGATGGATTGCTCACATTGCTATTGGGTCGCCTGGTTCTCGCACTACCATGGCAGCGTGGGTTGAGCGGAATTCACCTTTTTGTATGATTTGCGATCTGGCACAACACACAATATCGCATCGCATTGTGATGGGCTATGATATTCCTATGGGGCTAGCACACTGATTGCATGGGGGTTGGTTCTTTCCTAATAACATGCTGTGTGCAGTGCTTTTACAGGGTAATGTACACTTTTACATTGGCAGTGAAGTACTCTTTTAATTGTACTGTATGCGTTGTAATGTACAGTATTGCATGCAATGTGACTTTTCGACAACATTACATCCAGTTCAACATAACTGACATTGGGCCTGATCCAATTCACGTTTTCTGCCAGGAGATAAATAGATAGATTGATTTTTACTTTTCAGCACTCTGCCATTGAAAAAGTTCTGATAAAATTATTCTATTTTCTTGCTTGCTGGTGACGTAAAGGAATTTTATTGATCAGATGTGAAATCACCTAGGAGAATAAGCAAATTAGGTTGGGCCCATAGTGTGCAAGGAACACGTTAAAGGACCTCTGTTGTGAAAATCTTACAATTTAAAATACATGTAAACCTATACAAATAAGTAGGTTTCTTCCAGAGTAAAAAGTTTGGCTCCAAAAATCACACCACAGAATGGTCCCGGTGATGGGGCGTGGCCCAGGCCATGCATGTGCAGTATTCCCCAAACTGAGGGCCTACGGGCATAACTATGTATAATTGACTGATGTCTGGAAGCAAAAAATTAAATCGCTCTGCATAAGCGCTTTGTACAAATTCGTAGCGCGCAGTGGAGCACCGGGAGGGTGGAAAATTAAGTGCAAAAAAATCAAATAGCGTCAATGATTTCAATTTTAGATGTGAACAAAGTCTAAGCTGGTTCATACTGCAGCTTTTATGCTAATGTTATCCTTTGTGTGTGTGTGTTCGTGTTCTCACTTGAGCAAATTTGATTTTGTGAAAATTACTCGTAGCATTGCATTAGCAAGAGCTTTTCAAATCGCTAGTGTTTAAAAAGCTCTTGCAGTGTGAACCAGTCCCAACTAAGGCTAGTGGCAGGGTCACATTTAGCAGAATAGCATGAATTTTCCCCATAGAACACGTTGAAAAACTCATGCAATTCTGCAGTGTTAGCCTGGCCTTAGGGTTTGTCAGTGAGGTGCAAAACATTTACTTATTTTAAAAATTCGATATTAATCGTACACTGCTTGAAATTGAACCGATCAAAATTGATTTGACGCAATCGATGAGCTAAAACCATTGGAATTTTGGCAGCAGACAGGCTAGAAGGGAGCTTGTGAGTTGCAGTAACACAAATTACACACTTTTCAGGGTACAAAACTGCCACCCCTTCTGCAGAAAGGCAGAAGACCTAACCTCACTGATTCTAAAACCTGCAGATAAAACGGTTAAAACACACTATTCTGGCTAATAACACTTCTCGGTAGCGAATCTTCAGGAAGCTAGAATTCGTTCTGTGTAGCTGAAAAAAGACTTTTAGAAGTCTTATTTATAAATAATATATACAGAACATCATTAAAATCAACAATTAAAGAGACAGGTAAGCCAGTATAAAATAAAAGGGAAGAAAATATGAATACTTAAGTTTCAGGTGAAATATGTCCGCTTTGGAAAAGCAATGGCTAAGTCCTTGATTTGAGAGTCTGGGGACTCGGTGTCAAAGTTCAAACAAGTCAGATGCTAGCGTGTCCTCAAGCTGGCAATAATGTAATCTGGATGATGGTTTAAAGTGGAGGACATCAATTTTGGGTCTTCTGCCCTGGTTATACTGCTGACACAGTAAGGAGTGAGGGTGGGGACCACACACCTCTTGGAAGCTGAGATGAGCTACCCCCCCTTTTCATGGAGACAGAAAACCATATCTAAACTATATATGGCCTCTATGTCCCAGAATCGTACAGGTCAGGGCAGATTTAAGAACATTTTTGGGTCAGTCGGGATTTATCCAGAACAATGATACCAAACACAACCTCTGTAGTATCAACAGGTTCTTTGGACCTGTCTCAATTACAGTCCATAACTCGGATTGTTCTGGAATCTTCTCAGTACCAGTGCCAGGCAAGGTCCGACACACTCTGCGAGTTTGAAGGGCCTGGCAGCTTTGCAACACAGGAAATATGACAAATATAGCAGTTTATGAATTGTCTTAACAGTTCACCAGGAGTTTATAATTACCAGCTGGGGCTATTGCTGGTCCTTTGAACTCCTCAGCTCAGAACTCCTGCTGGGAAATGGTGCCACAACGGCTGCACTAAGACCCGCCTTTATGAGCTTCTGCCAGCCCAGAGGTGTGGAAAACACGATTTAAGTGGGTCCTTAAAGGATACCTGAAGTGACATGAGATAGACGTGTATGTACAGTGCCTAGCACACAAATAACTGCTGAGTTCCTTTTTTTTTTTCTTCTTTCTCTGCCTGACAGAGTTAAATATCAGGCATGTTCTGACTCAGGCAGGAAGTGACTATAGTGTGACCCTCACTGATAAATTTCCCTTTTTACCCCTTGCTCTTAGAAGCTGTTTTCTGCTAGGAACGTGTTTTTTATAGTTGGAATTTCTTCTCAATGAGGGTCACACTGTAGTCGCTTCCTGTCTGAGCCAGGACTGAGTCAGCCACTTACATACCTTATATTTAACTCTTTCAGGCAGAGAAAAAAAAGGAACAGCATAGTTTTTTGTGTGCTAGGCACTGTACATACACATGTCTATCTCATCATGTCACATGTCACTTCGGGTATCCTTTAACACAGCTGGGTGCCTGGTGTTAGGGGAGCAAAGTTGTATTTTAAAAGAAAAAAAAGTCATTCTGATTGCTGCAATGAACTGCGCAATCTAACCAGTAAGCGATCAGAAAACCGACAGCGAGGTTCTTCCCGAATCGCCTGCGCTCCTGACTGCTGGCCGTGACGATCACCATTTTTTTCAGTCGAGTGTGTGGACCTCATGAATTTTCTATGGTCTGTAATATTGGTCCTCCACCTTGAAAAGTAAGATAGTGTCCAACTCCAGCCCCAGGGCAGATCAAGTGTTTTATAGTTGGAATTTCTTATCAGTGAGGGTCACACTGTAGTCACTTCCTGTCTGAGTCGGCCACTTACATACCTGATACTTAACTGTTTCAGGCAGAGAAAGGATAAAAGGGAACATAGTATAGTTATTTGTGTGCTTGGCACTTACATACCCATGTCTATCTCATCATGTCACCTCGGGTATCCTTTAAAACAGAAGATATTTGTGATACTTCAGATTTCAGTGAGCTACTGTGGTCTCCCACAATGCACCACTACTAAATAGGCAAATTATCTCTTTATGCCCCTAAAGCCAGGATTACATCCAGAACCGCTGGTGCATAGCAAACCTATAGCTTCAAAATTTTACAAAGCCAAATCAAGCCAACATGCAGACAGCCTGTTTCAGATTGTTTTTCTGATCACTGTTGTAAAAAATCGATTAGAAACCTGATTGGACCTGTTTGAAATTGATTCAACCTGTTGATCTGATGGGAAATTGCATCGTGTGTACCAGGTATAACGCTCACTAATACTAATTACTAGCCATCTACTTTTGCCTGGCAAAAAACAACTTTTGAGTGCAGGAAATGCTGTATATTCCTGCGTATAAGACTACTTTTTAACCCTTGAAAATCTTCTGAAAAGTTGGGGGTCGTCTTATACGCCGGGTGTCATTGATGCCGGGTGGTACGCCCTATCCTGTTACCGCCTCTCAGATCTCCCTGCTGAGGGAGCGCAATCTATTCTTCCATACCGCTCTGATAAACAGGTAGACAAGGAGAGCTGACCAGTCTACTTAAGGAGAGTTGACCAATGCAACAAGTCAATGGACTATATACTGTTATATACTGGGTAACACATACAGTACAGCACCAGTATCTGTTCATACACAGCACCAGTACATGATTTTTTAATTTTAATTTGGTGTGCGTTGGAAGAGGGGTAGTCTTATACGGCGAGTATATCCCAAGCTCTATATTTTAACTGGAAAAGTTGGGGGGTCGTCTTATACGCAGGAATATACGGTATATATAAAAAAGTCAATAGTTCATAGGTTGGGGATCTGGAGCATTTTTTAGCTTTTAGGCCCTGTTCACATCCAGAAGCGCAAAATGGAAGCACTTAACGGTTCTACTTTGCGAAAGTGATTTTACCGCGATTATTGCGGTAAAAATCACTGGACACTTCCACAATTTTAGAGCGATCGCGGTCAGCGCTTTATAAGCACTGTATCGTGATCACTTCAGAATTGCCCAGAAAATGCTGCAGGTAACGCGTTTGCGATTTGCTCTAATTGCAAAACACCTGCGATCGGCGCAATCGCAGCAGTTCTAACACTACCATAGGGTATTATAGCATTAGCTATTAGTGGGAATCGCCCGCTAATGGTTTTAGTGTAAATGGGCCCTTAAACACAAAATAAAACTGTAGGGTATCTCCTCAGTTCAGGTTTGCTGTATGTTTCCTTTTAAAGAGAAACTCCGACCAAAAATTTAACTTAATCCCAATCAGTAGCTGATACCCCCTTTTACATGAGAAATCTATTCCTATTCACAAACAGACCATCAGGGGGTGCTGTATGGCTGATATTGTGGTGAAACCCCTCCCACAAGAAGCTCTGAGTACCGTGGTACTTCTGGCAGTTTCCTGTCTGTGAACCTTGTTGCATTGTAGGAAATAGCTGTTTACAGCTGTTTCCAACTGGCAAATCAGCAAGCAGCAGCTACATCACCTGCCAGCAGTAAAAATGTCACCATGTGATAAATGTCAGAATATAAATCAGGGATTTAAAAGATTTTACAATGGGCAAACACTGACTAAATCATTTATACATAATTATTGTCAAAATGAAGCATTTTTGTTATTACATTATTTTCACTGGAGTTCCTCTTTACAGCATTCTACAAAGAAAGCTTTAAAAGTATGACTATCTTTAGTGCTGCATAGCAACATGTGGTAATACACTGCCATGTGTGCTGCATTCTGTAATGTCAATGTATTCCTTAGTCATCAGGGTAGAAAATATGTGGTGTAATGTCGGGTCAAAGCACAGTAGGTATAAACAGGATACCAAAGCAAAGCAATGGTTTTGCAATTGTTGATAAACCTGAGAGAAAACGGACAAGAACAACAAGCAAAGTATCAGGGGAAATGACACATCTGCGGTGCTACCGTCTGCGTCATCCTTCTTGTGTTTATAATCATCCTTTGTACAGGAGCACCAGACACAAAAATTGAAAAATGCTTTTTTTTCTTAACCCATTCAGGACCAGATTAAAAAAAAACTCTTGTGACTGAAAAATGGCAACACATGTATTATTACCACAATAAGGTACAAATTAGTTTTGTACGATTCTTTTTTTGTTGTAAATTGCAGCTTTCATATAGCAGTCCACTGGAGCAATGCAGTGCTTGCAACCACACCAGGGCCCCTGGTCCTAGGGGGACCCTCATCTATTTGCTGCATTAGCTCTTTATTGGTGCTGCTGATCACCTGGATGTGCTTTGAATCAGAGCCGGATCATCCACAAGGCAATCCTAGGCAGTTTCCTAGGGCCAGGAGAGAGTCCAAGGGCCTGGTGGATGCTAACCCCTACCAAATCTTACAAAAAAAAGCCAGGTGATCATCAGCAAAGGTAAAAAACTGCTGTCTTGCCTAGAGCCCCATGTCATCTTAAAGCAAATCCAAGCCCAGAAAAACAAAAAAAAACAAAACCATGCCACCTGATCCGGGGAACTAGCCAGATCAGGTAGAGTCTCTCCCCGCTGCTCCTATCTCCAGTAATCACCCAGTTTAATTTTGTGTTAAAGAACAAGTGACATCCATGCTAACCTAGAAATAAAAAAACACATATATAAGTAGATAAATACTAGTTCTACTTACATAACAGATGTATTGTGCTATCCACGTAACGATTCCTGTAAATTTTATAAAGGAAAAGCAGAAAATCCTACTCTAGGCAGTGGCCATCTTGCTAAGCTAATACTGACATCATATCCTGCCTGACTCTTGTTTCCCCCCCCTCCCTTCTCTTGCTCATTGTGTATTCATTAGCTGCCCTCTTCTCAGTCTTTAGACACTCCCACTGAGGTGTATAATAGGAACTGCACAGTCTTTTTTTTTCTTTTCTCCTCCAATCGCTGAGTCACCTCAGCCTTGCTTGTAAACACAAGTGAGCAGGGGATCATGTTTCAGATCGGCTAGGCAGGCAAATTAATTAATTAAGAGGAGGAATATATTATAGATAAAAAGAACCCCCAGCATTCAACTGTTTGGCACTGACTACTAAAGGACCATTGCTCCTAAAGTATGTGATAACTCCAAATCATAACAGCAGAAAAAGTTTTGCAAGTTTTGAATGCAGGATTAGCATCTTTATCACTTAATACACTCAGACCAGTTGCTGTTAAAATTTGAATTATAATGGTGACAATACCACTTTAAAACAAAAAAAAAATCTGGGACCCCGGGCAGAGCAGAGAGGCGGGGAGAGCCACATAGAGGCAGGGAGGAGGCTTGGGGAGGAGGGGAAGGGGTGTTTTGTAGGAGTACCTCTCCTGCAAGGGATGCCCCTTCCCCTAGTAATCTACTGACAATCTCTGCATTTTTAGGAGGTTGCAGTGAAGCGAAGGGGGAATAGAGATTGCAGCAGATCAAAGGGGGGAGGGGGTGTTACACTTTAATCCTTTTCTGCTCTGAGTTGTGGCAATTATTAGTAAACCATTCCTCTTCCTTTGCTTACTCCTCTCTTGCCCTATGGCTGTGCCTCGAGAACTAGTTTTGGTGGTCTGTATCGTGATTATTGTATATACTGAACTGGGGTGAGGGATTGGGGAAGCTGCTGGTGAAGGGGGTTTCTAGGGAAGGGAGGGGTCAGTGGGAAATTTGCATTAGGATTCATGGCTTCAGCGATGATACTTGACCAATGCTCAACCACATATTTCAGATTGCTGCTAAGGATGCTCACTGGTGCTGTGGTCTGGCTGAACGAGGATCCATATTTCCTGAGGTTCACATTATTTGATGGTGGGAGTAAAGAGAATGCAAATGACTAAGTCCAGGGGAGTAGCAATAGGGGGTGCAGAGGTTGCGACTGCATCGGGGCCCTTGGGCCAGAGGGGCACCGCGGGGGCCCTTCCTCAACTGCAGTATTACCTCTCTATTGGTCCTGTGCCCAGAATAATCACTTCTATAGATGCTTTGAATAGTGGTAAGCATTAATAAACTGTTCCCCACCCCCTTCTTACACCTCTGACACTGTAGTTGCCATTGGCAGGTTTTGGTGTGCCGTATCAATTGTTATGTATAGAGTGCTTGGGGGGCCCCAGTGTAAAACTTGCATCGGGGCCCACAGCTCCTTAGCTACGCCACTGACTAAGTCACAGATTCTCATGCACAAAACTTTCGCCACCTAACAGCAGGCACTTTGAAAGAAGAAATCTAGTCCGTGTTTCCTCGTTCTCTTACGTTGTCCAACCTTGCCCAATCAACTTTATTGGTCTAATGTGAATGCCTCAGTGTACTGTCTGAGGTGAAGCAGCAGGGTCAGCCATACTATCCTAGGGAAAAACAGATATACTGTATAAGTAGATAAATACTTGTTTTACTTGCATAACACATGTATTGTACTGTCCATGTTTTGATTTCAGTGAACTTTATATCGTAAATAAAGAGAAAACTGTTCCCTGCATTTTCCATTTTTATTCCTTCTGACTGAAGCCAATCCTGATGTCATTTCCTCCCCTACTCTTTTTGTTCCTCCTAGAAACTGCAATGTCATAGCTAGCTTGCTTTGTAAGCATGTGGGCACAGCAGAGATCGGATTTTTGCAGCTCACTGAATGCCTTCAGCCATTCAGTGGGGAGCAGGAATGTAGGCGGGTAGAAGCCAAATAGAGCCAGGCTGTCTGAGATAAGGTTTATTACAGCAGAAACATTTCTGATTAAATTGGAGTGCTTGCAATGCAGGGTCAGGTTGCAGGCTGCATAATAAACACAGAGCAGTGGGTAAATTGAATTTGATTTTATGGCTGACAATCCTGCGTTAAACCAGTATTGTATTTATTACAAATGAATAAAATTGTTATATTTTCCACTTTTAACATTGTTTCTGTTTCACTTTAGAAACTTAAATCAAGAAAGAAAATGGGAATTGGGGCTTCTCACTGCATAATGTTAATTGTCTTCTTGTTTTGCTACACTGAAATAACAAATGCAATGGATTCTGTGCCACCACCTGACCAGAATACAAATGCCACCAATCAATCAGATGGGTATAATTCATCTCTTGCAGCTCTTGACAATTCTAATAATTTTATACAAAAACTGATGCCAGATGATAAACTTGGCACAGCTCAAAGCTATAATGGTAGCAGGACAGCAGAAAACGACTCAGCGGAATATAATGAGGTGTCCAACTTGACCTCTTCTGCAAACTTGGCTCATGTGAACAGTGGGAATGTCACCCACTACATAATTTGGAAACAATTCATCAACTTCCCAAATTTTGTAGTTTATCATACATATATAGGAGAAGCTGGACTACAGAAAAGTAAGTTGCATGGTGTTAATTTAGGAAAATAGAAGGCATATTACCTGCACAAGCATATACATGGGTTCCTCTACAGGGGTGTAAAACTCAAATACAAAGTGGGATGAAATTGAACACTGGGACCAAGTCACGTGCCATTCTCAATGTGTAGTGGCCACCTTGCTCCCTTATAAAGTTAACTTGTGTCTAGTGGCCCCCTCCCTCTCCTATATAGTTCCCTGGTGTCTAGTGGCCCTCCTTCCTCCCCATACGGTTTCCTGCTGTCTAATGCCTCCTCCCTCCCCTATACAGTTCCCTGGTGTCTAGTAGTCCTACCTCCCTCTCTATACTGTTTCCTCGTGTTTAGTGTTCTTGTCTCCCCTATACAGTCCCCTGGTGTCTAGTGGACTCTCCCTCCCCTATACAGTTCCCTGGAGTCTAATGCTCCTTTCCTCCCCTATACAGTTCCCTTGTGTCTAATGCCATCTCCCACTCCTATAAAGTTCTCTGGCATCTAGTAGTCCTACCTCCCTTCTCTATACAGTTTTCTCTGGTGTTAAGTGGAGCTCCCTCCCTCCACTATACAGTTCCCTGGTGTCTATTGGTTGCCCTCCCACCCCTAAATAGTTTCCTGGTGTCTATTGACCCTCACCACACCTTTAACAATTCACCCCCTGGTATCTATTGACCCTCTCCCTTTCCTACACAATTCCCTTCGGTCTACTGCTTTTCCCTTTCCTCCCCCTATGGATTCTCTGGTAATCTATGGCTTGACTACTTATATAGCTCCCCGGTTGTCTAGAGTGGACTAAACATAATGCAAAGTGGGGGAATTACTTGCAGGCAAAATTTGATGGCTCTGTGGGCCAGATTTGGCCCACAGGCCAGAGTTTGACATGCATGCTCTGCATGGTGATAAAATATCAGGTGGAGATCTTTGACACCATAACACTAGCCACTGTGTTGTATTGAGGACCCTCTGCACACCTTTTTTAAGTGGAGGTTTCATGATGGCTCCAGAAGTCCAACAAGTGTATAGTCCCTATTCCCCATGGCTATTATTAACTGCTTCAGGCCCACCGATAGTTAAAGCTACGCCACACTTGTGGCTGCCTAAGCCTGATGCGGCATAGTTTTAACGCCGCCAGTTTACATTGTTTTGCATTGATCTCATGATATGGACCCAGTTGATGATCTTTGCAGAGTACAATGCATTTTTTGGCCTTTATTCAAGTCACTTTTTCTCCTAGGAGATCATTTTTCATCTTTTGTTTTAAAAAAAACAACAACAACGTTTCAGCACTCTGAAAACATACTAAAAAGGTGGTGAAAATGCACCGTCAAAATTATTCTGAATATTTTCTTGCTTGCATTGCAGGTATCTTTGTAAAGGCATTTTATTTACAAAATGTGAAAATATCACCTAGCAGAAATCTTAGGAGCAAAAATGTATTGGATGGGGCCTATTGTCTCTCAGAGGGCTTACCAATGCAATATCTGTACCATAGTCATAGTCTTATGTCTTGACCATACTCTGGGGAGAAAGTTAACAAACACTTTTGAAATATGGGAGAAATCCAAAGTTCCCAAAATAACCTGCAAGGGAGAACATACAAGCCCCATGCAGATAGTGTACTGGTAGAGACTTGAATCTGTGACTCCTGCACTGTAGGTGCCTATGTTCTAACAATAATGGTTATAGATGCATCCCAGTTCCAGAAACCTGAGGTTAGTAAGCTGGCCATGTGGCCCTTCTACTCACTTGGTGTTATGGCTTATCTTTCCGGCTGGCTACAGTGCAGGTGTGGCCTCTTGTACTGTTGCCCAATTATTTGAGTGGCAGCTCAACAACCCTTGCAGGATACTCTGGTACAGACCAGTGACCACTTATACTCCTTGCCCTGGGAAGACCCTTATCAACACCAACAGAGAAACCCAACTTTCTAACAATTGGCTTGAAAAGTGGAATAAAGAAGTGCCATACATAGCTTAACTACCTAACGACCGTGTCACGCCAATGGGCGTGACCGCAGCAGCAGCCCCAGGACCGCCTAACCCAGGCATGGGCAAACTTGGCCCTCAAGCTGTCAAGGAACTACAAGTCCTACAATGCATTGCAGGAGTCTGACAGCCACAGTCATGACTCATAAAGGCAAATGCATTGTGGGACTTGTAGTTCCATAACAGCTGGAGGGCCGAGTTTGCCCATGCCTGGCCTAACCCCAATTAGCGTCAAGTCCTGGGGTCAGCTACTGCAGGAGATCGTGCGCAGGCCCTGAACAAGCATATGCATATCAAGTGTTTTTGACATTATTGTCTGACAAGGTTAGCTGAATTCTTGTTTCTGGTGTAATTCAGACACTACTGCAGCCAAATATACCAACAGGGCTGCCAGACAACTGGTATTGTTAAAAAGTAAATAATTATGGTAGCCTCCATATCACTCTTACCTTGAGTTCACTTGAAATACAGGTCCTTCTCAAAAAATTTGCATAATGTGATAAAGTTCATTATTTTCTGTAATGTACTGATAAACATTAGACTTCATATATTTTAGATTCATTAAACACAACTGAAGTAGTTCAAGCCTTTTATTGTTTTAATGTTGATGATTTTGGCATACAGCTTATGAAAACCCAAAATTCCTGTCTCAAAAAATTAGCATATCATGAAAAGGTTCTCTAAACGAGCTATTAACCTAATTATCTGAATCAACTAATTAACTTTAAACACCTGCAAAAGATTCCTGAGGCTTTTAAAAACTCCCAGCCTGGTTCATTACTCAAAACCGCAATCATGGGTAAGACTGACGACCTGACTGCTGTCCAGAAGGCCATCATTGACACCCTCAAGCAAGAGGATAAAACACAGAAAGAAATTTCTGAACGAATAGGCTGTTCCCAGAGTGCTGTATCAAGGCACCTCAGTGGGAAGTCTGTGGGAAGGAAAAAGTGTGGCAGAAAACGCTGCACAACGAGAAGAGGTGACCGGACCCTGAGAAAGATTGTGGAGAAGGACAGATTCCAGACCTTGGGGGACCTGCGGAAGCAGTGGACTGAGTCTGGAGTAGAAACATCCAGAGCCGCAGTGTACAGGCGTGTGCAGGAAATGGGCTACAGGTTCCGCATTCCCCAGGTCAAGCCACTTTTGAACCAGAAACAGCGGCAGAAGCGCCTGACCTGGGATACAGAGAAGCAGCACTGGACTGTTGCTCAGTGGTCCAAAGTACTTTTTTAGGATGAAAGCAACTTTTGCATGTCATTTGGAAATCAAGGTGCCAGATTCTGAAGGAAGACTGGGGAGAGGGAAATGCCAAAATGCCTGAAGTCCAGTGTCAAGTACCCACAGTCAGTGATGGTCTGAGGTGCCATGTCAGCTGCTGGTGTTGGTCCACTGTATTTTATCAAGGGCAGGGTCAATGCAGCTGGCTATCAGGAGATTTTGGAGCACTTCATGCTTCCATCTGCTGAAAAGCTTTATGGAAATGAAGATTTCATTTTTCAGCACGACCTGGCGCCTGCTCACAGTGCCAAAACCACTGGTAAATGGTTTACTGACCATGGTATTACTGTGCTCAATTGGCCTGCCAACTCTCCTGACCTGAACCTCATAGAGAATCTGTGGGATATTGTGAAGAGAAAGTTGAGAGACACAAGACCCAACACTCTGGATGAGCTTAAGGCTGCTATCGAAGCATCCTGGGCCTCCATAACACCCGAGCAGTGCCACGGGCTGATTGCCTCCATGCCACGACACATTGAAGCAGTCATTTCTGCAAAAGGATTCCCGGCCAAGTATTGAGTGCATAACTGAACATAATTATTTGAAGGTTGACTTTTTTTTGTTTTAAAAACACTTTTCTTTTATTGTTCGGAAGAAATATGCTAATTTTTTGAGATAGGAATTTGGGGTTTTCATGAGCTGTATGCCAAAATCATCAATATTAAAACAATAAAAGGCTTGAACTACTTCAGTTGTGTGTAATGAATCTATACCATCTTTCAAATAGGGATACATGCTTTTAGGTTAAGCCATCAGGTTTTAGCATTTTGAACAGGGTATTAGCAGCTAGTAGCTATCACCTGGGATCATGTACCCCTGCGTCCAATAGACACTTGCTGCAGGAGGCAGCATCAGCCACTTCCAGTTGCACTGCTGTGGTATAGTGAATAGAAGACAAGTTGGCCTCAATTCACGGAGCATTATCAAACGTTTATCAAACACTTTATCAAACGTTTGATAATTTACCTCACGGGTAAAATCTCATTTTAAATTCACTAAGGTGTTATATATTTATCGAATGTTTTACCGATAAAACGTTCAACAAATATATAACACCTTAGTGTGATTTTAACCATGAGGTAAATTATCAAACGTTTGATAAAGTGTTTGATAATCGTTTGATAATGCTCCGTGAATTGAGGCCTATGTGGAATGTATAATGGGCACATACTAGGAACCTTGACTCTCTCTATAAATTTAAAGGGACTCCGAGCTCAGAAAAAAAAGGAAAGTTGTACTCACCAGGGGCTTTTTCCAGCCCAGTGCTGGTCGGGAGGTCCCACGCCGGCGTCCTGGCTCCTCTCCTTCTCCCCGCTCCGGAATGGCTGGCAGGCCGCAGCCCGGGCGACACTCTCCCGAGTGTCGGGCTGCTTCTTCCGCATATGACGCGGATTACGTCACACGCCGGCCGCCTCGCGTCATCACGGCGGCCGGCGTGAAAGTACTGCGCATGCGGGCTTTGTTCGCGCATGCGCAGTACTTTCACGCCGGCCGCCGTGATGACGCGAGGCGGCCGCCGTGTGACGTAATCCACGTCATATGCGGAAGAAGCAGCCCGACACTCGGGAGAGTGTCGCCCGGGCTGCGGCCTGCCAGCCATTCCGGAGCGGGGAGAAGAAGAGGAGCCAGGACGCCGGCGTGGGACCTCCCGACCAGCACTGGGCTGGAAAAAGCCCCTGGTGAGTACAACTTTCCTTTTTTTTCTGAGCTCGGAGTCCCTTTAAGTTCAAATTCCAGGTAACTGAAAGAAAAGGTATTGATTATACAAAACCTTATTTTATATTTAGATATTGAAGCAAGTAGAAAAACATTGGAGCAAGGTACTGGTACCTTACTTTTTATAATACTCCCATTGAATACTTGACCAACAGGCTGCACTTATTACCATCGGGTTCAGACTGAAAGGACCACTATTGCGAAATTTTTTTACATTTAAAATACATGTGTACACATACTTATAAGACGTACATTTCTCCCAAATTAAAATGCAATATAAATTACCGTACTCTTCTCCTATGTTCCTGTCACTTACTTTAGGTAGTAAAAATCTGACACTTCTGACGGGTTTTGGACTAATCCATCTCCTCTTAGAGGATTCTAAGTATTTCCTTTATTCTGTACACAAGCAATCCCCAGAAATGATCTATATAAATATGTTGGCCGGCTTGCCTACTCATTTGCATACTGTTTTTTCAGTTGGATAGAGCAACTTCTGTTCAGTTCACGCTTTTAAAAAAATAAGGAAGCCCCAAAGAATCCACCTTGAGGAAGTGGACTTGTCCAAATCCTGTCGGATCTGTCAGATGTTTACTGCCTGCTGTAAGTGATAGAAACATAGGAGGGAAGTAATTTATAGTACATTTTAATCTGGAAGAAATGTACTTCTTATACACATGCATTTCAAACTTTACAATTTTTTCGTGATAGTGGTCCAGTGGATGAAACTGTGAAATTCCAGGACATGCTCCTTTCTATAAAGCACCATAAAAAGAATATGAGGTACTTCATCATTAATTTGAGATTTGGCACCCTTACTGTGGAACTGGAAGTAACAGAGTGGAAGATAAACTTAGCTGGTGCAGGATCACTATTTCTAGCACAGAAATAAGTGTAGGTATCTTAACGCAGTTTTTTAATTACTTCCCCATCTAGATGTGATGTATCTGAGACTCCGCTCACAATCTCCAACTGCCGACAGTGCAGGAAACCGGGCTGCTCTGACCCAAAATCCAATGCTGTAGAAAGTGAGTTCTGCACGGTGTCGGTAGAATCAAACGGCTTTATTAAAATCAACACATAAGGCTAAAATCCAACACCACATGCTGACATGTTTCGGACGTTGCACGTCACTCCTTAATCATAGCATGATGTAGCATGATGTAATACAAATGGTGAGCGGTATTGGTGTTTGAGCTTCATGCCCTCCTGATGCATACTCCTGCCAAGCTTGTTGTAAAGCCAAGTACGCTGTGGGGTGACTACAATTCATGGGGCCCCCCATCGAAACATGGGCCCCAATTCTCACCCACCTTACCTTGCCTCCTCTTGGTGCCTTTCACGGCTTTGGGGTCCATCTAGCAAGGGTCATAAGACAGACATCTGTGGCCACCATGATCTTCACACCCATAACAAGTGTAGCCACAAAACCATGAATCGGAGGAAGGGAAGGTTAGTAGTTGATCCCCCTCCCCAAAAGCTCTGGGCTCCCCCAAAAGCTCTGGGCCCCCCTGCAATTAAGTGAACTCCCCTGTTTGTTTGATAGGTACTGATATGTTGCAGAACTGTGCTGTTTGGTAGAATTTGGGTGTTCAGAATTTGATAACACGCATTCGAGCACCACCACTATTAGTGAGAAATGTTTTGCATTTGTTGTTTTAACAATATTTCTACTCTAGTGAATGATTTTTTCCAATTTTTACTCCCTAGGTTCTGGACTAAGGAAATACCTCACTGCTCACAAAATTCTTGCATTGTTCCTGGGCATGGCTGGTGTTCTTGCCTGTCTGCTGGTTATAATTTACTGTATCTACATTCGGCAGGATAAAGAGGACATGTTTTCCCACCATAGGCTCTATGGAGAAGGTTTTGAAGATCCAGGTAAGTCAAATGAAAGATGAGTGAGGAAATGTTGTTTTTTTCCCCATGTGTGTGCCAATTTTATTTTTTGCCAGTCATTCCTATGCATTATCCTTTAAAGTATGGCTGCCGTTTTATAAATAAAGCCAGAATGTGTAATTTAGTATCTATTGATTGCAAAGGCAACGTTAGTCAAACCACTTGCTATAAAACCATGCTTGAGGCCAGTTTTACACTTGATTTTCACGTTTGCGGTCCGATGCTCCTGCCACATCCCACTACAATGCAAAAAACATCAATCATATGACCGTGTGGCAGAGTACGCCAACGGGGTCATATGCACTCAGTGATGTACTCCCTGCTGGGCAGGAAGTACATCACTGGAATTCTTGTCGGTCTGCACATGTGCAACATGACGCAATGCACTCCAGCATTTACACCAGGGATGTGCTTCTGAGTAGCGATCTACTCGTATTCAGAATTCTAATGATTAATTACTGCACCTGTGACCGCGGGATGGGAGGGTTAACTTACCCAGAAGTCCATGGATCCTATGGCAATCCACCACTCACTGCCACAAGTCCACGTCCTCCTTCCAGCAGAAGGAGGAAGTGCGGTTGTGAGTGGTGGAACGCGTCCCATAGGTCGCGTATGACTGCAATAAAACGCATAGGATCCACGGACTCCTGGGTAAGTTAAACCCCCCCCCCCTTCCTGCGGTCACAGGTGCAGTGATTAATCATTAGAATTTTGAAATCGAGTAGATTGCTACTCAGAAGCACATCCCTGATTTACACTCACTGCGTTGCCCATAGACTTCCATTACCCCAAGCACCATGCCTTAAGTGCAGTGCTTGTGGTAAGATGCTGCAGCCCTTGAGTCGGCTCAGATACTTGTGGCACACTGCAACGGACCGCAATAGGTGTGAAAGTCTCCATAGACTTTCATTGCTTTTGAGGCCCCTTGTGGTAAAATAGGGTAACACAGGATTAACCTGCGAGTGTAAATGGCGCCTCATGGGAAAGAATATTTACATACTGTATTATCATGATCAAATATAGTAAATGTATACCTCAATCAAGAACATAGGTGACCACAATCAAAAGACAACGTAGTGTCTGTAATGAGTCTTAAGAGCTGCTTTCCTATTATTCCCTTACCAGGCATCACACTAATAAATGCAAGCAGCAGGGGATGTTTCCTGCCCTCTGACCCTCTCGCATTAGCCAGACTGTACTTGTGCCTTCCAGGAATCTAATGAGCTCCATCTATTAGTGGCAGTGCGTTGTAGTCATTAGAAGTAGAAAGGAGCAATGGCGTTACTAAGATCACACAAAACAAAAAAGGAAGTCCTTTGTAGAACATATTTCTTGTTATTTTAGTTAACATAAAGGATCGTCTGCAGCATTTACAGGATACATAGCCATATAACTGCCTGTGTCCTTCAGAGGGGCTTACAATCTAATCCCTACTTTAGTCATATCTCCCATTCATAGTCTAAAGTCATTTTTTTTTAAACTGGAGTGCCCCAGTGGAAACCCTTGTAAACACAGGGAAAACATACAACCTCCATGAAGATAGTGTTTTGGCCCAGGTTTGAACTTGGGACATTAGGGGAGAGTTCTATCCACTATGCCTGAAGTAGTTAATGGTTAATTGAAGTCTAAAGAATATCAAGGGTGCCATGCAGGGGCGTAACTATTGGGGTGCAGCCTCTGCAATCGCAGGTTGGCCCAGAGCAGTGTGGCCCAACTACTAACCTTCTCTTCCTCCGATACAGGGGACTATACTTCACATCAGGTGTTTTTGTGGCTACACTTGTTATAGGTGTGCAGATCATGATGGCCACACTTGTTTTATGACCCTTGTGAGATGGGCCTCCAGGATGTGAGGGTCTCCAAGGGGAGGCAAGGGAAGGAGTGTGAATATCGGGAGGCCCATCAAAGTTTCACTGGAGGGTCCCATGAATTGTAGTTACGCCACTGGTGCCATGATAAATTCCCTTTCAGAAGCTTGACTGTGCAAAAAGAGTAGGTAAACGGAGGTGGGGCTGGAGGTTATCAACGTGTTGGACTTAATCCGACACTTTGATCTGAAGGAGCCATTATGCTCTTTGTTGGACATTGGACGGTCCATTGTGGATCGGAAGGGTTAAAGGGACTCCGAGCAGTGCAGAAACTATGGAAAGATGCATATCATTTTAAAGCTCTCTTTCTCCGCTTTCCAATGATAGGTAAACCGCCGCCATACGCCTTTTAGTTTTCGCTATTTTCGCGATTGAAATTGCCGCGTCCACAATTTCAATCGCGAAAATAAAGAAAACTAAAAGGCGTAGGGCAACGATTTAGGTGTCGCCAGAAAGAGGAGAAAGAGAGCTTTAAAATGATATCCATCTTTCCATAGTTACATTGTATTACACAGGCCCACTTTTTCTGCTGAATGGAGCTGCTGACACTGGGGAAAGTGTCCTCCTGTGTAATACAAGTAACTATGGAAAGATGGATATCATTTTAAAGCTCTCTTTCTTCTCTTTCTGGCGACACCTAAATTGTCGCTCTACGCCTTTTAGTTTTCTTTATTTTCGCGATTGAAATCGCGGCCGTGGAAATTTCAATCGCGAAAATAGCGAAAACTAAAAGGCGTATGGCGGCGGTTTATATATCATTGCAAAGAGGAGAAAGAGAGCTTTAAAATGATATGCATCTTTCCATAGTTTCTGCACTGCTCGGAGTCCCTTTAATATCGAATATTATTCCAGCTTGATCTTTATATGCATAAAAAAACTCGCCATTTCACAATCTTTTTAATAACAGAAACTGGCAGATGGGAGTCTTAAAGTTTTTCTTCATTTGAATAGCTGGAATGTTACATGTTAAAGGACACCTGAGGTGAAAATAAACAAATGAAATAAACAATTGTATCTATCTTCCTTCTCCTAAAAATGGCTTTTTAAGATATACCACAGTTTTATTTTATATCTAATTTTCACATTTTTACTGTTTTATTGTTTTTGCTCAAGGACACATCCATTGAAGTATGCCAGAGCTTAAATCTATGAACTAGTGACCCTTTTTATCTATTTCCTGCTCTCAGAAGCCATTTTCTGCTAGGAAAGTGTTTTATAGTTGTCATTCTTATCAGTGAGGGGCACACTGTAGTCTGACCCAGTCCTGACTCAGACACCTGCCACTTACATACCTGATGTTTAACTCTTTCAGGCAGAGAAAGAAAAAAAGGAACACAGCCTAGCTATTTGTGTGCTAGGCACTGTACATACACATGTCTATCTCATTATGTCACATGTCACCTTGGGCATCCTTTAAAGTGTACCTGAGGTGAAATAAAAGTATTGTATTAATATACTGTATACTCACCTCAATGTTCTGAGTGTATTCATATACCTCCAGGCTACTTCTTTCAACCGGCCTCCTGTCCATCTTGCTGCTATATTCCCCCATTCGCAGTGTGTTTGCACCCGACGGCAGTCAGTTGGGCGCAGGGAGAAGCTAAGAGACCGCTCTCCCTGCTCTAGGCAATTTAGGGAAATATAACAAATATATTCCCCTAATGATTTCCTAGTTTTTCCATCTGGTGGCATAATTCAGGGGCCGGCTATAGCCAGCACCTGAATTACGGTGTTTTAAGTTAAATTCCCCACAGCGCTGATCTAGCCATAATTAACACTACAGTCTATGGCGGCGCCCAAGCGGCTCGAAGCTTGCGCTGTGAAGACCTGTTTCACTGCTCCTGGCCACAACTGGAACCAAATGGACCCTGGTGCATGTATAGTTCACCCTTGTGTATTGTGCTTTCCCATGGCTGTGCACAGCAAACATGGCACAGAGCATTCTGGGTATGCACAATTCAGTAAGAGCCAGAAATGCACATGCCCAGGATGCTCCCAGAAACAGTGGCTGCACACAGCCATGTGGAAGGGAGTACAAAGAGAAAAGGTCCAGGGAATATCTTTCTCAGTCTCTAATCCTTGTGTAAAACCGGATGAAGTTATTTTGCAATCTTTCTTGAGATTTCCAGGTGTGGGTTGTAGGTGACCACTAGAGACTGGGAAAGATATTCCCTGAACCTCCCCTCCTGGCATATTGACAGCCACCCAATCTTAGATGATTGTCATCAGTGCCAGAACAGAATGGAACATCTCCCTGCCGACAGAAAAGATGTGACACCTATAAACACATCCATTCCACTGACAGGATACCAATACCAGCTACACAACAGGAATACTGAGTACAAGGCAACTTTTCCTGTGATTCATCTAATATGGTATATCTGATCATGTGTGCAAAATGCCTCAAAGGAATGTATGTGGGAGAGACAGAACAAACTATTAACAGCAAAAAACAAACAAACAAACTATAATAATATGTTGATCTCCGATTGCCCACACAATTCTGTTTACATGGACACAGTTTAAATGATCTTCTCGTCACTGTATTAAAGGAAAAATCAGCCAAAATAAGCTTCCCCCGATCTACTTACCTGAGGCTTCCTCCAGCCCCTTGCTGCAGATACATCCAGCATGGCAGCTCCTCTCCCAGCCGCTGGACCGGGGTCCCCACTGGTGCAGAGGCTGACCTCGAGGTCTTCCTCTACTGCACCTGTGCGAGCGCCGGTGTCAATCAAGTCCACGTTGTCCAGAGTGTACTGCGCAGGCGCAGAACTACTGTTTTCAAATTGCATAAAGAAAGACCAACAAAAGAGACAAAGTTTATACTTTGGTTCAAAACTGTAGAAGATGGCTTAAACAAGGATTCCAACTTCTTGGGCTGGTACGATGGGTTTTAAATGCCACAATTATTTTTATTTTTTATTTCTTAAGCTGGTAAGATGGCCACTATTCATTGTATTTCATGTGCTGGTAAGATAAGTTTTTTAAATGCCACAATTCTTTTAAACTCATAATAAAAAGTGTATGCACTCTGCCTAGTTACGTTTGAACTTTGGATATACGATGTCTTCCCATCACCTGGAGTCTGTGGTATGTGATTTTTTTTAAGCAAATATGTGGTATTTTCTATTTGTCATAAATTATCTAGCATCCCTGTGGGACCCTCCTGAAGTTGTAATGACAATTATTTATGTTTGCAAAAGTTTCTCCTCCGAATGTCCAGTGTATATAAGCTGTGTGTTTTAACATCTTGTTAATATACAGGAACAAAGTCTGAAGTAGGCGTATTATCCGAAAGCTTACTTTTTATTTACCTCTAAGTTAGTCAATAAATGGTATACTGATTCAAAACTTCTTGTTTTTAAATGTTCATAAAACACATATTTAACACACATACTGCAATAACAAAATGTATAAACTAGCACTTAGAATCTCTTCTTTAATTATTTAATGCGTGTGTTTGGTTACTGTATGTATTTGCACTGAAGTATATGTCTTTTACCATTTTAATAGTGCTACATCTGGACACGCCAGTAGACCACCTAGACTTCTTCTCCTTCAGAGAAACCGAAATAACACCTTACCCTACCCCTCAGCACAAATGTCTGAAAGCTGAAACAGCTGAATGCAAAAGAAACTACATGGTGGAAGACCCAAAGACCGTGGTGACTGATGACCACATCCACCAGGCTGTCCAGATGGGAACTCTAAAGCTCTCCTAGAAGTCTTCTGCTCACAGGAAATGATTTTAGAAATGGTCTGCATTGACAATATCATCACTGATAAATGACCTTCTGAAGAGTCTGCAAAGAGTGAAGAAGAATGGCTAAATCTGAACTATATGGAGCTGGAAGGGTAGATGCATTTTGCTTGAATCTCTCAGACTCTGATTATTTATCATAAACACTAAAGGCATAGTTTAGTGTTCAAAGTCTGATCAGCCTTGTAACACTTTTACATCCACTGCAGCATTGAAGTGCTTTTAAAAGTTATAGTATCTGATATACCTTTAGGTGTAAGGACCATATTTCCCATAAGACACTTGTGGTCCATTCACTAGTCAATAACTTTTCAGAGCAAATGAAGGTTAATCATAACGGCTAAAAAAAAATAATGTCTGAGTATCAGCAACCTGAAATGTTTATGTCACAGCTACTCCTAATGGGAAACTGAAAACGTAGTCAGTCATAGTCTTCCAAGTAGTGACAAGGTCTCTGTATGATCCCTGCCAGGGCCCACCTCCTCAGTTGTGGTCACACTCAACTCAAGATAACTCCTCAACTATATGGTTGGTTCACAAATGTTGTCTCCTGAAATAACTCTCGTTATTGGTATCAGGCAAATCGGGCGCATGCAGCTTCTGGACAAATTGGACGCCACCATAGACTTAAATAAAACGAAAATATGAGCAAGGCGGCACCAAAAGGGAAATTCAGGCACCAGGCAATGCCCAATAATGATTGTTTTTGTGGATTTTTCCTCTGTTTTTAATCAGGAAAGGCCGACGACAAAGGGGGAATCCAGGCACCAAGCACCACCTGGTAATTATCGTTTTGGCTGATTTTTTTTGTCCCTGTTTGAGGGAAGGCGGTTAGGGTTAGGTGTTGGAGTAGGGTTAGGTTTAGCTATAGTAAAATATTGGTAACAATTACAGATATTTTACTAATGAATATGAACACTTTAAATAGTAGAGTATCGACACTGTTCCTGCGCCTGATTTCCCATGGTGCCCGAAATTCATGTACGCCTCCTTATCTGTCTTATGAATGAACTCTCCTTAGCCATCTTATTGTATGAATTATCTGTTCTAGTGTTTGCCTTATCTATAAAACTTTTTAAACATCCAGCTGTTCACTGAAACAACCTGCTTTGCTAAATCCGGTCCTGACAATGTATGTAGCTGCAGCTGGCATTACACCAGGGGAAAAGCACATGAAAATGCAGCTGGTAGACTGATATCCGTTTTAACGCTCATTGCCCGCCGCACTCTGTGGGGAGTGGGAGTGAACGGTGGCTGTAGCTTCCGCATTCCAATCCACATGAGGTACTCATTAGGTCCACTTTTAGCAGGAAAAGGTTGGTGGAGCTGTGAGATACACAGTGACATCAGTCTGCTTGCTTCAGATTTCAGTCTCTCCCATCCAATCAGCTATTGGCCATATAGTTTCCCATCAGGTCCGCTTGACCTGGCAAATTGTAATTGGTCAATTACTGAACTTGTCTATATAAGGATGTATTGTGGTTTATGTCATTTGAGGTGCAGCATGGCTTGATAAAGGAGGTGAACTTTGACACATTGCTGATTTATGCTGCACTGATATGATCTTATCTGAATAAATAAAGAGCATATAAATACTACTTTGGTTGGTGCCGGTTCTTGGATTCTATTGATCGCCAATCCTTGATGCTTCCAGATCTACCAAGGCAAATCCACCTGGAACACCAGGGAGTACTCTGCAACTACTTTGTAATCAGGGGAAAAGCACAGTGACGCTAGGGCCCATATTTGTTTCACTTTTTTTTACTGAGTTTTCTCCTAGGAGATCATTTTTCATCTTCTCTTGAAAGTAAACCTGAGATAGGCACACTAAAAAATGTTATACTTACCAGGGACTTCCTCCAGCCCCATGAGCACTCGCCATCCTCCCAAGTGCCTCTGTTATCCTGGTATCGCTTCCAGTACCTGGCTGAGCCGCACCAGTCGGGCTCTTCTGCGCATGTGTGGAGGGGCCGAGCATGTGTGGAAGAGCCGTCTGGCGCGACTGAGCCAGATTACCGGGATTGATACCAGGCAAATGGAGGCACTTGGGAGGACGGTGAGGGACGCATCGTTGCTCATGGGGCTGGAGGAAGTCCTGAGTAAGTATAAAATCTATTAGCGTGCCCATCTCAGGTTTACTTTAAAATAACAATTCAGCACTTTGCAATTGTAAAAGTACCAAAAGTAGTTGAAAAAGTACTATCAAAAGTATTTTGAGTATTTTCTTATTCTCTGGTGCTTTTAAAAGGTATTTTAGTGACAAGGGCCCATATGCAATTCACTTTTTCTCCTCAGTTTACTCCTAGGAGATAATTTTTTATCATCTAAAATAACCTCTCATCATTTTACAATTGAAAAAGTACCGAAAAGTAGGTGATAAAGAACTATCAGAACTATTTTGAGCATTGCCTTGCTTGCTGGTGGCTGAAAAAGTATTTTAGTGATAAGTTTAAAAATATCTCCTAGGACAAAACTCAGGAGAAAAAGGTAATTGCATATGGCCCCTGTATGAAAATATCACCTAGGAGAAGACTTAGGAGAAAAAGTGAATAGTAAACGGACCCAAATAGTGCACAGAAACGCAAAACAAAGCCGTTTTACAAATGTGCACACAGTGGCCCATATGCAATTAACTTTATCTCCTGAGTTTTCTCCTAGGAGATATATTTAAATGTGTCAATAAAATGCGTTTTAAGCCACCAGAAAGCAAGAAAATACTAAAAATAATGTTGAGAGTACTTTTTACCAATTTTTAGGGACTTTTTTTAAAATTATAAAATGCTTAAAAAGTTATTTTCTAGAGAAGAGGAAAATTATCACCTGGGAGATAACTAAGAAAAAAAATGTACTTGCATATGGGCCAATGTGAGTCATACAACTCCCTTTCACTGCATCTTTATTACATTTAAATCTTTCCCATTGAGAATACATCTTCATCGTCAACACTAAAGCAGTTTATTGTCCTTATGGCAAGCACCTGCTAAGATTCAATGCAAACTTAATTGCTGCAGATATTTTGATCAAAGTAATAATTATCTGATGATCCCAGTGATATTCTGTAGAGCTTGAGGGCTACATTAACATTGCACATTCATTACCCAAAGAGTCGAAAAATAATATTCAACAGATATTTCATGATAACGATTAGCTGTCGATGCCAGTGAAAGGAATATAATAATATGCTACAGCAGCACAAGTTCTTATGGGTAGGAGTAGTTCTTTGGGAGCTCAATAGTGCCATCTAGTGTACATAATTCAAATAATACAACAATTGTGGACAAGCACCATCATAAATATAAGAGGATATATTATGTTGTAAAGAGAGGTATGTGCTATATGGGCAATTGACAATATACAGCAGCCGAACAAGAAAAAGTACCCACTAGTATCAGCACCAAACCACTCCAAAAAGTTTTGTCAAAAAACTGTATAAACTTTATTGGTCAACAGTAAACAATTATATAAAATCAATTAATTAAATTAATTAATTAATTACATAATTCAAATATCCATATCCTGCAATGACCACAGTTACACTGGAACACAAAATAGTTATTATTATGAATGAGTTACAGTATAATGTGCAATGATCTTCCGTGGTGCTTCACAGGAATTTTACAAGACACAAAAGGGAGAGGTATCATATATTTATTTTGACAGACTTGTGCATAAGATCTGGAGAAGAAACAATGAAAATCAAAGAGGTCACTGCTACTGATTGAGTGCAGTGATTGGCCCAATGACGGTGCTGTGGTCCCGCCCACAAGATCATCGCCACCAGTTAGCAAAAGGAGCAGTGGGTAGAGATGGCCCGAACCTCCGATTTTTGGTTCATGAACCTAGTTTGCAAACCTACCGCGAATGTTCGGTTCGTGCGAACTTTCGCGAACCGCAATACACTTCAATGGAGAGGCAAACTTGGAAAATTAGAAAAAATTATGCTGGCCACAAAAGTGATGGAAGAGATCTTTCAAGGGGTCTAATACCTGGAGGGAGCCATGGTTGAGTGGAATAAACATCAAAAGTTCCAGAAAAAAAATCAAATTTTAATACAAAGTAGTGTTTTATGGTCAGACATCTCATTGAATGTTCAATTGCAGGCCTACACTGCTTTACATCAGGAAGTGTAATCCTCCCTCCTCGGTTCTTGTCTTCCAGGGAATTGTAGGATTTCAAAAGCCAGCTTACATACATTGGCCGGGAATCGAACCCAGGTCTAGTGCTTGGTAGGCAGCTCTCCTCACCACTATACCACTATCAACACTACATGCTGAAGCCAGCCTAGCACTATACCACTATCAACACTACATGCTGAAGCCAGCCTAGCATGTACCCTTATGATATATCCAAGAGAAAAATGTGCTTGCTTAGGTATTTGTAGTATGTCAAAAGCCAACTCACATACATTGGCCAGGAATCAAACCCAGGCCTACCACGCGGACAACTGTTGAACACAAAAGGCAAGGCCATGCCTGGGTGGGCTTGAACCACCAACCTTTCAGTTAACAGCCAAACACGCTAACCAATTGTGCCACAGAGACTGTGTACCACAAACACTGTGCACGCAATTGCTGTTGAATAATTTTATGGGGATGTATGTGTGTCTTTTGGAGGAAGTAAGTAAGTCTGCTCCAATAAGTTTCAGCATGTAGTGTTGGTGATATAATGGTGTGGATAGCAGCCTTCCAAGTGGTAGGTCTGGGTTCGATTCCTGGCCAATGTATGTGAGTTGGCTTTTGACATCCTACAAATCCCTAAGCAAGCTCATTTTTCTCTTGGATATATCATAATGGTACATGCTAGGCTGGCTTCAGCATGTAGTGTTGGTGGTGGTATAGTGGTGAGGAGAGCTGCCTACCAAGCACTAGACCTGGGTTCGATTCCCGGCCAATGTATTTAAGCTGGCTTTTGAAATCCTACAATTCCCTGGAAGACAAGACCCTCCTCCGGAGGAGGAGAAAGGGAGGAGGGAGAGAGGGAGCTGTTGTGGGGTGCAATATAAGGAATAACAATCAGCCAGGAGCAAGCTAACAAGCCTACAAGAGCCTAACTAAGCTTTCCCTAGCAGAGTCTGTCAGCAGCTGTCCCTTAAAGGGAACCTTAACCTTCCTGGCGGTAACCCCGAACGTAGTTCGAGGTAAGCCGCGCAGGAGGTTTTCTCAGGCCCTGCTGGGCCGATTTGAGTAATTTTTTTTTTTGCTGAACGCAGCTAGCACTTTGCTAGCTGCGTCAGCACTTCGATCGCTGCCGCCCCGCGCTCGATCGCCGCTATCCGCGTCGCAACACAGCCCCCCCCTAGACCCCTGCGCTGCCTGGCCTATCAGCGCCAGGCAGCGGCAAGGGGTGGATCGGGACTCCCTTAGACGTCACGACGTCCATGACGTCGGTGATGTCATCCCGCCACGTCGCCATGGCGACGGGGGAAGCCCTCCAGGAAATCCCGTTCTTTGAACGGGATTTCCTGATCGCCTATCGCCGGAGGCGATCGGCGGGGCTGAGGGGTTTCGGCTGAGCAGCGGCTATCATGTAGCAAGCCCTAGGCTCGCTACATGATTTAAAAAAAAAAATCAAAAAAACGGCTGCGCTGCCCCCTGGCTGTTTTTAATATACCGCCAGGAGGGTTAACTGAGCGTGATATGGATGTTTCCTGTTAAACAATACCAGTTGCCTGGCAGTCCAGCTGATCTCTGTGGCTGCAATAGTGGCTGAATCACACCCTGAAACAAGCATGCAGCTAATCCAGTCTGACTTCAGCCAGAGCACCTGATCTGCATGCTTGTTCAGGGGCTGTGGCTAAAAGTATTAGAGACACAGGATCAGCAAGCGATTCAGGCAACTGGTATTATTTTAAAAGGAAAATTCCATATCCTTCTCAGTGTAGGTTCCCTTTAACTAATTACTGAAGGCAGACGAGTGAGTAAAACGGCTGGAGAACTGTAAGGAAACGCGGAAAGGCCGCCGTCTCTCGAAGTGAGGCGGCTGTTTCCGCATCCAGCATGGCGTCACAACGCGGAAAAACCGCCGCATGCCGCATAGGCAATGCGGCGGAATCCGCATTGGTAACGGCGGAATCCGCATTGGTAACGGCGGAATCCGCATCAGAGGCGGCCCCCGCACTAGATACATTGCATGACAGTACTGGTGTGGCTGGGACTGATAGTCCACCAAGATTCAGACTTACACGCGCGCGAGCACAGAGGCAAAGTTTAAATAGCAGTTAGAAGGGAGTCGGCTGACCAGCTGGGTCAGCTGACAAATTCCACTGCTCTCATTGGACCAGCAATTAGGGAGGTCCTGGAAAGGTCCTAGAGTATATATACTGCTGGTTGTTCACTTGCTCTTTGTCTGGCGTGCGATCACATATGTGGGAGCACCCAGATCCGTAGTCAGATCCGCAAGTGTGCCGGGACCAGCTGGAGCTGTAATCCTACACTTAGCTAGATTCTGTTGATAGCTAAAGTACTAGTTTGATTGTGATTATCTGTTATGACTTTTGCCTGCCTTGACTATCCTCCTGAACTCTGATCTTGTACCTCGATATTTCTGATACCCCGTTGCTGAACCCTGCCTGTACTTTGACTCCGCCTTTGCCTCCTGATCTTGTACTTTATCTGTCCGTGTGTGTACGACCTGGCTTGTCCGACCTCGAGAACCGACCTTACTGTTAGAGGCGGTTCCTCGCTCTGTTAGTGATCCTTCCCCCTGAAGGTTACTTTCAGTCTGTCCTTCCTACTGTCAGTCTGACTCCTCCCGTCTTGGAGAGCTCAGGTCTGCGGAAGGAATCTGTGCAGTACTCCTTGCTGCACTGAGGCCTAGTCCTCTAAGTGTTATTGTTGCACCTAACACTACACTCTACTCAGGTGAACAGAGGTTAGCTAGTATATCGGATTATCAGTGATACTGCAGATCACGTATAATCTGGTATACATCTGTATTCCCAGTGATTCTGCAGATCACTGGTAATCAGATCCTCTCTGTGCTTCACCGATCGTTACAGAACGCCAGACCAAAAAATGCAAATGGACGCACACACTGACCGTCTGGGCGCACTTGCCACTTCGGTGGAAAACATCAACCAAGTGCTGGGTAGCCACAAGGCTATGATTGATGTCCTATCAGGCTCTGTGCGAACCCTCCAGACGTCAGTTGATTCAGTGCGATCTCCTCCTAGTGCTGACATACGTATGCCCGTACCAGATAAATTTTCCGGCCACAAGTCTGACTTCCGGAATTTTAAGAGTAGAGTGTTATCGTACTTCGAGTTGAGACCCCGATCCTCGGGGACTGAGACCCAACGGGTCACCTTTATTAAAACTTTGCTGACTGGTGACTCCCAGTCATGGGCATACAACCTGCCTCCTACCGATACTGCTCTGACCTCGGTAGAGGAATTCTTTAAGGCCATGGCCGTAATTAACGACGACCCTGACCTTGCGGCAACCTCTGAGCGGAAGCTCAAACTTTTGCGGCAAGACAGGGGTTCAGTCGAGGATTACGCGGCAGAATTTCGCAGATGGTCAGTCACGGCCAGATTTGATAATTTTGCCCTCATGGATTACTTCTTGTCTGGGTTGTCGGAGGAGGTCTCCGATTTTATGCTAACCTTGCCCGAGCCCAGGACAGTCGATGAGGCCATCACATCGGCCATTCGAGTCGACCGTCAATTACGCCATCAGAGGCAGATTCGGGGCAGTCACAGTGCCAGGGTAACATCATATGTGGCACCCTCCGCTGCAGCCTTAGTAACGCCATCTCCATCTGTCTCATCTCCTCCGGCCTTGCCTCCACCCGAACCAATGCAGATTGGTTGTTCGAAATTGACCCAGGTGGAGCGAAGGCGGAGAATGACGGATCAACTGCCCGAACAAGTCGGGAAACGAATTTGCCTAGGAGTAGTGGGGGGTGACACCCTAGGCACGCCACTTGCACCCCTTAAAGAAAAGAAATTGCTTCTCCCTTGTACAGTTACATGGGAGAAGAAATCTGTGGCCACTGAGGCTTTCATTGACTCAGGCTCAGCGGCCAATTTTATGAACTTTAAGTTTGCTCAGGAGTTGGGTATTCCGCTCACTCCTGTGACACCCCCCATTCAGGTCACGGCAGTGGACGATTCCCCTCTGCAACGGAATCGTGCTCTGTCGCAGACTCCGGTGGTGAAGCTCACCATAGGGGTATTGCATGGGGAACAGTTGCAATTTTTTGTGTTACACATGTCAACTTCCACCATTATCTTAGGCATGCCGTGGTTGCAGATCCATTCACCACAAATAGACTGGGCCATGGGTCAGTTAACCTCCTGGTCTCCTCAATGTTTTCAACAGTGTTTGGGGAAATTCACATTGGGGCAAACCAGAGTTCAGGTGGGAGGTGTACCAGACCAGTATGCTGAATATTCGGATGTATTCTGCCCCAAAGCAGCAGATAAATTACCTCCACATCGCCCTTTCGATTGTCCCATTGATCTCCGTTCTGGATGTGTACCTCCTCGGGGCCATTTGTACAATTTGTCGGGGCCCGAGAAATTGGCTATGCAAGAGTACATCAGGGAGAATCTGGCCAAAGGTTTCATTCACCCGTCCCGGTCGCCTGCTGGGGCAGGCTTCTTTTTTGTAAAAAAGAAAGACGGAGGCCTGCGACCTTGCATCGATTACCGCGGTCTCAACAAGATTACAGTAAAGAATCGCTATCCGCTACCCCTGATAGACGATTTGTTCACTCAGATCACGAGGGCCCAGATTTTTTCTAAGCTGGATTTACGGGGTGCGTACAACCTGGTACGCATAAGAGAGGGCGATGAGTGGAAAACGGCCTTCAATACACCGGACGGGCATTACGAGTACCTGGTGATGCCCTTCGAATTGTGTAATGCCCCGGCCGTTTTCCAGGAACTCATCAACGAGGTTTTCAGAGAGGTGTTGGGGAAATTTGTTCTAGTCTACCTAGACGATATTCTGATCTTCTCCAACAATCTCTCTGAACATAGGACCCATTTGAGGTTCGTTTTGAACAAGCTAAGGCAGAACCTATTGTACGCAAAAATAGAAAAGTGTATCTTTGAAGTAACATCTGTCGCCTTCCTGGGGTACATAATTTCCACCACAGGCTTGTCTATGGATCCTGCCAAGGTTTCCGCTGTTCTGGAATGGCCTCAGCCAGTAGGCTTGAAATCCCTTCAGCGGTTTCTTGGCTTCGCCAATTATTATAGGAGATTCATAAAGGGGTACTCTACGGTCATTTCTCCACTTACCAGTCTCACCAAGAAAGGGGCAGATACCACTCACTGGTCTCCTGAGGCGTTACAGGCTTTTGCCACCCTGAAGGGCCTATTTTGTTCTGCACCCATCCTCAGACATGTGGATACGTCTTTTCCATTTATTGTTGAGGTGGATGCCTCGGAGGTCGGGGTGGGGGCTGTGCTGTCTCAGCGATCTGGCTTGCAGGGTAGAATGCACCCGTGTGCTTACTTCTCCCGTAGGTTCTCCCCTGCGGAAAGGAACTACGATATTGGCAACAGAGAGCTTTTAGCCATTAAGTTAGCTTTCGAGGAATGGCGACATTGGTTAGAAGGAGGGGAGCATACGGTCACGGTCTACACTGACCACAAGAACCTAGAGTACATTGAGGGGGCTAAGAGGTTGAGCCCCCGTCAGGCCCGTTGGTCATTATTTTTCTCCAGGTTCTCTTTCATTATTACGTACACCCCGGGTAGCAAAAATGTCAAGGCGGATGCTTTATCCCGGTGCTTCGAGTCAGAGACAGCACAGCCCTCCATTCCAGAGACTATTATTCCCCAGAGGTTGGTACTAGCCGCAACTGAGACTTGGGGGAATTGAAGGGGACTTTAATTCCCTTTCAACAAGGCATCCCGGAAGGGAAGCCCGCAGGGGTACTGTTCATTCCGCTACCGTTCCGTCTCCAGGTTCTAGAGATGTTCCATGCGCATAAAAATGCTGGGCATCCTGGGGCATCTAGAACTCAGGATCTGGTAGCCAGGTGCGCCTGGTGGCCGTCCTTGGCAGCAGATTGCAAGGAATTCGTGAGGGAATGTGCAATTTGTGCCAAGAGTAAACCCTCCCGGCTGGCACCTGTGGGTACCTTGCAGCCTTTACCCACCCTGAGTGAACCATGGACTCATTTGTCCATGGATTTTGTGGGTGAACTTCCTAAGTCAGAAGGTATGTCGGTCATTTGGGTGGTAGTTGACCGCTTCAGCAAAATGGCCCATTTCGTGCCCTTGAAAGGACTCCCCTCGGCCCAGGAGTTGGCTGACCTGTTTATTACACATGTGTTCCGGCTGCACGGCATTCCGGAAAATATAGTGTCGGATCGGGGAGTCCAGTTCGTTTCTAGATTCTGGAGGGCATTCTGCCAACAAATGGGCATGAAGCTGTCATTTTCATCGGGCTACCACCCACAGACCAATGGGCAGACGGAGAGAATCAACTAGTCATTGGAGCAATTTTTGAGGTGCTATGTTGCGGAGACACAGAGCGATTGGGTCAAATTTCTGCCCTTCGCGGAATTCGCACAAAACAATTTGAAAAGCTCCTCCACCGGATTCTCTCCGTTTCAGGTTGTGTCTGGAAGATTGCCCAAGTTCTCACCGTTGCCAGTGGCCTCCACCCCGTTTCCAGCTCTGGAGGCCTGGCAGAGGTCTTTTAAAGACATTTGGCGCACGGTGAGAGATAGTTTACAAAAGGCGTTTTTTACTCAGAAGGGTCAAGCTGACAAAAAACGTTCAGTAGAGTGGAGCTTCCAGCCAGGAGACTTGGTTTGGGTGTCCACACGTCATTTGGCCCTGAAACAGCTCTCAGATAAATTAGGCCCCAGGTTTGTCGGTCCATTTCCGGTAGCAAAAAAGATTAATAACGTCACTTATACCGTTGACCTTCCCACCAGCATGCGGGGGGTAAGGTCCTTCCACGTGTCCCTTCTTAAACCAGCAGTCCAGGTGGGTCCCACTTCTCCTCCTCCCGTGTTGGTAGATGCCCAACCCGAGTATGAAGTGGAAAAAATTTTAGATTCACGCACGGTACAAAACTCAGTACAGTACCTCGTACATTGGAAAGGGTACGGCATTGAAGAGAGGCAATGGGTACCGGGCTCACGCATGCATGCAGACGAGTTAAGGAGGGAGTTTCATGCCTTACACCACGAGAAACCTGGTAGGAGTTGTCCGGAGTCCACTCCTCGGGGGGGGTACTGTAAGGAAACGCGGAAAGGCCGCCGTCTCTCGAAGTGAGGCGGCTGTTTCCGCGTCCAGCATGGCGTCACAACGCGGAAAAAACGCTGCATGCCGCATAGGCAGTGCGGCGGAATCCGCATTGGTAACGGCGGAATCCGCATTGGTAACGGCGGAATCCGCATCAGAGGCGGCCCCCGCACTAGATACATTGCATGACAGTACTGGTGTGGCTGGGACTGATAGTCCACCAAGATTCAGACTTACACGCGCGCGAGCACAGAGGCAAAGTTTAAATAGCAGTTAGAAGAGAGTCGGCTGACCAGCTGGGTCAGCTGACAAATTCCACTGCTCTCATTGGACCAGCAATTAGGGAGGTCCTGGAAAGGTCCTAGAGTATATATACTGCTGGTTGTTTACTTGCTCTTTGTCTGGCGTGCGATCACATATGTGGGAGCACCCAGATCCGTAGTCAGATCCGCAAGTGTGCCGGGACCAGCTGGAGCTGTAATCCTACACTTAGCTAGATTCTGTTGATAGCTAAAGTACTAGTTTGATTGTGATTATCTGTTATGACTTTTGCCTGCCTTGACTATCCTCCTGAACTCTGATCTTGTACCTCGATATTTCTGATACCCCGTTGCTGAACCCTGCCTGTACTTTGACTCCGCCTTTGCCTCCTGATCTTGTACTTTATCTGTCCGTGTGTGTACGACCTGGCTTGTCCGACCTCGAGAACCGACCTTACTGTTAGAGACGGTTCCTCGCTCTGTTAGTGATCCTTCCCTCTGAAGGTTACTTTCAGTCTGTCCTTCCTACTGTCAGTCTGACTCCTCCCATCTTGGAGAGCTCAGGTCTGCGGAAGGAATCTGTGCAGTACTCCTTGCTGCACTGAGGCCTAGTCCTCTAAGTGTTATTGTTGCACCTAACACTACACTCTACTCAGGTGAACAGAGGTTAGCTAGTATATCGGATTATCAGTGATACTGCAGATCACGTATAATCTGGTATACATCTGTATTCCCAGTGATTCTGCAGATCACTGGTAATCAGATCCTCTCTGTGCTTCACCGATCGTTACAAGAACCTTGCCTTTTATAAGGGAGGCTGGGGCTCCAGCAGTGTAGCGTGACTGGTGACAAGGTGCCTGCTGACTGTGATGTAGAGGGTCAAAGCTAACCGTAATGGAGCATTACGGGGTGAATCGAACTTCCGTAAAAGTTCGCCTTCGCTGGTGAACGCGATCCACCCAAAGTTTGCCTGGAACTGTTCGCAAGCGAACCGTTCGGGTCATCTCTAGCAGTAAGTGGCAGTGAATGGCTGGTCTCGTGCCAGCACCCCCACCTGATTGGTCGTGTGCCAAAGCTTTCCCTCTGACTGGCCATGGTGATCTCTCGCTGGTGATGCAGTTTTATTTACTGTAGCATGCCTAGATAAGAGGCATATATCAACACCACTCCAGCTCTTCCTCTGTGCATTGCAGTAATGTACTAATCAGGCACTCAGCCCTGCCATCCCTGCACACAGCTGATAACTTTGCTGTGTGTAAGATGGACCGGATCGGTGCCTGTTCGGCACTACACTGCTCTGTCCACACTTGCCTGGCTCTTCCTCTGCTAGGGCTTACTTTCAGGGGAGGTACTTATATTTTGAGCATGCTCGAAATTCCAGCTAGGGCTTATTTTTGGGGAAGGGCTTATTTTCGGGTTAAGACAGTAGTTGCATAGTTATTTGGGTTAGAAAAAGATATACGTCCATCAAGTTCTACTAGAAAAAAATGGTACAACACTAGCACCCTCACATACCCCTGTTGATCGAGAGGAAGGCAAAAAACCCTTACAAGGCATGGTCCAATTAGCCCCAATAGGAGAAAAAATCCTTCCTGACTCCAGATGGCAATCAGATACCATCCCTGGATCAACACCACGGGGAATTACCTAGTAATTATAACAATGAATATCTTTCAACAAAAGGAAAGCATCTAAGCGCCCTTGCTGGGATTACATGGTACGTTTTTTGCAAAGAATCGTTCCGATGGATACCTTAGATGGTAAAATTCCGACATGCCCGATGTTTGGAAGCGCTGCCAATATCTCCTGCTGTACAAAACTCATGTAAGTATACTTATGGCTAGCTGCATCCATGTGCATCAATTTGCATTCAAATTATAGATTAGGACTAGTACATGATTTGCATCTGATTTGCATTCAAGGCATGTATTTAGCCCTGGGGGGCTCTGCATGCCTCTGTTGGTCTACAATTCAGTTGCAGCCTATGAGCGCTCTCATTTGTTTTATGTCCAATGTTCCTCTCGATTCTTTTCTGCTTGATTTCTCATAGAAGTGAATGGAAAAAAGATAAGAAAAACGAGTGGAAGATAAGAGAATCGAGCAGAAAATCGAATGGCTAATAGATTGCGCGCTGAATCGAACGCAAAGAAACGTACCGTGTAATCCCACCATTAAAGTGGATCCAAATTAAAAATACAAGATTTCAGAAATAAAATCTATTTTCTAAATTATAATAATAAATAGCAGCCTTTTTTCAGCTGCATGATGACAAATATAAAATATTCTACATTTATTGGAGGAACCCCTCCCTTCCTTTCATATTGCCGGGACAGAATCTGGCAGACTGGTGGAGTAGGTGGTGTCCGGCAAAGGAGGAGTTGCTAATGGCTGCCACCTGTATAACCCTAGTTATGAAAAGCATGCACTGAAATGCTCATAGGCGTGAAGGAGTGTTTATTTATCTTTGTATGTGTCAGAGTGGTGCAACTAAATATTTTAAAGTAAAAAAATGTTTGGTTTGGGTCCGCTTTGAACACAGATATAGAATTTGCCATAACTACTTCCTGTGGTAATACAATCCACATTTTAATCACTCTTACTGTAAATAACCCTTACATAAATAAGTGGCTAAAACTTTTTTCCAGATTATGTCCCCTAGTCCTTTGCTCAAGTCTAGGGACAAGTAACACATCTGCCAAGCTTTTATATTGCCCTGAGTGCCCTCTGATGTATTTATACATGTTAATTAGATCTCCTAAAAGGTGTATTGTTTCCGGACTAAATAAACCCAGTTTCTCTATCCTTTCCTGGTAAGTGAGACCTTCCATGCCTCTAATCAATTTTGTTGCTCGTTTCTGCACCTGCTCTTAAATTGCAATATCCTTCCTGTAATGCGGTGCCCAAAACTGAATTCCATATTCCAGATGCAGCTTTACTAGAGAGTTAAACATGGTCAGTATTATGCTAGCATACCAAGTTTTTATTTCCCTTTTAGGCTTCTTGCACACCAAGACGTTGCATTAGGTGCCACGTTAAGGTCGCATAACGTGCACCTAACACAACGTATGGTGCTGCAAGAGCCGACGGTAGAGTGAGCCACGTTAGGCGGCTTGAGTCCTATAATGTCTCCCAGAGTGGCGCTGATTGGCCAGCGGGACCACGTGATGCGGAGCGAGACACTCCGCATCACGTGGTCCCGCCGGCCAATCAGCGCCCGCCAGTGCAGTGAATATTAAGTAGCCATGTGCGCGGCTACTGTAGCTGGCTCTCCCCGCCTCCTCTCCGCCCCCCACTGCGCATGTGCAAACAGTCTAACGCGGCTATAGCCGCTCCAACGCCGTAGCATGCTGCACTTTGCACAGAACGTGCAGCGTTACATGTAACGCAACGTGGGCTGTGTGAACAGCCCACTTGTGTTACATTGCTGTGCGTTGGGGGAGCGTTACAGGCGCACTAACGTGCGCCTGTAACGTCTTGGTGTGTAAGCAGCCTTAATGCATCCAAAAACGTATGTGCTTTAGCTGCAGCAGCTTGGCATTGAATACAATTACTTGTTACCCACAACATAAAAACCACTAGCAGAGGAAAAGAATGACGTTGATTATCTTGTTACAATTGCACCCGCCAAGGGGGTGAGTTATGATTGGCAGCAAGTAAACAGTCAGTTCTTGAAAGTGATGTGTGTTAGAAGCAGAGCAAATTGTCAAGTGTAATGCTGGGTACACACGATGAGATTTCCCGTTCGATTTGCGGATCGATTCGATTAAATCAAACATGTTCGATTGGATTTCGATCGTTTTTTTCATGATAGGTATGCAAAATCGACGGAAAAAACGATCGAAATCCAATCGAACATGTTTGATTTAATCGAATCGATCCGCAAATCGAACGGGAAATCTCATCGTGTGTACCCAGCATAAGTTTGTGAGCGACTTTGACAAGGTCTGACTTGATAACTACACATATGGGTTAGAACATCTCCAACTTGGCAGATCTCGTTCCCAGTATGCAGTGGTTAGGTCTAATCAAAAGGATCCAAGGAACAACAAACACTGACAACAGAGCCATGTAAGCTGAAGTTCCATTGATGGTCACTGGGAGAGATGGCAAATATGTCTATCCGAACTCACAAAAGAGCTACTGTAGCAAAACTTGCTTAAAAACCTAAAGAAACCTGAGGTGTGAAGGGAGGTAAAAGTATGGCTGATCCTTCCCACAGTGTGATGCCTTGTTGCATTGTGGGAAAAAACAGCTGTTGCCAATGGCCAAGCAACCAGCATCTCCCTCTGTGCATATGTATATTTATAAAAAAAATAAAGAAAAATGACCTTTTAGCCTATTGCATTGTTAGGGGGTGTGGTTATTGATTATGGCAGTTGGTGCTGTCTAGTTTCTATCTTTTTTGCCAGTAGTAAAGATGATTATATGCAGGCTGAGTGTGGATGAAGCAATATGAACAAATTACATGGCGAATATCAACCATTTCCTGAACTTTCTTCTATTCTTTTACTTCTCACTGAGGCTGCAGTTTGCAGGAGATCATGCGCGCACATCTCCTGCTTGTCCCCTGTCCCCCGGCTGTCCCCCTGAGGCACAAGGGAGCGATCGGCTCTCATAGGGGGAAGTCTATGAGAGCTGATCGCCATGATTGGCTGGCTGGGGGGGGGGGAGGAAGGGGTTTAGAAAAATAAATAGGAACATAAATAGGAAAATATATATATAAAAAAAACATAAATATTTTTATAAAAAGAAAAACACTGGGGGGGGGGTGGCTCTGTTGGTGGGGGGAAAAGGGGGGGGGGAATCACTAGTGTGCTGTGTTTTGTGGCCCTGCAGCTTGGCCTTAAAGTTGCAGTGGCCAATTAAACAAAAAATAACCTGGTCTTTAGGGGGGTTTAGCACTGTGGTCCTGAAGTGGTTAAAGAGAACCTGTACTGAGTAAAATTATTTAAAATAAACACATGAGGTAACTTCAAATGAACATTACATAGTTACCTTGCCATCATGTTCCTCTCAGAAACTCACCAGAACTGAAATATATCAGTTGCTGTCAGTTATATATCAGTTGCTGTCAGTTACAGCTGAGAGGAGAACTGATGTGTCCATGTTTCCATATGACTCAAGTGGGCAATGTTACAGTTTAACTGTGTGCTGACCAGAAAGCTGTTATGGTGTAATGGCCATTTTCAAAATGGAGGACGGATAATTCCCTTGATCACAGTGGACAAACAGGACACAGGAGAGGAAAAAGAGATTGAGGAGTAGACTACACAGGAGGTAAGAATGACTTGTGTATGCTTATTTTGACTTTTAATTTTCAGTTCAGGTTTTCTTTAAGTACCACCAACAGTGCATTTTTTTTTTAGAAGTCCACAGAGGTAGTTAATGTTCCTTGAAGAAGTCGGCACACCATCAACAATTCCTGGGTGCTTGACAAAGTGGCATAGGCAATACCACACAAATCGATGCAGGTTGAAAGGATTGTCAGCACACCACTCTCTACAGCACACACTTTATTGTGTCAGTTTCCACAAGATAGTCCAACGATTTTTTTCGGGGCCATGCAGGGTCCCCTTTTATCAAGCTATGCGGTTACATGGCATTTCTACACCAAGCACATTTTATATCATACAAATCCCTAAATACCCCACCCCAAATAAGAAACCACACAAAATCATCATAATGATTGACAGACATAAACAATGAACACTTCTTATAAATTGCTTGTAATCAAGTAAACATCCAGGTTCTAATATGTTACAGTACACACAGTGTTACTAGAGCCATAGATCTTACCATTCAGATATGCCCCTGTTGTTCCAGGTGTCACTTGCTGCCAATTGTGCTGGTATTATTTAAATCCAGCGCTGCCCCACAGCCGTTATGTCCAAAATTATCGGTGCAATTGTTGGCTGCGCACAACTCATTCCGCCTCTGTTCCCCACCGAGACGCAGGATGTGGGCGGGACTCCATACCAATACTCAACTCCCCCTGCTTTGTGGTCCAATCAGGACTTCACAGTGTGTTCCCTGAGCCCCGCCCCCGCTGACACGTGGTTTCCCTCGTGCCCACGGCGGCCAATCAGGTTCCCGGTTAGCGCCATGCGTCTCAAGAGACGCATGTGATGCGTCCCATGACGCGCACAGCTCCGCCTCATGTCACACGCCAAGCGCTTGCTGGGAGAGGTCACCGTCACCTGACATGCTGTCTTAGCAACATGTAAACAGAGCCCCGCTCAGAGTCCTGAGGTAGTTAATGAGCTCTGCTGAGGAGCTTATTACCTCACCTGTGCATGTTTGTGGTTTTCTGCAAAACATACACTGTTGTGAGTACTTGAGTACTGTGTTGTTGAGAAACCCTGTAGTAGAGCCCACCATCCTAGCACAGGGTCCCTCTATGCCTATTATGTCAAATAGGTACGGAGGGACACTGCATATCTGTAGACCAGTCAGAGTGCCCAAGCTAATCCCTCTCCAATACCAAAAGTTCACTTAATCAAGTTATAACTAGAATGTGAAGAACAGCAGGACAAACAAACCCAGAGAAAAATTTAAAGACACCTCTTCTCAAAGCGTAAGTTCTAAAAAGCCGATAGTTAAAATTAGTGTGGATTTACCAGGTAGTAGAATATTGATAAATTTAGCAATATTCTACTACCTGATTTTTATCATTAGTAGAATATCGGTAAATTTACTAATATTCTAACATGTAATTTTACCGTTAGTAGAAGATAAGTAAATTTACCGATATTTTATTACCTAACCCTCACAGGAGCCCTTCCCTACTTATGCCTAACACTAACCCTCTTCCCACAAACCTCCGGCAATAGCCGCTAATTATTCCGTGCAGGACTTCTGCTTTAGTACAGTCATTGCTGCTCAGTAGTGATGTTGTTGTAATACAGAAGAAAATATATTTTGGGAGGTGAAAAAAAAAAAAAGAAACTGTTGGCCAATAATTTGCCACTGGGTGGCAGCACTACATTGCAAATTATAAAGCCTCCAGTCTTTCTGCAGTTTGGTACTGAAAAGACAACAGGCTGGCCTTAACTCCCTTAAAGGAGTCATCAGGGCAAATAAGCTAAAATAAGTGGTACTTTCCGGGGGCTTCCTCCAGCTCCAAGCTCCAAGGACGTCCCTCGCCGCAGCTCTGCCCGCAGCCATTCGCCGCAGGTCCGTCCCGGTCCCCGGCGATGACGTCAGAGCGACCTCCAGGTCGCTCTGTACTGCGCCTGCGCAAGCGGACCACCACGTGGGCCGGAGCAAACTGCGCAGACGAGGGACGTCCTGGGAGCTTGGAACTGGAGGAAGCCCTCGGTAAGTACCACTTACTGTATTTTAGCTTACTTGCCCTGATGACTCCTTTAAATTATGAGGAAATTTCATTGTCTGAAGTATGTATATATATATATATATATATATATATATATATATATATATATATATATATATATATATATATATATACAGTGCTGCCCATAATTATTCATACCCCTTAAAGTTACTTTTATTCAACCAGCAAGTACTGTAATTTTTTAACGGGAAATGACATAGGTGTCTCCAAAAAGATAATAAGACGATGTACAAGAGGGATTAAAAAAAAAAAAAAAAAAACATTTCTCAGCTTTAATGAACATTTGAGCAAAAAGTGTCCAGTCGAAAATTATTCATACCCTTCTCAATAATCAATAGAAAAGCCTTTATTGGCTATTACAGCAATGAAACGCTTCCTATAATTGCAGACCAGCTTTTTGCATGTCTCCACAGGTATTTTTGCCCATTCATCTTTAGCAATGATCTCCAAATCTTTCAGGTTGAAGGGTCTTCTTGCCATCACCCTGATCTTTAGCTCCCTCCACAGATTCTCAATTGGATTCAAGTTAGGACTCTAGCTGGCTGGGCCACTCCAAAACGTTAATGTTGTTGTCTGCTAACCATTTCTTCACCACTTTTGCTGTGTGTTTTGGGCACTGGCGGCGCTACACTGGGGCTTACCCAGGCTTAAGCCCCAGCTGACAAGCTGTCAGCCCCTGCAAAAGCCCCCCCTCCGCAGGGTTGCCAAGCAGCAGGAGGGGTGGAAGCGGAGAGAAGATGAAGCCGTGTGGACAGCGGCGGAGAAGGGGGCCGTCTCCCCCCCTTCCCTCACCTTTGGGCTCCCACTCTCTGCCTCGCTCCCCCCTCAGATATCAGCGTCTGGCATCAGAAGACTTCCTCTCTTCCCAGCGCGGCTGATCTATGCGCCGCTCTGGTCTAGTCTAGATCGATCTCTCTCTCCCACGCTGGGAAGAGAGGAAGTCTTCTGACGCCAGCCGCTGATATCTGAGGGGGGAGCGAGGCAGAGAGTGGGAGCCCCAAGGTGAGGGAAGGGGGGGAGACGGCCCCCTTCTCCGCCGCTGTCCACACGGCTTCCTCTTCTCTCCGCTTCCACCCCTCCTGGGGACACCTATACACATGGTAAGTCCTACCTACATATACTGGGGACAACTATACACCTGGCTACATATACTGGGCACATATACCCCTGGCTACATATACTGGGCACATATACCCCTGGCTACATATACTGGGCACATATACCCCTGGCTACATATACTGGGCACATATACCCCTGGCTACATATACTGGGCACATATACCCCTGGCTACATATACTGGACACATATACCCCTGGCTACATATACTGGGCACATATACCCCTGGCTACATATACTGGGCACATACACCCCTGGCTACATATACTGGGCACATATACCCCTGGCTACATATACTGGGCACATATACCTCTGGCTACATACACTGGGCACATATACCCCTGACTACATACACTGGGCACATATACCCCTGGCTACATATACTGGGCACATATACCTCTGGCTACATATACTGGGTACATATACCCCTGGCTACATATACTGGGCAAATATACCCCTGGCTACATATACTGGGACATATACCCCTGGCTATATATACTGGGCACGTATACCCCTGCCTACATATACTGGGACATATACCCCTGGAGACAACTATACACCTGGCTACATATACTGGGCACATATACCCCTGCCTACATATACTGGGACATATACCCCTGGCTACATATACTGGGCACTTATACCCCTGGCTACATATACTGGGCACATATACCCCTGGCTACATATACTGGGACATATACCCCTGGCTACATATACTGGGCACACATACCCCTGGCTACATATACTGGGGACATCTATATCATTACATGCATTTACTGGTGAAAGGCTGTCTGTCATTATGTGCATTAACTGGTGAAACACTGTCTCTCATTACGTGCATTTTGTGGTGAAACGCTGTCTCTCATTATGTGCATTTACTGGTGAAAGGCTGTCTCTTATGTGCATTTGGTGGTGAAATGCTGTCTCTCATTACGTGCATTTACTGGTGAAAAGCTGTCTCTTATATGCATTTACTGCTGAAAGGCTGTCTCTCATTACATGCATTTGCTACGGAAAGGCTGTAACTTATGTGCATTTAGTGGGGAAACGCTGTCTCTCATGACGTGCATTTACTGGTGAAAGGCTGTCTCTCATTACATGCATTTACTGGTGAAAGGCTGTCTCTTATGTGCATTTAGTGGGGAAACGCTGTCTCTCATTATGTGCATTTACTGGTGAAAGGCTTTCTCTTACGTGCATTTAGTGGGGAAACGCTGTCTCTCATTATGTGCATTTACTGGTGAAACACTGTCTCTCATTACATGCATTTACTATTGAAAGGCTGTCTCTCATTACATGCATTTACTGGTGAAAGGCTGTCTGTCATTACGTGCATTTACTTCATTTTTTTTTAATGTAACTACATTAGCTGGTACAACTACATTACAGTTAGCCCCGCCCACATGATGTCATGCCCACGCCCACTCCTGTCGTCCCCCCCCCTTGAGCCCCGCCAGCCAGCCATTGTGCCCCTTTTGAGCCCCCCAAAATTCTGAAGCTGGAGCCGCCACTGGTTTTAGGTCATTGACATGCTGAAATGTCCACTGGTGCCCAAGGCCAAGTTTCTCTGCAGACTGCCTTATTTTGTCATTGAGAATCCTCATGTATTGCTCTTTTTTTCATGGAGCTGTTTACTGTGATTAGGTTCTCTGGTCCATTGGCTGAAAAACACCCCCAAACCATTAGGTTCCCACTACCATGTTTGACAGTAGGGATAGTGTTCTTTGGGTTGAAGGCTTCTCCTTTTTTACGCCAAATGAAGGAAACATCATTGGGACCCAACAATTCAATTTTTTTTCATCTAACCCTAACACAGAATACCAGAAGCCTTCTTCTTTGTCTAGATGAACATTTGCCAAGGCCAAGCGAGCTTTTGTGTGCCTTATCTGGAGAAGTATTCTGCATCCGTGGAACCCAGCAGTGTCCGTTGGATTGCCAACCACAGAGCCCAGATTGACCAGGATGGCCTTGGTGGTGATCCTTGGATTCGTTTTCACTTTTCTCACTATTCTCCTGGCCAGCACAGGTGTCACTTTTGGCTTCCAACCACATCCTATGAGATTTTCCACAGTGTGGAACATCTTGTATTTTTTAATATTTTGCGCTGTAGCCACTGGAACTTGAAAACATTTAGAAAATGGCCTTGTAGCCCTTTCCTGAATTGTGAGCAGTCACAATGTGCAGCGGCAGGTCCTCACTGAACTCCTATGTCTCAGCCATGACTGTCCACAAACCAACTGCAGAGAGCTGCTGTTTTTCACCTGTTGATTTGAATAAAACAGCTGTTCCTAATTAATCAGGGTAATTAGGATGCTTTAGAACAGCTTGGACTATTTGGAATGGTATAGAACTTTGGATTTTCCCACAGACTGTGACAATTTGTGAAGGGTATGAATAATTTTGGACTGGGCACTTTTTGCTCAAATGTAAATAGAAGCTGTATATTTTTCCACAATAATGTCTCTTGTAAATCGTCTTATTATCTTTTGGGGGACACCTGTCATTTCCCTTCAAAAAATTACTTGCTGGCTGAATAAAACTAACTTGAAGTTAAAATTTGCCAGGGGTATGAATAATTATGGGCAGCACTGTATGTATGTACAGTATATATATATATATATATATATATATATATATATATATATATATATATATATATATATATATATAACTTACCCCTTTTAAAAACGGGCTAGGTCTGCCACTAATACCGCCTCGCACATCCGCGCATCCGCGGTGTGCCCATCGCACATACACCTGATGCACGCGCCCGCTATGCACGCTATTTCCGCAGTGTCTCTGCATCTGTCCCTGCACATGCGCAGTGCAAAAAAGCACTGACACCGGGTTGGACGCAGGGACATTAGGGTTTTATTATATAGGATATATTAGTAAATAACCAATATTTAGATGTCTGTATAGTGTTGGATTTTAGTGGCATCAAAAAAAATACGTTCTTAAAGCAAACTTGAAGTGAAAATAAACTTATGAGATAATGAATTGTATGTGTAGTACAGCTAAGAAATAGAACATAAGTAGCAAAGAAAAGTCTCATATGGTTTTCAGGTACAAGAAGAGTTAAAAAAAGTCACTTATTATCTATGCAAAAGAGCTTGTCTGAGCTATTCGGCCCACTGGATCGAATACAGTCCTGTTTTCTGGCGCATTAATCAGCCAAGAAACAGGTTTTTCTGGCCCCAAGCGCACTGTAGGAAGAGGCCCTATCCTGCGCGCCGCGGCAAAAATGGGTGTGGCTATCCCGCGTAAGTGGGCATGGCCATGACATGTGGGTGGAGCGGGAGGGCGGATTGAGGCGGGGCTGTTTGCGGGGAAAAATTGATGTGGGAGTGATTGGGCGTGGCCATGACATTGTATAGGCGGAGCTTAACCATAGCACAGCAAATATAGCCAACTATGACCATTAAATAGTAAATGCAGCAACAGTTACCCCAGACACCAGAAAATAAAAACGCAATTTGTGCAACATTTCAGCAGAAATCAAATGCAATTTGGGCACATTTTCAGCATAAATCAAACGCAATTAGGGCTCATTTTCAGCAGAAATCAAAAGCAATTTGGGCCACATTTCAGCAGAAATCAAATGCAATTTGGGCACATTTTCAGCAGATATCAAACGCAATTTGGGCACATTTTCAGCAGAAATCAAATGGAATTAGGGCACATTTTCAGCAGAAATCAAACGCAATTAGGGCACATTTTCAGCAGATATCAAACGCAATTTGGGCACAGTTCAGCAGAAATCAAATGCAATTAGGGCACATTTTCAGCAGATATCAAACGCAATTAGGGCTGCAAAAAGAAAAGAATTTACTCACCTGGCACTGGCAGAAGTCTTCTCTCCCCGTCTCCCGGCCGGCTCCTCAGGCGCTCAGTTCCCACGGCGCTCCCTCCCTCCTCCAGTCTCCCGCGCTGATTAAATGCAGGGCTACGGGAAGATGGCCACCCGAAGCCCTGTACTGGAGACATAAATAGTCTCCAGAGCAGGGCTTCGGCGGCGGCCATCTTCCCATAGCCCTGCTCTGCTCTGCCAGCCCCACGCCGGGGCTGTGGGAAAACAGTAACGTCATGCCGACGTCATGGAGCCGCCGAGGCCCCTAAGACCTTGAGGCCCACAGCGGCCGCTTGGTTTGCTTGGTGCCTCGCGGCGCCACTGCCAAGAAACAGAGAGAGACAGTTTGAGATAAGCACAATTTGGGTAAAGAGGTGCCTCAGAGTGAATAAAATTTGATTAAAAACAAGATAAAATCTAAAAAAAATGAGGTGGCTTAACCCAGTGACGAGATCTTTGCATAGCCAAAGAAATATTTATTTAGCACAGGCAACACGTTTCACGGGTCCAAGCCCGCTTCCTCAGGCCAATAACAGTGCCAACTGCAAATAGACGATCAGCCTAGGCAGGCCTCTCTAGCCTAGTGGATATCAAGAGGCCCAGCTGCCACTGCCTTTGACACTTCTTCCACCTCAGCTTCCTAGACGGAATGTCAAAGAGAGCCAAAGCTATTACCTTGACTTAGGCCCCATTTCATCCGAATCTTTCTCTAATTGCCAGGTAGTCATGTACATATCTTCCATAATTTTAGGCATTTGATTTCCCATAAGACAACAATGTGTTAAAAAAAAGCCCAAACCTCCTTAGTGTTTCTTTCTCTTGCCATCTGTTCACACGTACTGTGCTGTGTACCTTTGTCATCAACCATTTGTTCAGCACTCCTGTGTTGTCTGTTTTTGACTTTCCCATATGTACAGATGAAGTGGATTCAGCAAAAGTCAGCTATACGTTTGGGTGGGTCTGATCTGTGTTTTTAAGTTGTTCCCACACTGAATGCAAATTTGAACGGAGGAATGAATTTGTCACAAGATTAACATTCCGTACTTAAAAATGGGTGAATATTGGAGGTAAGTGAAACAGACATTCCAGATAGGAAGTAAGACTCCATGGACCTCAAGTAAACCTCTAAACTTGCTTCACCTTTCGTCTCGCATACAGACATATGTGCATTTGCAATACAATTTAAAGGGATCTTGGCTCAAACTGAAATGAAGCCAGCAGATGCACACAACACCTTCAAAGACTGAGATTGTTGGTTCCATACATCTATAGATATGGAGGTGCCTCCATGAGCCAAGACAAAGACATTCTCCTTCAGCTCCAATCAGTAAGAGGTTCATGGCAGCCTTGGCTGATGCCACAGCACTATCTCCGCCCCCAGGATCCTCTTAATCCAAGACCCCCCCACCCGCCCAAAACACACACTCACACACACACAAACTTAATGTGTGTGTGCAAAGCTGTCCCGGAGTGAGGAGAGACACATCGTGCTGTGCGTTGCAGACACTGGCACTGGATACAGGATGCTGGATGGGCGGATGGAGATCCCATCGCTGGAACGCTGAGAGCAGGTGAGTGAAGCGGCGTGAAGGGGGAGATAGGGAGTACGAGGAGGGGGACATTTGTGGAATGGAGCTTGCTACCCTCTATTTGTTTCCACCTTGAAGCATGTGACTTACGTTGCTTCAATGAAGAACCGCCCCTGATTCTAGTTGGACTTCACTGCCCACCTACAACAACGGCCTCTTCTCACACCCCACACCCCCCATCCTGCTCCTTGTGCTTACCCCAATCCTGCACTTCACACTGCACCATGTATTGCTACTTACAGTACCAAGGCCAATACACACAGGCCGCTGCTCCAGTCTAGTAGTCCCAATGATAGTAGGAAATTATGCAACTTCCTTAAAGTGAATGTTTACCGTTTAAAAAAAGAAAAAGTCAGATACTCACCTAAGGTGCCCGGTCCCGCGCAGGATCCCCCGTGGCAGTATTCGACCAGTTCGGTCAAATACTGCCACTTCCGCATGCCGAAGGGAGCTTTCGGAAGCCTTCGGGAGCACTCGGGCTCCCGATGACGCGGGCCGCTCCATACTACGCATGCGCGAGCGCCCTCTATGATGCGCTCACGCGTATGTAGTATGGAGCGGCTCGTCTTCGGAAGCCCGAGTGCTCCCGAAGATCTCTGAAGTCCCTGCGGCGGTGGACGCGAATGGAGGAGCCAGCGCAGCACCAAGGGCACCGGGAGAGGAGAGGGAAGGCTCATTAGGACCGAGCCTTCCCTCTCCTTAGGTGAGTATCTGACTTTTTCTTTTTTTAAACGGTACCCATTGGCTTTAACTAGAGTTTCAGCCAGTATGCTAGCTCTGGGCAGTAGAGAACAGCAATCAGTAGTGGGGAACACAATAACTACTATACTATTTAGGTAATAGACATGCTTTTAGTGACTAGCTTATAATGCACTGTGGATATCTGATATCCTTCAGCATTCCATATTGATCATTTTTCATGGTATGGTGCTGACGTTACTACCTGTCCTCCAAGCCCCTTTGTAGTCATTGACTTACAAAGTCATCGCCTGATCGGGGCAGCTTTGCTGCCTATTTTCTCCACTAATAGCTGCTCCTCGTTTTTATGGTTTGCTGTAACAGTGTTTTACTTCCTTTGTAGCTCTCTAACACATTTATTACTCACCTCTTCCTACTAAACCTGTCAGATAATCCTTATTCATCTGCTAACAAGACCATATGTCTTGTTTTTACACTCCTTCCTCACACACTTCCTTCCCACCTCCTTGTGCCCGGCTTCCACGCTTTATAAAATATACTAACATATCTATCTTCCTGCAGAGCCTCTCTGCCATTTCTCTTGTCAGTCATTCTCATATAAATCTTGCATGATGTATATATAGAAAATTCTGCTTACAGCACAATACATGCAATTTATAGCCACTTGTATGAATTGGAGCTGATGGAGAGAAGGAAGACAGCAAACCAGTGCAAATATATATCTGGCTGTTGCTAGGGGTGATGTCTGCTGCAAGGGCTTGATTCACTAAGACAAATAGCATGCCTTATCTGAGTTAACACGCCTTATCTGATATAACATGCCTTATCCGAGTTAACACACCTTATCAGAGATAACACGCCTTATCAAAGTTACCACTCCTTGGGCTCGATTCATTAACCACTTAAGGACTTTAAGGACGAATTTTCGCACGCAATTGCGGACAAAAATATGCAATTGCGTGCGAAATTTCGCAATTGCGTGCGAAAATGCTAGCACTGCCGTGCTATGAGTTATCACGGTTTAGTGAATCAAGCCCCTTATCAGAGTAGCATAGCGAGCGTTAGGAACCCGCAGGGGCTCAGGGCAGGATGAGTGGAGCTCTCGTCATTGCCAATTAGCAGGCATACATTTGTAGCGCTCATTGTGCTACTCTGATAAGGCACGTTAACTCGGATAAGGCGCGCTATCTCTGATAAGGCGTGTTAACTCGGATTAGGCATGCTATTTATCTTAGTGAATCAAGCCCAAAGTGTGTTATGACAACATTTTTGGGAAAAGGAGGCATGCAAAGCGTACCGCGGTAAAAAATGGGCATGGCCAGGACATGATATGGTTTGGAGCAAACTAATTTAAACTCAAAGGCAGTGGGCAGAGTTTCCTTCAAATCCCTAAAGGTAATTAGACAACATTTCTCATACACACATAAGAAAGCAGCGTTTCATGCATGTGGTGGAACAGGAGATTTGCATCATAGACGTGCAGATAATAAAACGGTGTGATGCTATTGTTCCAATATTGACTGAGGAATACCAGGAAGAATGAAGGCAACTCTTAAGGCAAAAAGGTAAAACTCAGTACTAACTATCGTGAGCCCCCAAAATGCCAAACGCTGCAACAATAACCCCAAAGTTTCAAAGGCAGCACAATGACCATTGAATAATAAATACGCAGACGTTAGGCTCTGACACATGCAATGCAGCAAATGTTAACTCTGACACATGCAATGCAGCAAATGTTACCTCCGCCACATGCAATGTAGCAAACACTGTCTCCGACACATGCAATGCAGACAAAAGTTACCTCCCACACATGAATTGCAGCAATAATGTGAAATGATGTCCTCACTTCTATTAGGCAGCCCCACCCCAGTATAGCCAGATGTCTCCCTTGTTTTAGGCAGTCCCCCACCTGTATAGCCAGATATCCCCCCTAGTATTAAGCAGCCCTCCAGTGTAGCCAGATGTCCCTCCTTGTATTAGGCAGTCCCCAATATAGCCAGACGCCCCCCCCTCGTATTATGCATCCCCTCCCCCCAGTATTGCCAGATGTCCCCCCTTGTATATGGTAGCCTTCCCCCCAAATATGCAGAGCGGTATGCGCAGAGTAAGACAGGTAACTATGCCAGCTCACTCCAGTCCACGCGCACCGCCCTGCATATCTTGAGCGAGGGGGGGGGGGGGGACTCAGGGGGCACAGGTGGCACTCCCTCTCTCTGTTACCCGGGGCGGCCCGGAAAGGCCACACCCCCATCGGTATGCCACTGCTACCAAGGCAGCGCTCCATATAGTAAAGATGAGGCTTAACCCTTTCAGTGCCTTCTGCAAAAATGAAACTTAGTAAAACTTGTGAATAATTTTTTTTCCCAATAAAGGTTATCATCATGCTGTGACTAATATTTTAGGGAAGAAAGGAAGTTCTGAGTTAAAGGACCACTATCGCAAACATTTTAAATTTAAAATTTATGTAAACACATAAAAATAAGAAGTACATTTTCTTCCAAAGTAAAATGAGCCATAAATTACCTTTCTCCTATGTTGCTGTCACTTACAGTAGGTAGTAGAAATCTGACAGAAGTGACACGTTTTTGACTAGCCCATCTCCTCTTAGGGGAGTCTCAGGGTTTTGTTTATTTTCAAAAGCACTTAGTGAATGGCAGTTGCTCTAACCAGCTGCCAAAAAAAGTGTGCAGTGAGCAGGGAAGCTGGCCAGCATCATTGTATAAATCTTTTTCATGGAATGTCTTTATAAAGAATAAGAGCCTTGCTGACAATCCCCCATGAAGAGATGGACTAGTCCAAAACCTGTTGGTTCTGTCAAATTTCTACTACCTTCTGTTAGTAGTGATAGCAACATAGGAGAAAAGTAATTTATAGATCATTTTACTCTGCAAGAAAAATACTTCTTATTTGTATTTGTTTACACACATTTTAAATTTTACAATTCTTCACGATAGTGGTCCTTTAAGCTCCCCTTATTTCTGCATACTTTAAATTTGCATAAGTAGTGCGTGACTCCTATAGGGTGTGGCATCTGCAGGGGGTGGCACGGAGGATGGGAGCTTCAAGCATCTGGTCGTTCATGCCTATAGGCAAGCACAAAAAAAAAAAATTACTCAGAATGATTTAGACCAGGGGTCTCAAACTCAATTTACCCGGGGGCCGCAGGAGGCAAAGTCAGGATGAGGCTGGGCCGCATAAGGGAGTTCACATGTCCCCGCCGCAAAACGAGGGCTGCAGAGCCCCCAAATCGCCCCGGGGGGCAATCCGCCGGCATTTCCTGGAAGGGGCAGAGCTTTCAGCTTCAGCTCTGCCCCTCCTGAAGTCAATCGCGGCGGATCGCCGCCTCTGCCCGCCCACTCTAAACATAAAAAAAAAAATTGGGAAAATAGGAAAAAATGCCAGGAATCTTCATACAGCCATATTACGGCTGTATAGCGATCCCTGGCCAAAGCGCTGCGGCTGCGTATGGACCCCCTGGAAACCCCGTCAGGAAATGTATTGCTCTTTCTTTTGATACATGTAAAATTACACTACCGTTAGGCTTGCTACTAAAAGTGACATTTACCGCATTTAAAAGTATACTATTTTCCTTTGAAACTTTAAAATCGATTTTCTCAAAAACTATAAGGTCTTTTTGAAAAATTGTTTTTTCCTCTTATTCCTAATGATCTCCTTAACATATCCTGCAAATTTAGGGTTTCTAGCATTTAAGGTGGATTTGCTATTAACCATTAAAGTCGGCGGGTTTTTAAATGTGTATTTTTTTCCTTTGCAACTTTAAAATCAATTTTCTCAAAAACTATAAGGCCGATTTGAAAATTTTTTTTTTCCTCTTGTAGCCACTGGGGGCCCCTACAAGCTCTGGGGCCCTGGGGCCACAAAATATTGTATCGCGGGCCGCAAATGGCCCGCGGGCCGCGAGTTTGAGACCCCTGATTTAGACAGTACTTTTTTTTACCTACTTCTTGGAACTTTTTCAATTGCAGAGTGCTGAAAAGCTATTTCAAACAGAAGGTGAAAAAATATCACCTAGGAGAAAACTTCCTAGAAAAAGTGAATTGAATAAGGCCCCATGTGTCTCTACTGGCTACCAGGGCCGGATTTAGGCCAAGGCCACCTAGGCCATGGCCTAGAGCACCACAGGAACAAGGACACCAAAGTAGTAACCTAAACTGGAGCAGCATTTGCAAGCTTGCGAATGCTGCAATGCAGGGAGATGCGCCGGAGCAGGCGAGTGCCTTACCACGGTACTCTGCTGCTAGCTGCCTGTGCAGCAGCAGCCACCTTGCTCTCTGTGCATGTTTGCATTGTCGCCGGTGGCTATGGACTTGGGCAGCATTGGAGACAGAAAGGAAGAGGAAGTGTCTGCACTGGAGGCGAGTGGAGATGTTAGTGACACTGATGGCTACTGCAGTGTAAAGGTGAGCTGGCTACCCATACTGAAAGGGGGTGGGTGGGAAAAGGAGGGATTAAGGGAGTTATCTGGCTACCTATACTGGGGAGGGTCATTAGGCTACCTATAGTAGAGGAAAGGGGGGGAGAGGTCATCTGGCTACTTATACTGGAGGGAAGGGGGGAGGGGTTATCTTGCTACCTATACTGAAGGGGGGCTGCTGGTGACAGTGGCCTTAGGCGGTAAAGAGTAGAAATCCGGCCCTGCTGGCTACACAAACTTTGCAGCCAAGTGGTCATCACAACAACCTAGCCAGATCAGAGATGAATTAAGATGCAATGTGGCCCTGGGCAATGTAGTGGATTTGGGGCCTCCTTGTGGTGTTTTTGCTAAGCTGAAGTGAAGACTAGAGATGGCCCAAACCTCCGATTTTCAGTTCGCGAACTTCCACAAGGGTTCGGTTCTCGCAAACTTTCGTGAACCGCAATAGACTTCAATGGGGAGGCGAACTTTGAAAACTAGAAACACTTATGCTGGCCAGAAAAGTGATGGAAAAGATGTTTCAAGGGGTTTAACACCTGGAGGGGGGCATGGTGGAGTGAGATAAACGCCAAAAGCCCCGGGGAAAAATCTGGATGTGACGCAAAGCAGCGTTTTAAGGGCAGAAATCACATTGAATGCTAAATTGCAGGACTAAAGTGCTTTAAAACATCTTGCATGTGTATACATCAATCAGGGAGTGTAATTAGAGTACTGCTTCACACTGACACACCAAACTCACTGTGTAACACACCGCAAACAACTGTTTGTGCAGTGACGGCCATGCTGGACTGGTGCGCACCATGGCGAGAGTGCAGGCCGTGGCGGTTTTCAAGCCCATATGGTTGCCGGGCTGTCGTAGCTCAATGATAGAACAACAGTGACTGTCAAGTAGGTATATGCAGTGATGGATATTACAATGTGCACCTGTCACACACAGACAGGTACCGGACAGGCTCAGTGACACTGCGTGCGCTCACGTAGGTAGGTGGGTGCACTGAAGTGAACAACAGGTAGTATGTATATGCAGTGATGGGTATTACAATGTGCACCTGTCACATACACAGGTAGTCACTGAATTTGCTGGGCCTGGCAGTAGCACACGCAGTAGGAATTACCAAGGCAACAGAAGTGTCAGTGGGACTCACACACAGCAAAAAAAAAAAAATAGATCACAAAGACAAGATTAGCTCTCAAAAGAGCTATTGAGGGGTGCTTTTTTTTTAGCAATAACAATCAGCCAGGAGCAAGCTAACAAGCCTACAAGAGCCTAACTAAGATTTCCCTATGAGAGTCTGCAGCAGCTCTCCCTTCTCTAATTACTGCAGGCACACGAGTGAGCCCAATGCCTGACACTGCCTGCCTTTTATAAGGGGGGGTGGGGCTCCAGGAGGGAGTGTAGCCTAATTGGCTACAATGTGCCTGCTGACTGGGATGTAGAGGGTCAAAGTTGACCCTCATGATGCACTATGGGGCGAACCGAACTTCCGGAAAAGTTCGTGGTTTTTCGCAATCGCAAACCCCGGAAGTTCGCCTGGAACCGTTCGCCGGCGAACCGTTCGGGTCATCTCTAGTGAAGACTGGAGAAGATGGCTGGTGTGCCCCTTACCACCCCCTTACCACCCACTAGGCCCTTGGCACCTGCCTAGGTTGCCTAGTGGATCATCCTGCTCTGGGCCAAATATTACAATGGCAGCATCCACAGTTGTTTCTCTCAAATCCAGCATGCTCACATAAAGAAGTCAGGTCCGGGCAGAAGACATCCCTTAATGATTCACCTGATGACATCATGATCTGCTTAGCGTTCTGATGCTGTGTTCTCACAAGCCCCCGCTGTGTGGGCAGCATTGGAGGAGTGGGGAGGGACTGCCAAATCCCATCTAACATGTCTTCACAGAAGCTGTCTCCTCTCCTGTCACCCTCTCCCCCTCTCCCCACTCACAACATTTGGTGCTCTGAAAGGATTAGCACTGGCTACTTCCAGTGACAGATTGCAGAGCTTTGAGGACAAATAAAAAAAAAACAACTAATGGAAAGGATTACGAGAAGCTGCATATAAGACTTCCCTGCTTAGATATTTATTTTTAAGAGGCCAGAAAACCTGATGACGCATAGAGGAAAATTAAAACATATTAAAACATATTAATGAGCCGCTATCAGAATAAAGTGCGAGGAAATCTCATTTAAATTTCTGCTTTAATACGCTAAATAATCTTTTACATGCCTATATACAGCACAGGGGAGTTTATACCAGCATGCAAGTTTAGCCAGTGATCTAGATTATACTTTAAAAAGAAAGAAAAGTGATGATTATTTGATGATTGTTGCTGAAATTCAATTATGATTCCTGCTATTATTTTACTATTAGTGGCTGTTATAATTACGAATAGAACCAATTAGCACATTCCCAATTATTCTATGTGTGTAAGTCTGAGCAATGGATTACTATTTTGGGAAACAGGCAGTTTAGTATTCATATACCATATAAATGCTTCTAGAATAGTATAGAAACACTGGCTGTAGAAAAAAACGGACAGCTTAAAGTGGACCTGAACACAAGGAAAACACAGAGAAATGCACCCTGTATGTATTTAGAGAGTTAAGCCTGTCTAATTCCCCATCATTTGTGACTAACTACAGGTGTAATTTGAGCTCTCAGCTGTGTCAGCTCAGAAATCTTGGCATGAAAGCAGGAAGTAGACACTGCAGATTTATTGCAGGATCTATCAGCTGTAACAAATAAATGTTTTTCTTTAAAGGTTATTATGATGTGCACTCTCTCTGGGTCTTGTCTCACCTACCAATGAACACCAAGTTACTACATAAGCTGGAGTTTTTCACTACAATTATGTAATATATTCTGTATGTGTGGCTATGAGGTCTGTTTCAATACTTGTGTGACACGTCATCCATAGTTGCTTTTCTGTATTTCACTGGAATTGTGTAAAACTGTACATGTACATTGTTCTCCTTTTGTTTTTGTACAATAAACCTTTTCCTGGGCGTGCATGAAAAAAAGGGTGACAGGAAAAAAGGGCCCGGCTGGATACAAAAATGGCGCCGTGGATAACGAAATCTTAATAACGATAAACATTGTTGTCGAACTTGGCTAACGACAAATACCATTTTAAAACAGATAGGAGATAATAACGAAAAGATATTAACATTAAAAATTGTTACATAATTAAGCAATACAGCTTAACCCAAACCTACCCTCACACAGAACCCTCCCCTGGTGGTGCCTAAAACTAACCACTCCCCTGGTGGCGCCTAACCCTAACCACCCCCCCTGTAGTGCCTAACTCTAACCCCCCCCCCCCGATGGTGCCTAACCCTAGCCACTCCCCTGATGGTGCCTAACCCTAACCACTCCCTCTGCAGAAACGCCCTTTTACACATAGAAACTATAATATCTTTGATAACGTAAAATTTGTACATAAAAACTAAACAATATGACAATAACGATAGCGTTGCAAGCTTCTAAAACGATAACATACTTAAAAAACTGTAAAGTTCTAATGTTGTTAACGATATTTATCGGGCGCCCTTTTTTCAGTTTTTTTTTTTTTTGCCGTATTAATGATAATTGCATTAGAGTTTATGGCGGCGCCCTTTTCATCCACTAGCTGCTGGCACCCTTTTTTCCTGCTACCTTTTCCTGGTTAAAAAAAGGTTGTTATGCTGTTGCTTATCTGTTTCTGTATCTGAGTTTTTAGAGCAGGGAGAAAGTTCTGAGTTTAGGTCCACTTTAAATTGGAAAAAAAAAGAACACAGCCAAATCAAGTTGAAGCTACCTAAGCACAGAGCTATGTTCATGCTTGATCCTTGTACTTCTGTGCACTGTCTGTTCCTCTCCTTATTCCCCCAGTCCTTGAAATCTCTCCTTGAAAAATTAGACTTTTGGCTCAGGAAGAGGCAGGCTTGTAGCGATGTTCCCTAATATTACCCTGTCCCTTTCCCGTCCCACCTCTTCCCCGCCCCTTAAAGCAGGACTAAGCTCAGAACTTCCTCTATGCTCTAAAAGATAAGCAACAGCAATAACCTTTAAAGGAAAACATTTTTGTTACGACTTATAGAACTACAATAAATCTGTAGTGTTTACTTCCTGGACATTCCCGGGAACACAGAAAGGGTTAACCTTCAGTGTTTACATATTAGCACAGAAAAACCATGGCACAGCTCAGACACAGCTGCCAACCCTGGTTTACACTTGCTGATTACTTGCTGATAAAGGGGTAATTAGACAGGCTGATCTATCTAAACACACAGAGTGAATTTCTCAGCAACTATACAGTATGTGAGTGGAGTAAATTAGATGGGGAACAAGAGGAAATGGGAGGGTGAAAGGAGAGAACATCACAACAAGCCTGCCTCTTCTTGTCTGAAAATTTGACTCTCACCCTGATTTACATTTTGAATTTTTTTTTACAGTTGGCGACATCATTAGTGCTGTCAGGTGCATCTCTGTGAAATGTTTGTTTACTCTGTGTTCCAAAGCCAGTAGAAGCCAGTAGGAAAGGAACAATACCTGGTCTCCCAGAATAGTCTGAGAGGAGAATGTCAATTAACTAAATACCCTAGGCTGTGACATCACTGGGAGGGTGGGGTTACATACCAGTATACAGCAATATACAGCTATAAGAAGTGTTTCTAATGCTGAAACCAGGATAATTAAGATAAATGTGGCTATCCTGAACAATTTACTGCATTCTACTATATGTCACTACAGTGCCTCTTTAAGATTTCAATAAAGTGAAAAGTCAGATGTCTGAAAGGTAAAGCCTTAGTTTAGCCTCCCATTTTCTGGGATGTAGCAACACAGCCAAGAGTTTTACCTCCAATTTTCCTGCTTAGTGGGATAAAAAATGTTTTCCAAGTTTAATTGCCCATATTGATATCCTACTTGCTTTTGTCTACAAGTAATGTCATTTGTGTAAAATGTAAAAAGTCACAAGTCCCCCCAGCTCAAAGTACAGCATTGCTAGGAAACATTATATGTATAGTATATCATCAAATGCATTCACATATCTTTGTGAGCTGCACTGTAAAATGTAACTGATAGGCTTCAGAACAAAGTGAAACACTGTCTATTAGCCCTTTCAGTAACTTCCTATAAAGGAAAAATTGAGTCTAAAGGATATCATGGTGTGGTTAATCTGTTAGTACAGATAGACAGGATATTTTGATAATAGCTCAACTTTAGCATTTCCCTCAGTGTCTTTATTAAAGAGGGGAATACAAGAAAAGTAAGTAATAATGTATTATTGAAGGCAATGCAGCTTTAATAAACATAATAGGAAGGGTAGGGGGATGGTTAGATGCTTTATTACACACTGAGAATGAAAGAACTGGGCAGGAAGGTGACAAGATTGCTGAGCTGCTGAGCTAACCGCAAAGAGTTTATGTTTTTCAGCACAGGACGGAGCTGGGTGGGGTCAAGTGATCTGTTGAGTGCTGGGAAAAGCACACCCACTCTGGCAACAAGGAGCTAGATAATCAGGTATCTTATATTACAAACATACAGTACAATGTACAAAACCAGTGTTGCTCTCCACGGCCTCGTGATCACGGGTAACCCGTGATCATGAGCTGTTTTTCCTGATAACGAGGTCGGATTCCGAATTCATGATCGCCTCTCGATCACGGATTCAGTTCCGAATGCACTCGTGATGGTGGTCCAAATCCGGCTAGTGATCACAGATTGGCCGTGAATAATAACCTGAAAACCCGCCGACTTTAGAAATGAATAGCCAAGCCCCCTTACATGATATAAACATCAAATTTGCAGGATATATTACATAAAACAGTGGGAACAAGGGGAAAAAAGTTTTTGAAAAAAATCAATTTTAAAGTTTCAAAAGAAAAATATTATACATTTAAATGCGGTAAATAACACTTAATGTATTTACCGCATTTACACGTATATTTTTTTCCTTTGATACTTCCTTTGAACGTTTAAAATCGATTTTCTAAAAAACTATAAGGTCTTTTTGAGAAAAAAATTTCCCTTGTTCCCACTGGTCTACTTAAAGGGAACCTAAACTGAGAAGGGCATGTATTTTACCTTTTAAAATAATACCAGTTGCCTGACTTTCCTGACTTTCCTGCTGATCCTGTGTCTCTAATACTTTCAGCCAAAGCCCCTCAACAAGCATGCAGATCAGGTGCTCTGACTGAAGTCAGACTGGATTAGCTGCACGCTTATTGCAGGTCTGTGATTCAGTCACTATTGCAGCCAAAGAGATCAGCATGACGCCAAGCAGCTGGTATTGTTTAAAAGGAAACATCCATATCCCTCTCAGTTAAGGTTCCCTTTAACATATCCTGACAATTATATGATTGTATCATGTAGGGGCTTTGCTATTAACCTCTAAAGTCGGCGGGTTTTGGCGGGTTTTTCATCACAAATACTTTTTTCATTTGGAACTTGAAAATCGTTTTTCTGAAAAAAAATTTTTTTTGCGTTGTAGCCACTGATCACCTTTATAATCCATGCAATTTTGGTGATTGTAGCATGTATGGGGGATTTGTTCTTAACATTAAAGTCTAATCTGTGATCACGGCCGTGACCACAGATTCTACAAGTGTAAACACGGCTAAAATCCGAGGTGAATTCGGAGCTCAGATTTAAATCCAGATCACAATCACGGCATATTAGTATTCGTATTCGGCGTATTCAGATTTTGATCCTGCTGTGGCTGAATTTACTCGAATCCATGATCGGGGCATATCCGAGCAACACTACACAAAACATTGTGCATTAATAATTTATACAAATTTACTATGAAATATATTAAAAATGGGAGGTTGAATTAGGATCTGAAAATAGTGCACATTGGTAAAAACTTTTTTTTCTTTGCCACTCTGGTAATAGGATCCAATGGGAACTGGCCCCAATTTCAGTGGTTTTGCATCATGTGACAAGTCATAGGACTAAATAGCAGAGCTTCTAAGGAAGTTGGGCCAAATCTCAGTTCTAGCCAGGGGTGCTGCTAGGCCAAGGCGAACCAAGCGGCCGCTTGGGGCCTCCTTCCCAACAGTGGCCTCTCCTGCTGCCAGGGCTGCCCTGTCTGTGACTTAAATGGCCGCCACTGCCTCCCCATCACACAGACCTCAGAAGTGGTGCTCAGATACCTCTTTTTAATATCTGGATTGTTCCGGATCCGGATAGCAAAAAATCTGGATAAATCCAGATACCTGGTTACCTCTTTTTGATATCTGGATTGTTCCGGATTCGGATAGCAAATAATCTGGATAATTCCAGATATCTGGATTCAAACCATACGGAAATCCGAGTCTATCCAGATATCCGAACCCATTATCCAGATTGAAATCCAGAATCCGGATTGAAATCTGGAAGTGGCCTTTAAATTGCTTCCAAAACGTCTTTTACAGTAAATGATGCATGAAGCATCATGTTTTTTTTTAAAGAAAAACAGTAAATGTTTACGTGGGGAGGTATAATACAAAAAAAAAAAATGAATAAAGAAATGGCTGTAAATTAACATCAGGAGGTTCCAGACAGCGGTCGTGCAGCCCACATTGTGTCCAATGCACAACCTGACATCTCAAAAGAATTTAACAGTTTTGTTTTTTCAACAAAATACAGCTACTGTAGTGGCGAAATAGCTGGTGGCAGACTGGCAGCAGAAGATTTGTTCTGTGTGGACCCTGGCGGTGGGTAGAGATCTCTGTTGTAGAGCTGGTGGTGGCCTGCTCAGCCACCATCAGCTCCATCACAGGCTCGGCGTCTTTCTCCTCCAATGTGCGCCGACGACCCTGCTGGAAAATGGCCGCTACACGCTGCTGCACCTCTGCAATGTGACTACCCTTAACAGCTGGGCGCCCAGTGCGACCACGCCCTGTGGCTAGCGGCGGAATGGACACTGACGCGGCAGAACTGCCGAAGGTGACGGCAATGCTGCTCCCTCTCCTCTTATCCTTGCGTTTCATGCTGCCCCTCCCCCGGCTGCCAGTGCTAGCAGACATAGTAAAACTTTATATGTGTCCAAATGAAGTGGGGTACTTGTACTTTATTCAAATCAGTAGTACTAGTAGATAGTAGCAGTAGTAGAACTTCAACTAACGGAGTCACAGCAGAGAAGCACACACTGACACACTAACTGTCTGTCTATCTGTCACACTGTAACAGCACTGTAATTAAAGTAAGCTAATTCAATACAAATTAACTATATATAACTGGTAGTAGTAGACTAGTTGTAGTAGTACTAGTAAAACTTCAACTGACGGAGTGACAGGAGCACACACTAGCTGTCTATCGATCACACACTGACTGACTCACAGCAGCACTGCAGTAACTATCTGTAGTAAATGAAGCTAACACAGTAGCAGAGGGCCCAACCGTCCCGATCTCGTCGGGACTGTCACGATTTGGGGGGGCTCTCCCGCTGTCACGGTATGAGCCCCCCAAGTCCCGGCGGCAGTGGGCAGCAGTAAAAAAAAAATGATCGAGGCGCCAGCCGCGCCTAAGTGATATGCGGGATGCCGGCCATAGCATTACTACTTCCCTCCCTCCTTCCCTTGAGATCTGCCCCCGTGTCCCCGTTAGCAGAGTGCGCAGCGAGCGGAGCGGGCTGTCATTACCTGCGTCCATGCACGCATACCGATGTTCGGCTTCACTCTGCTTCCTTTGACGTCACAGGAAGCAGGAAGCTGGAGAAAGACATCGGTATGCGTGCATGGACGGAGGTAAGATGACAGCCCGCTCCGCTCGCTACGCACTCTGCTAACGGGGACACGGGGGCAGATCTCAAGGGAGGGAGGGAGGTAGTAATGATATGGCCGCATCCCGCATACCACGCGCGGCTGGCGCCTCAATCATTTTTTGGCACCCATCCTCACCCTCCTCCCCACCCACGGGCACCCTTACCCTCCTCCCCACCCACGGGCAGGGTGTATGAGGGTATATTTAATTAAAAAAAAATAATAAGGGCATAAATATTAATAAAAAAAAAATATTAAAAAAAACGATGGTAGGCGTGTCTTGGGGGTGTGGTTGGGGTGTGGTTAGGGGTGTGGCCAGTGTCCCGGTTTCTTAGTTTAAAATGTTGGGAGGTATGCAGTAGTAGTACTCTCTCTAACAACTAACTACACACAATATAAGACTACTAGTAACAGTAATCTAATCCCTAATAACCTACAAGCTATACTGTAGCGAAGGCTGGCAGCAGGCCTAGCCTGTGTACACAGCAGGCCCTAGCCTAGCAGCTGCAGGCAGCACTGAGTCTGACTGTCACACTGACTAAAATCAAAATGCAAGCTAGCTAACTAAAAAACAACAAAATACTGGTGTAGTACAGATGTTTAGGAGCAAAAATGCTAGGTTTAAAACAGTAATACAGCACTTGCTTAGCCAACAGCACAGGAGATGTCTCTCAGTGAGCAGTCACAAGCAAGGACGAGATTCTCATCATGGCGATCGCCTTATATACAGGAGGGGCTGGCCAGGGTTCCCCTCTGTGATTGGTTGCTAGGGCTTCGGCTGGGACCCCTCTGATTGGCTCAATGACGTCATGAACGTCATCTCCGTGGTTACGCTATCCGGATCCGGGTACCTGAACTACGTATCTGGACTGATTACCGGATACCCAATACGTATTCGCTTGGATAGTGCATTCCGGATTTTTCCAAGTATCTGGAATCCAGAAAAACGTTCGGATATCTGGATAGTTCGGGTATCTGGAATATGGATGAGCATCACTGCTCAGATCAGCTTAGCAGCAATGTGAACAGGGGAGAGAGCAGCGCAGTGACCATGAAGTACACTTCAGATGCAGAAGTGAAGACTTTGTTTATTTTCCTATTTCCTGCATTTGAAGTGTGCCCCATAGCTACTGAGTGCTGCTCTCCTCTCTTTGGGGTACCGCTGATTTCAATGCCCTATTTGGTGGAAGGGGGTTTGTGACACCTTTGGCTACCTAATGTGGGGGTGGCTACTGGCTACCTATACTAGGGGGATACCTTTGGCTCCTATATTGGGGTGGCTTCCTTTACTGCCAGGACACCTTTGCCTAGCTCCCCTCTGTCCCTCTTTCTTCCTCATTAGGACTGATGTACAGATCTATGTAAATAAATCTGTCTTTCTACTAAAAATGTGTTTAATTCACTCTAAACTCTATTCCCATCCTTTATATTGATATATTTCTTATTTTCAAATGTCAAATATGAAGGAAAACAGGATAGAAAGGACCAGCGTGGTTTGAATTGCAAAACAACATATATTTCTTATGCCTTTGGCTACCTATACTGGGGGTGGCTACCTATACTGAGCAGACATCTTTGGCTACATATACTGGAGGTGGCTGCACACACTGGCAGGACTCATTTTGGCTACCTATACTGGGGGTGGCTACCTATACTGGCAGGACTCCTTTTGGCTACCTACACTGGGGGTGGCTACCTATACTGGCAGGTCTCCTTTTGGCTACCTATACTGGGGGTGGCTACCTATACTGGCAGGACTCCTTTTGGCTACCTATACTGGGGTGGCTACCTATACTGGCAGGTCTCCTTCTGGCTACCTATACTGGGGGTGGCTACCTATACTGGCAGGACACCTTTTGGCTACCTATACTGGGGTGGCTACCTATACTGGCAGGTCTCCTTTTGGCTACCTATACTGGGGGTGGCTACCTATACTGGCAGGACTCCTTTTGGCTACCTATACTGGGGTGGCTACCTATACTGGCAGGACTCCTTTTGGCTACCTATACTGGGGTGGCTACCTATACTGGCAGGTCTCCTTTTGGCTACCTATACTGGGGGTGGCTACCTATACTGGCAGGACTCCTTTTGGCTACCTATACTGGGGTGGCTACCTATACTGGCAGGTCTCCCTTTGGCTACCTATACTGGGGGTGGCTACCTATACTGGCAGGACTCCTTTTGGCTACCTATACTGGGGGTGGCTTCCTATATTGGAAGGACTCCTTTTGGCTACCTATACTGGGGGTGGCTGCCTATACTGGCAGGACTCTTTTTGGCTACCTATACTGGGGGTGGCTACCTATACTGACAGGACTCCTTTTGGCTACCTATACTGGGGGTGACTTCCTATATTGGAAGGACTCCTTTTGGCTACCTATACTGGGGGTGGCTTCCTATACTGGCAGGACACCTTTTGGCTACCTATACTGGGGGTGGCTTCCTATACTGGCAGGACTCCTTTTGGCTACCTATACTGGGGGTGGCTACCTATACTGGCAGTACTCCTTTTGGCTACCTATACTGGGGTGGCTACCTATACTGTCAGGACTCCTTTTGGCTACCTATACTGGGAGTGGCTACCTATACTGGCAGGTCTCCTTTTGGCTACCTATACTGGGGGTGGCTTCCTATATTGGAAGGACTCCTTTTGGCTACCTATACTGGGGGTGGCTTCCTATATTAGCAGGACACCTTTTGACTACCTATACTGGAGGTGGCTGCCTATACTGGGGGAACACCTCGCTACTTATACTGTGGTCAGTTTCCTATACTGGGGGGTGCACCTTTAGCTACCTACTCATACTGGAAAGCTACCCATTTGGGTGATGGGGGGTGGGGGTGGGGACAAACAACTTTGGCTACCTATTATTAAGGGAGAAGTAGCCTCAGGCGGGGGGGGGGGGGGGGGGGACAAATCATGTGCCTCTTGGGGCCACATTAAATTTAGCAGCATCCCTGGTTCTAGCATTTGCCTCTGAGACTACAAGACATTTTAACACGGTGTTCTCACTCAAGACAGCCTCCGATTCTTTATATTTTTAGCACATTTTCGTCTATTGCCTGGGTTTTTGACAGCTTTGCTTTGAGGCCGCTGAAGTTAATTGCCGGATCAGTTTCTACTTTTGACTCTTCTTCCTGCAGGAAAACTGAATGGAGGAATCCCGATGATGAGAAGCAAGTGGCAGAATCTCTTGTGACCCTGCCAGGGAGGAGAGGTGTTTAATAATGCAGCATCAGAGCAGAAATATCTTGCTGCGCCAGTCACAGGGCCTGGAGGAATGTAGCGGTGAGCCAGACAGGAATAGTAACCTATTTATGCAACGTTAGCATAGCTGCTAGAGCTGGGCAATCAATCCTACTGCATGGGTGCAGCAGCTAATAGAGAGCTAGCTGAAAGCAATGAAGAAACCCTCTGACCTGAACCAAAACTCCAACTTAATGCTCAGCTTGCTGCAGAGGAATTGCTGTTGGTTCTGCAGCTCACAACATAGTCTGTATACCTACAATGAGGCCCGGTTCACATTAGAGTTAAAAAAAACAGTCTGCTCCCGGATCTGAAGGAAACGGATTCGGTGTTAACCTATGGATCTGTTCACATTCGTCCATTCAAACGGATCCGTTCTGCATGATCTGCTGAACGGACCGAGAGTTTCCTGCTGCACCAATTTTTCCGGACCACTGAACGAACGGAAACGAAAGCTGAAGTGTTGCATTGGGGGCAATGACAAAATGGATTTTTTTTCACACTAGTGAAGAAACAGACCGTTCTAAATAGAAAAATACACTTTGGGGTGGGGATCTGGGACGGGGGGATGTGGGGAAATGGAACGGAGGCAGCGGAACGGAAATGGAGTGGCAACGGAGGGAAAACGGATCAGATCGACCGGTGAACAGATCTGTTTTCATAGATCCGTTTGCCACTGTAACGCAAGTGAGAACCAGGCCTTAGTGATAAGCAGGCAGAGTTCACCAAGTGACACTCATGGGGAATCTCGCTGATTTGCTTAAAGAGGAACTGTAGGGAAAATAACAATAAATTAAAATTGCAATTTTTTTTACAATTTTCATTAATTATTTAGTCAGTGTTTGCCCATTGTAAAATCTTTCCTCTCCCTGATTTACATTCTGAAATGTATCACTGGTGGTGACATCTTTAGATCTGCCAGGTGATCTGTGTGGAATGTTCGTTACTGAGAGTTCTATACACAGAGGGAGATGCTGCTTGCTTAGCAGAAAAAGCCGATATTTCCCACGATGCAACTAGATTCACAGACAGCAAACTGTCAGGACCATGGTCATGACATCATACTGTGGGAGGGGCTTCACTACAATATCAGCCACATTAGACACCCCTGCAACTATTTGAGAGAAGGTAAAGATTTCTCAAGGGAAAGGGAGTATCAGCTACTGATTAGTGTTGGGCGAACACCTAGATGTTCGGGTTCGCCGAACATCGCCGCGATGTTCGGGTGTTCGACCCGAACTCCGAACATAATGGAAGTCAATGGGGACCCGAACTTTCGTGCTTTGTAAAGCTTCCTTACATGCTACATACCCCAAATTTGCAGGGTATGTGCACCTTGTGAGTGGGTACAAGAGGAAAAAAAATAAACATAACTATAACATAGGAGCATACAAGAGTATAAGGTCCGGGTAACACCTGGCGCCTCAGTAGTTTTTCTGTACAACTTATCATGTTTATAGAATTGCTGTAAAACTGGGGCATTTTATTGTATCGCGTGTGGCCACCTTCTCATTGACTATTGTAACATATTATTGCATTTCATTTATTCAATAAACTTTTTTTTAAAACAAATAAAACAGATCGCACGTCTAACATCCTGAAAAGAATACATATAAAAAAGCCACATTGGACATGTGTCAGAAACAGCAAAGAGGTAGAGCATTGGGCACACTTAAAAGTATGCAAACCGTTACATTGTTCTTCAGTTTTCAATATAATGAATGTTAACAAACCCCCTTGTCGGAACAAGCATCCGGGGGGAAGGGGGGAAGGGGAGTATGAAAGTAACATATAAAGTTGATAGGCAATGGAACTAATGCAGAGCAAACTGACATTGCACAAGGTACAAAAACACTTTTTCACACTAAGACTTTTTCACTTTTCTTAAAAATTACAAGGTCAAATTTTGTGATGAGAACATGTATAGGGGGGGCTTTACAATCACCATAATTATGAAAGACTGTGCCAAAGATTTCAAGACAACATCGCCTCATGGCAAATTTAGGCCACAGATACACAAAAGGACTCACATTAAGGAGGAACTTCATTCCAATCAGTAGTAGTGTTGGGCGAACAGTGTTCGCCACTGTTCGGGTTCTGCAGAACATCACCCTGTTCGGGTGATGTTCGAGTTTGGCCGAACACCTGATGGTGTTCGGCCAAACTGTTCGGCCGTATGGCCGAACTAAGAGCGCATGGCCGAACGTTACCCGAACGTTCGGCTAGCGCTGTGATTGGCCGAACGGGTCACGTGTAGTGTTGGGCGAACATCTAGATGTTCGGGTTCGGGCCGAACATGGCCGCGATGTTCGGGTGTTCGAGCCGAACGCCGAACATAATGGAAGTCAATGGGGACCCGAACTTTCGTGCTTTGTAAAGCCTCCTTACATGCTACATACCCCAAATTTACAGGGTATGTGCACATTGGGAGTGGGCACAAGAGGAAAAAAAATTTAGCAAAAAGAGCTTATAGTTTTTAAGAAAATCGATTTTAAAGTTTCAAAGGGAAAACTGTCTTTTAAATGCGGGAAATGTCTGTTTTCTTTGCACAGGTAACATGCTTTTTGTCGGCATGCAGTCATAAATGTAATACATATAAGAGGTTCCAGGAAAAGGGACCGGTAACGCTAACCCAGCAGCAGCACACGTGATGGAACAGGAGGAGGGTGGCGCAGGAGGAGAAGGCCACGCTTTGAGACACAACAACCCAGGCCTTGCATGAGGACAAGAAGCGTGCGGATAGCAATTTGCATTTTGTCGCCATGCAGTCATAAATGTAATACAGATAAGAGGTTCAATAAACAGGGACCGGAAACGCTAACCCATCACAGATGTTCATTGTTCATGTTACTTGGTTGGGGTCCGGGAGTGTTGCGTAGTCGTTTCCAATCCAGGATTGATTCATTTTAATTTGAGTCAGACGGTCTGCATTTTCTGTGGAGAGGCGGATACGCCGATCTGTGACGATGCCTCCGGCAGCACTGAAACAGCGTTCCGACATAACGCTGGTTGCCGGGCAAGCCAGCACCTCTATTGCGTACATTGCCAGTTTGTGCCAGGTGTCTAGCTTCGATACCCAATAGTTGAAGGGTGCAGATGGATTGTTCAACACAGCTATGCCATCTGACATGTAGTCCTTGACCATCTTCTCCAGGCGATCGGTGTTGGAGGTGGATCTGCACGCTTGCTGTTCTGTGTGCTGCTGCATGGGTGTCAGAACATTTTCCCACTCCAAGGACACTGCCGATACCATTCCCTTTTGGGCACTAGCTGCGGCTTGTGTTGTTTGCTGCCCTCCTGGTCGTCCTGGGTTTGCGGAAGTCAGTCTGTCGGCGTACAACTGGCTAGAGGAGGGGGAGGATGTCAATCTCCTCTCTAAAGTCTCCACAAGGGCCTGCTGGTATTCTTCCATTTTGACCTGTCTGACTCTTTCTTCAAGCAGTTTTGGAACATTGTGTTTGTACCGTGGATCCAGAAGGGTATAAACCCAGTAATTGGTGTTGTCCAGAATGCGCACAATGCGTGGGTCGCGTTCAATGCAGTCCTAGGCCGAAGAGGTCATAGCCTAGGGTCACAAAAACCTGTTTATTTGGGCAATTTCAATGGTAGTGATGCTGACGTACATAAATCTCAGCCATGGCCGTTAGCAACGTCTGAATTTCACGAAATGTCTCATGCAGGTAGAAGACATATTGTTAGACTTGGATTCCAAAGATGGGGTCCCTACATCTCTGCAAACCAGAGTTACAGGGGTCCAAAATTGGTAAAATCCCCTATAGGCTTTCATTGCCTCCCTATTTCACTTCCCAAAATCTCACATCTTTTCAAAGGGCAATTGCTCAGCAGTGGCAAATTTTCTAGCATTGTAGGGACCCTTAGGGGGAACATGACTGGTGAGTTTCGGGCCCCTAGGCAGAAGAGGTCATAGCCTAGGGTCACAAAAACCTGTTTATTTGGGCTATTTCAATGGTAGTGATGCTGACGTACATAAATCTCAGCCATGGCCGTTAGCAACGTCTGAATCTCACGAAATGTCTCATGCAGGTAGAAGACATATTGTTAGACTTGGATTCCAAAGATGGGGTCTCTACATCTCTGCAAACCAGAGTTACAGGGCTCCAAAATTGGTAAAATCCCCCATAGGCTTTCATTGGGCCTACTATTTACCGTTCCAAAATCTCATACCATTTCAAAGGGCAATGGCTCAGCAGTGGCAAAACTCACCAGTCATGATCCCCCTAAGAGTCCCTATAATGCTAGAAAATTTGGTACTGCTGAGCCATTGCCCTTTGAAAAGATGTGAGATTTTGGAAAGTGAAATAGGGAGGCAATGAAAGCCTATGGGGGATTTTCCCAATTTTGCACCCCTGTAACTCTGGTTTGCAGAGATGTAGGGACCCCATCTTTGGAATCCAAGTCTAACAATATGTCTTCTACCTGCATGAGACATTTCGTGAAATTCAGACGTTGCTAACGGCCATGGCTGAGATTTATGTACGTCAGCATCACTACTATTGAAATTGCCCAAATAAACAGGTTTTTGTGACCCTAGGCTATGACCTCTTTGGCCTAGGGGCCCGAAACTCACCAGTCATGTTCCCCCTAAGGGTCCCAACAATGCTAGAAAATTTGCCACTGCTGAGCAATTGCCCTTTGAAAAGATGTGAGATTTTAGAAAGTGAAATAGGGAGGCAATGAAAGCCTATGGGGGATTTTACCAATTTTGCACCCCTGTAACTCTGGTTTGCAGAGATGTAGGGACCTCATCTTTGGAATCCAAGTCTAACAATATGTCTTTTACCTGCATGAGACATTTCGTGAAATTCAGACGTTGCTAACGGCTATGGCTGAGATTTATGTACGTCACCATCACTACCATTGAAATAGCTCAAATAAACAGGTTTTTGTGACCCTAGGCTATGACCTCTTCAGCCTAGGGGCCCGAAACTCACCAGTCATGTTCCCCCTAAGGGTCCCTACAATGCTAGAAAATTTGCCACTGCTGAGCAATTGCCCTTTGAAAAGATGTGAGATTTTGGAAAGTGAAATAGGGAGGCAATGAAAGCCTATGGGGGATTTTACCAATTTTGGACCCCTGTAACTCTGGTTTGCAGAGATGTAGGGACCCCATCTTTGGAATCCAAGTCTAACAATATGTCTTCTACCTGCATGAGACATTTCATGAAATTCAGACGTTGCTAACGGCCATGGCTGAGATTTATGTACGTCAGCATCACTACCATTGAAATAGCCCAAATAAACAGGTTTTTGTGACCCTAGGCTATGACCTCTTCGGCCTAGGGGCCCGAAACTCACCAGTCATGTTCCCCCTAAGGGTCCCTACAATGCTAGAAAATGTGCCACTGCTGAGCAATTGCCCCTTGAAAAGATGTGAGATTTTGGAAAGTGAAATAGGGAGGCAATGAAAGCCTATGGGGGATTTTACCAATTTTGCACCCCTGTAACTCTGGTTTGCAGAGATGTAGTGACCCCATCTTTGGAATCCAAGTCTAACAATATGTCTTCTACCTGCATGAGACATTTCGTGAAATTCAGACGTTGCTAACGGCCATGGCTGAGATTTATGTACGTCACCATCACTACCATTGAAATAGCCCAAATAAACAGGTTTTTGTGACCCTAGGCTATGACCTCTTCGGCCTAGTGGCCCGAAACTCACCAGTCATGTTCCCCCTAAGGGTCCCTACAATGCTAGAAAATTTGCCACTGCTGAGCAATTGCCCTTTGAAAAGATGTGAGATTTTGGAAAGTGAAATAGGGAGGCAATGAAAGCCTATGGGGGATTTTGCCAATTTTGGACCCCTGTAACTCTGGTTTGCAGAGATGTAGGGACCCCATCTTTGGAATCCAAGTCTAACAATATGTCTTCTACCTGCATGAGACATTTCGTGAAATTCAGACGTTGCTAACGGCCATGGCTGAGATTTATGTACGTCAGCATCACTACCATTGAAATTGCCCAAATAAACAGGTTTTTGTGACCCTAGGCTATGACCTCTTCGGCCTAGGGGCCCGAAACTCACCAGTCATGTTCCCCCTAAGGGTCCCTACAATGCTAGAAAATTTGCCACTGCTGAGCAATTGCCCTTTGAAAAGATGTGAGATTTTGGAAAGTGAAATAGGGAGGCAATGAAAGCCTATGGGGGATTTTACCAATTTTGGACCCCTGTAACTCTGGTTTGCAGAGATGTAGGGACCCCATCTTTGGAATCCAAGTCTAACAATATGTCTTCTACCTGCATGAGACATTTCGTGAAATTCAGACGTTGCTAACGGCCATGGCTGAGATTTATGTACGTCAGCATCACTACCATTGAAATAGCCCAAATAAACAGGTTTTTGTGACCCTAGGCTATGACCTCTTCGGCCTAGGGGCCCGAAACTCACCAGTCATGTTCCCCCTAAGGGTCCCTACAATGCTAGAAAATTTGCCACTGCTGAGCAATTGCCCTTTGAAAAGATGTGAGATTTTGGAAAGTGAAATAGGGAGGCAATGAAAGCCTATGGGGGATTTTACCAATTTTGGACCCCTGTAACTCTGGTTTGCAGAGATGTAGGGACCCCATCTTTGGAATCCAAGTCTAACAATATGTCTTCTACCTGCATGAGACATTTCGTGAAATTCAGACGTTGCTAACGGCCATGGCTAAAATTTATGTACGTCAGCATCACTACCATTGAAATTGCCCAAATAAACAGGTATTTGTGACCCTAGGCTATGACCTCTTCGGCCTAGGGGCCCGGAACTCACCAGTTATGATCCCCCTAACAGTTCCTACAATGCTAGAAAATTTGCCACTGCTGAGCAATTGCCCTTTGAAAAGATGTGAGATTTTGGAACTGTAAATAGGAGGCCCAATAAAAGCCTATGCGTGATTTTGCCAAATTTGGAGCCCTGTAACTCTGGTTTGCAGAGATGTAGGGAACCCATCTTTGGAGCCCAAGTCTAACAATATATCTTCTACCTGCATGAGACATTTCGTGAGATTCAGACGTTGCTAACGGCCATTGCTGCGATTTATGTACGTCAGACTCGCCACCAATGAAATTGCCCAAATAAACAGGTTTTTGTGACCCTAGGCTATGACCTCTTCGGCCTAGGGGCCCGAAACTCACCAGTCATGTTCCCCCTAAGGGTCCCTACAATGCTAGAAAATTTGCCACTGCTGAGCAATTGCCCTTTGAAAAGATGTGAGATTTTGGAAAGTGAAATAGGGAGGCAATGAAAGCCTATGGGGGATTTTGCCAATTTTGGACCCCTGTAACTCTGGTTTGCAGAGATGTAGGGACCCCATCTTTGGAATCCAAGTCTAACAATATGTCTTCTACCTGCATGAGACATTTCGTGAAATTCAGACGTTGCTAACGGCCATGGCTGAGATTTATGTACGTCAGCATCACTACCATTGAAATTGCCCAAATAAACAGGTTTTTGTGACCCTAGGCTATGACCTCTTCAGCCTAGGGGCCCGAAACTCACCAGTCATGTTCCCCCTAAGGGTCCCTACAATGCTAGAAAATTTGCCACCGCTGAGCAATTGCCCTTTGAAAAGATGTGAGATTTTGGAAAGTGAAATAGGGAGGCAATGAAAGCCTATGGGGGATTTTACCAATTTTGCACCCCTGTAACTCTGGTTTGCAGAGATGTAGGGACCCCATCTTTGGAATCCAAGTCTAACAATATGTCTTCTACCTGCATGAGACATTTTCGTGAAATTCAGACGTTGCTAACGGCCATGGCTGAGATTTATGTACGTCAGCATCACTACCATTGAAATTGCCCAAATAAACAGGTTTTTGTGACCCTAGGCTATGACCTCTTCGGCCTAGGACTGCATTGAACGCGACCCACGCATTGTGCGCATTCTGGACAACACCAATTGCTGGGTTTATACCCTTCTGGATCCACGGTACAAACACAATGTTCCAAAACTGCTTGAAGAAAGAGTCAGACAGGTCAAAATGGAAGAATACCAGCAGGCCCTTGTGGAGACTTTAGAGAGGAGATTGACATCCTCCCCCTCCTCTAGCCAGTTGTACGCCGACAGACTGACTTCCGCAAACCCAGGACGACCAGGAGGGCAGCAAACAACACAAGCCGCAGCTAGTGCCCAAAAGGGAATGGTATCGGCAGTGTCCTTGGAGTGGGAAAATGTTCTGACACCCATGCAGCAGCACACAGAACAGCAAGCGTGCAGATCCACCTCCAACACCGATCGCCTGGAGAAGATGGTCAAGGACTACATGTCAGATGGCATAGCTGTGTTGAACAATCCATCTGCACCCTTCAACTATTGGGTATCGAAGCTAGACACCTGGCACAAACTGGCAATGTATGCAATAGAGGTGCTGGCTTGCCCGGCAACCAGCGTTATGTCGGAACGCTGTTTCAGTGCTGCCGGAGGCATCGTCACAGATCGGCGTATCCGCCTCTCCACAGAAAATGCAGACCGTCTGACTCAAATTAAAATGAATCAATCCTGGATTGGAAACGACTACGCAACACTCCCGGACCCCAATCAAGTAACATGAACAATGAACATCTGTGATGGGTTAGCGTTTCTGGTCCCTGTTTATTGAACCTCTCATCTGTATTACATTTATGACTGCATGGCGACAAAATGCAAATTGCTATCCGCACGCTTCTTGTCCTCATGCAAGGCCTGGGTTGTTGTGTCTCAAAGCGTGGCCTTCTCCTCCTGCGCCACCCTCCTCCTGTTCCATCACGTGTGCTGCTGCTGGGTTAGCGTTACCGGTCCCTTTTCCTGGAACCTCTTATATGTATTACATTTATGACTGCATGCCGACAAAAAGCATGTTACCTGTGCAAAGAAAACAGACATTTCTCGCATTTAAAAGACAGTTTTCCCTTTGAAACTTTAAAATCGATTTTCTCAAAAACTATAAGCTCTTTTTGCTAAATTTTTTTTCCTCTTGTGCCCACTCCCAATGTGCACATACCCTGTAAATTTGGGGTATGTAGCATGTAAGGAGGCTTTACAAAGCATGAAAGTTCGGGTCCCCATTGACTTCCATTATGTTCGGAGTTCGGCTCGAACACCCGAACATCGCGGCCATGTTCGGCCCGAACCCGAACATCTAGATGTTCGCCCAACACTACACGTGACCCGTTCGGCCAATCACAGCGCTAGCCGAACGTTCGGGTAACGTTCGGCCATGCGCTCTTAGTTCGGCCATACGGCCGAACAGTTTGGCCGAACACCATCAGGTGTTCGGCCAAACTCGAACATCACCCGAACAGGGTGATGTTCTGCAGAACCCGAACAGTGGCGAACACTGTTCGCCCAACACTACTACTGATTGGAATGAAGTTCCTCCTTAATGTGAGTCCTTTTGTGTATCTGTGGCCTAAATTTGCCATGAGGCGATGTTGTCTTGAAATCTTTGGCACAGTCTTTCATAATTATGGTGATTGTAAAGCCCCCCCTATACATGTTCTCATCACAAAATTTGACCTTGTAATTTTTAAGAAAAGTGAAAAAGTCTTAGTGTGAAAAAGTGTTTTTGTACCTTGTGCAATGTCAGTTTGCTCTGCATTAGTTCCATTGCCTATCAACTTTATATGTTACTTTCATACTCCCCTTCCCCCCTTCCCCCCGGATGCTTGTTCCGACAAGGGGGTTTGTTAACATTCATTATATTGAAAACTGAAGAACAATGTAACGGTTTGCATACTTTTAAGTGTGCCCAATGCTCTACCTCTTTGCTGTTTCTGACACATGTCCAATGTGGCTTTTTTATATGTATTCTTTTCAGGATGTTAGACGTGCGATCTGTTTTATTTGTTTTAAAAAAAAGTTTATTGAATAAATGAAATGCAATAATATGTTACAATAGTCAATGAGAAGGTGGCCACACGCGATACAATAAAATGCCCCAGTTTTACAGCAATTCTATAAACATGATAAGTTGTACAGAAAAACTACTGAGGCGCCAGGTGTTACCCGGACCTTATACTCTTGTATGCTCCTATGTTATATTGCCTGAAGAAGCAGGTTTACACCTGTGAAACGCGTTGCAACCCCCTTGGAGTATGCCAATAAAATGTATTTAGATTTGAACTGACAGTTTATAGTGTCTGCTTACAGGAGGTAAGTCCACCACTGCCTCCAAAGCACTTTTAAACGTTTTATTACCTGATTTTATCCTGCTGGCGCCTCTGTTCTTTCTACATAATGTACAGAAAAACTGAACGCTTTTATTGAATTTGTTTGAGAAATCATCTGACCAATTTTTTTTAAGTGGCATAAGTCATTTGGGAGTGGTGGGTTTTTCTGATCAATTTTTATGAAAATTGAAAGGTGTAAGGTAGGTAGAGATGGCCCGAACTGTTCACCGGCGAACTTCCGGGGTTCGCGATCGCGGAGAACCACAAACGTTTCCGGAAGTTCGATTAGCCCCCATAGTGTCTCATTAGGGTCAACTTTGACCCTCTACATCACAGTCAGCAGACACATTGTAGCCAATCAGGCTACACTACCTCCTGGAGCCCCACCCCCCTTATAAAAGGCAGGCAGTGTCAGGCATTGGACTCACTCATGTGCCTGCAGTAATTAGAGATGGGAGAGCTTCTGCAGACTCTCATAGGGGAAGCTTAGTTAGGCTCTTGTAGGCTTGTTAGCTTGCTCCTTGCTGTTTCTTATTACTTAAAAAACACCCCTCAACAGCTCTTTTGAGCTAATCTTGTTCTTGTGATCTATTTTTTTTTGTGTGTGTGGCCCACTTGCATTATATAAAGCCCTGTCAGTCAGTCGAGCTGGCCTTTGGCCCCTTGGTGGTAATTACTACTGTGCCAGGTGCAGATTTGTAATACCCATCACTGCATATAACTACCTGTTGTTCATTTCAGTGCACCCACCTACCTACGTGAGTGCACGCAGTGTCACTGTGCCTGTCCAGTGCCTGTCTGTGTGTGACAGGTGCACATTATGATACCCATTACTGCATATACCTACCTGTTGTTCAGTGCACACACCTACCTACATGAGCGCACGCACTGTCACTGTGCTTGTCCAGTACCTGTCTGTGTGTGACAGGTGCACATTGTAATACCCATCACTGCATATACCTAACTGTTGTTCAGTGCACCCACCTACCTACATGAGCGCACACAGTATCACTGTGCCTGTCCCGTACCTGTCTGTGTGTGACAGGTGCACATTGTAATACACATCACTGCATATACCTACCAGTTGTTCAGTGCACCCACCTACCTACGTCAGTGTCACTGTGCTTGTCCGGTACCTGTTTGTGTGTGACAGGTGCACATTGTAATACCAATCACTACATATACCTACCTGCTGTTCACTTCAGTACACCCACCTACCTACATGAGCGCACGCAGTGTCACTGTGCCTGTCCAGTACCTGTGTGTGTGTGACAGCCAGGTGCACATTTGTAATACTAGTCATTGCATAATTGTTCACAGTACCTGTGTGACCGCATGCTGTGTAATATACCACTCCGAGCATACTTGTTAACTGCACCTGTGTGACAGCTGCACATTGTATTGTAATACCAGTCACTGCACCTGTGTGACTGCACATTGTATTAGTCAAGTCAGTGCATACCTTTCACTTCATCCCCCCCCCCCCCCCCCCGATATGGACAAAACAGGCAGAGGCAGGGGCAGACCCAAAGGCAGGCCACCCGGCAGGTCTGTTCAGAGTCGTGCTGACGTGATTTTGTGCGGCCCTGGCCCAAAGTACAGTGCTCAGAAGAAGGCATGTCCTCTCAACTCTCAAGATTGTCAGGACGTGGTTGACTATTTAACACAGAACACCTCATCTTCCGCAGCCACCAGCACTACTATTAGCACCACATCCGCTGCATTTGACACTTCGCAGGAGTTATTTGGTGGAGAAATCACTGATGCACAGCCATTCTTGTTACAACAAGATGAAGGCGCTAAGTTACACCACCTCAAATGTCTGAGTTAGGCGACACTATGGACGTAACATGTGAGGAGGAGGAGGATGATGTACCTGCAGTCGGTGCAGGTTATGAAGTGCCTGAGGTAAGCGAAGCTGGGGAGGATGATTATGATGATACGGATGCCACGTTAGTTCCCAATAGAGGAGATGAACATGGGGACAGTTCAGAGGGGGAGTCAGAGAGGAGTAGGAGGAGACAAATTGCTGAAAGAAGCAGGGGGAGCTCGTCATCAGAAACAGCTGGTGGCAGTGTCCAACGCCATGTATCGCCACCTATAGACAGCCAACCAACATGCCCTTCAACGTCAGCTGCCGAGGCCACCATAGTGCCCACACCACAGGGGGGGGCTCAGCGGTTTGAAAATGTTTTAGTGTGTCTGCCGTAGATCAGAGCAATGCCATCTGTTCTCTCTGCCTCCAAAAATTGAGCCGTGGAAAGGCCAGCACCCACGTTTGGACACTGATGCGAAATGCCTGCAGGCTAGCTGGGCCAGAGGAGCTCCCCTGCCCGGCAACAATGGACTTTATGGAGAGGGCATTTTCCACCTTCATATTGCAAGGTACTCCACTGCTGACGGGCATACGGTGGCCGGTAAATAGATCCAGGGTGGACTCACATTATCACTGAATTTAGTGCATCAGGCCCTTTGTCCTTTCCTGTGATGCACTTTACTACCAGCAATAGCTGTCTCACAGAGATCCTCCTCAGTATTGGTCATACTGAGGGCTAGTAAATGAAAACTGCAAACACGACAATGAGACCAATTTTAGATACAACAATAACACTGAAAAAAACCTCTTATCCTCCAAGAACAAGATTTACTGTACTACAGTGGGATGCGAAAGTTTGGGCAACCTAGAGGCTGTAATTTCTGCAAAAGTAGGATTTACTTAATATGGATTTCCTTTCTTTTTTGTGGTTTCCAAATTTATGCACCTGCCTAATTTTATTTTAACAATTTTTGCACACTTTCTGTAAATCCACTAAACTTCATTTCACTTCTCAAATATCACTGCGTGTGTCTCCTATATGATATATTTAAATGACATTTTTTATCATAACAACCAACGATTTATACAGGAAAATCATGACGATTAACAAGGTTGCCCAAACTTTCGCATCCCGCTGTATACGGTATATTTCATTTTAAACAGTACATTTGAAGGAAAGGGGTGTTTATTTGCACCGCTAATTTAATTCTGCTTTAAAATAACGATGTATTATTAAAAGACTTCATACTGTTTTCAAAGTACTGCTGTGCCGGTAATTTGTTCCTGGAAGAGAGGCATGATGGTTATTTTTATTTTCGGTTCATTCCTTACGGTGTGATTTTACATTTGGTAGCTTTGCAAATGTGTAACGGTAACTCAAAATTGGAAGAGGAAAAGACAGACGGAATCTGCTTTGTGTTTATTTCCATAATACAGATAAACAGGGTACATGTTTACAGAGCTGAGGACTGGAGGATAAAGGCAGGAATTAAAAATAAGCAACGAGCCTCGCAAGAGAACCCAATAAGCTTTTTACTGTACCAGCTCAGGGAAGGATACAGTATACAGCCAGGATCTTCTCAAAAAATTAGCATATTGTGATAAAGTTCATTATTTTCTGTAATGTACTGATAAACATTAGACTTTCATATATTTTAGATTCATTACACACAACTGAAGTAGTTCAAGCCTTTTATTGTTTTAATATTGATGATTTTGGCATACAGCTCATGAAAACCCAAATTTCCTATCTCAAAAAAATTAGCATATTTCTTCCGACCAATAAAAGAAAAGTGTTTTTAAAACAAAAAAAGTCAACCTTCAAATAATTATGTTCAGTTATGCACTCAATACTTGGTTGGGAATCCTTTTGCAGAAATGACTGCTTCAATGCGGCGTGGCATGGAGGCAATCAGCCTGTGGCACTGCTCAGGTGTTATGGAGGCCCAGGATGCTTCGATAGCGACCTTAAGCTCATCATGGGTATTGCGTTTCTCAACTTTCTCTTCACAATATCCCACAGATTCTCTATAGGGTTCAGGTCAGGAGAGTTGGCAGGCAAATTGAGCACAGTAATACCATGGTCAGGAAACCATTTACCAGTGGTTTTGGCACTGTGAGCAGGTGCCAGGTCGTGCTGAAAAATGAAATCTTCATCTCCATAAAGCTTTTCAGCAGATGGAAGCATAAAGTGCTCCAAAATCTCCTGATAGCTAGCTGCGTTGACCCTGCCCTTGATAAAACACAGTGGACCAACACCAGCAGCTGACATGGCACCCCAGACCATTACTGACTGTGGGTACTTGACACTGGACTTCAGGCATTTTGGCATTTCCCTCTCCCCAGTCTTCCTCCAGACTCTGGCACCTTGATTTCCGAATGACATGCAAAAGTTGCTTTCATCCGAAAAAAGTACTTTGGACCACTGAGCAACAGTCCAGTGCTGCTTCTCTGTATCCCAGGTCAGGAGCTTCTGCCGCTGTTTCTGGTTCAAAAGTGGCTTGACCTGGGGAATGCGGAACCTGTAGCTCATTTCCTGCACACGTCTGCACACGGTGGCTCTGGATGTTTCTACTCCAGACTCAGTCCACTGGTTCTGCAGGTCCCCGAAGGTCTGGAATCGGTCCTTCTCCACAATCTTCCTCAGGGTCCGGTCACCTCTTCTCATTGTGCAGCGTTTTCTGCCACACTTTTTCCTTCCCACAGACTTCCCACTGAGGTGCCTTGATACAGCACTCTGGGAACAGCCTATTCGTTCAGAAATTTCTTTCTGTGTCTTTCCCTCTTGCTTGAGGGTGTCAATGATGGCCTTCTGGACAGCAGTCAGGTCGGCAGTCTTACCCATGATTGCAGTTTTGAGTAATCAACCAGGCTGGGAGTTTTTAAAAGCCTCAGGAATCTTTTGCAGGTGTTTAGAGTTAATTAGTTGATTCAGATGATTAGGTTAATAGTTCGTTTAGAGAACCTTTTCATGATATGCTAATTTTTTTAGATAGGAATTTTGGGTTTTCATGAGCTGTATGCCAAAATTATCAATATTAAAATAATAAAAGGCTTGAACTACTTCAGTTGTGTGTAATGAATCTAAAATATATAAAAGTCTAATGTTTATCAGTACATTACAGAAAAGAATGAACTTTATCACAATATGCTAATTTTTTGAGAAGGACCTGTATTTTAAGTATTTTCTTGCTTGCTGGTAATTTAAATGGCATTTTATTGACACATTTAAAAATATCACCTAGGAGCAAGCTAGAAAAGCTTTTTTTTTTTTAAATGGTAGTGCTTAATGAGAACCCGAGGTGGCTTGTAGGAATCCTATTAGCACACAGAGGCTGATTCTACATATAATCACCAGCCTCTGTTGCTATAGTGTTTCCTCCCAGGCCGCCCCCCCCGCACGCTTTGCTATCCCCCAAAAATCAAACGCCGTGCTAGCGACATTGCTAGCAGGCTGTTTACAGCTGCACTGTCACTCTCGCCGCTCACCTTCCTCCTCTATGTCTCCGCTCCCCGTCTGCATCCCTTCCCTCCCCGTTGATTGGAGGGAAGGGACGCAGGCGGAGAGCGGTGATATAGAGGAGGTGGGGGAGTGGCGAGAGTGACAGTGCAGAGGTAAACAGCCTGCTGGCGACACGCTGCATAGCACGGCGTTTAATTTATGGGGGACAGCAGAGCGCAGGGGAGTCCTGGGGGGAAACAGTATAGCAACAGAGGCTGGGCATTATATGCAGACCCAGCCTCTGTGTGCTAATAGGATTCTTACAAGCCACCTCGGGTTCTCTTATTAAGTTAAGTTATTTTATATAGAGTATGAAAATTATCTCCTAAGAGATGTCTGTCTGTGATGTATTACTACACACCTATATTTGCATTTGATGCGTCTTTATTTTACATTGTACAGCACAGGTAATGGCATTAATAATAATATCTAGGGGGAACAAATGATTTCAGGGAGACTGGATCATTAAAATCAAGTGGTGTGCGACAGCCTTAGTGTTGGCGGACTGATTTTGTTCCGCTTCCAACATTATATGTATGCAGGGCAATGTGACACATAGAATGTGTCAGCACAGCATTGCCATTATTAGCCACCTTCAGTCATTATGTGTTGCCAGCTCTATGTCTGTCCACAGCCTCAGTGCCAGCGCTGGAGCAGCACCCGCCATGCATAGCACAAATCACTATACAGACTTTCCAATGGCAGAATCCACTGTGAGCACTCATTTCCGACCTGGTCTAGTAAGTCATTAATTTTAACATTTCGCAGGTTCCAGGGAAAAAAACACCACTCAGGAAATTACTGATATAGGACATGAGTGATACAAGTGTGTACTATTCTCAGAGCGGAAAGTGAAATGACATTATTCATAGGATGGGATCATACTTACAGGTTAATGTGTGATGAAACACATTTTTTTCAGAGATTCTTTTAGACTCAGGCATTATCGTCTGTTAAGGAAGAGAATTTCATGTTTCCAGATGTTGGCCTCAGCGACTCCGGCTGTAAGGGTGGAGTTTGGAGTCTGAGGCCCTTATTCAAAACAATTTTTTCTCCTAAGTTTTCTCCCAGGAGATATTTTGTCATCTTCTATTTAAAATAACTTTAAAACCACTAGCAACCAAGTAAATACTTAGATTAATTGTTATCATACTTTTTCGCCTACGTTTGGTTCTTTTTCAATAGAAAGGTGTTGAAAAGTTATTTTAAAGAGAAGATGAAGATGTCTCTCCTATGAGAAAATTTAGCAAAAAATTGTAATTGCATATGGGCCAAGGTATGAAAATATCACCTCAGAGAACACTTATGAGAAAAAAGTGAATTGAATAAGTGTCTGAATTATTGCAGTGTGTATTCTGTCCTGCAGCTTTACTCTGGCACACTCTTCCATCTTGTATACAGCTTACTGTCTCCTCGTCCTCATGTTTCCTCATCCCCCTTTATTATAAGCTCAAAAGGGAATGACCATTTCTCCTAGTGTTTCCATTACTGTAATACTCCTGCATTTTACAGCGATGTTCAGTTCACATTGCATTGTTCAATTGTGCCTTAACCACTCGTGGACCAGACCAGAGGTTTACACCTCCCTAGTGACCACCACTTCACAGCTTTAAAGAGAGTCTGAAGCGAGAATAAATCTCGCTTCAGACCTCATAGATTGCAGGGGCATGTGTGCCCCTGCTAAACCGCCGCTATCGCTCCGCTAAACGGGGGTCCCTTCACCCCCAAATCCCCTCGGTGCAGCGGGGGAACGCTTCCTGGTTGGGGCAGGGCTAACCGCCGCAGCCCTGCCCCACGCGCGTCTGTCAGCGCGTATCTCCGCCTCTCCCCCGCCCCTCTCCGTCTTCCTTCACTGAGAGGGGCGGGGGAGAGGCGGCGATGCGCCGCTGATAGACGCAACTGGAGGCAGGGCTGCAGCCGTTAGCCCTGCCTCCAGTAGCGACCACGTCTGCGACCAAGTGTCGCAGTGGGGGGTTTGGGGGTGAAGGGACCCCCGCTTAGCGGCGCGATAGCAGCGGTTTAGCAGGGGCACACATGCCCCTGCTAACTATGAGCTCTGAAGCGAGATTTATTCTCGCTTCAGAGTCTCTTTAATGGTTTATTGCTTGGTCATACAACTTAGCACCCAAATGCATGTATTTATACTTACTTGGGGCTTCCTCCAACCCCATGAGGTCCGAGGGGCCCTCACAATCCTCTTTGGCCACTCTGTTCTCTTGTAATCCCTGGTAATCTGGCCAGTCGCGGCTGGTCATGCACTTCTGCGTATGACGTGCGTTTACCCATTGCCCATTGTGAAACATTTCCTCTCCCTGATTTACATTCTGACATTTATCACATGGCGACATTTTTACTGCTGGCAGGTGATGTCAGTGGAAGTAGCTGCTGCTTGCTTTTTTGGCAGTTGGAACAATGCAACAAGACTCCCACAGTGTGATGTCAGCACCATGGTCCTGACATCACACTGTGGGAGGGGTTTCACCACAATATCAGCCATACAGAGCCCCCTGATGATCTATTTGAGAAAAGAAAAAGATTTCTCATTGGAAAGGGGGTATCAGCTGCTGATTGGGATGAAGTTCAATCCTTTGTTACGGTTTCTCTTTAAGGCCCTTATTTAACTATTTCTCCTGATTTCTCTCCCAGGAGATCATTTTTAATCTTATCAAGATATTACTTTTCAGCACCTAACAATTTAAAAAGTGCTCAAAATTAGGCGAAAAAGTAATATCAAATTTATTTTGGACATTTTCTTGCATGTTTGGTGATTTTAACAGTATTTTATATTTTATAAGTAAAGTTCTTTGTTTTAAAATGCATTTCCATAATGGCTGTTGCGAAGTATAACTGACAAAATAGTGTGCAAGTGAGTAGGGAGGCTGGCTGGTATCTTACTATTTTGTCAGTTAAACTGCCGTTCAGGATATGCTTTTGAAAACAAAGGAAACCATGAGAATTCCCCATAAGGAGATGGACTAGTCCAAAACCTGTTAGGGCCCATTTCCACTATCGCAAATTCGCATACGTTTTTCGCATGCAAATTCGCATAGCAATACAAGTGAATGGGACGGTTTCCACTTGTCAGGATTCCTTTGCGTTTTTCTGTGCAGAAAAAATTCGCATGGCAGAGCCATCAGAATTCGCATACCGCATACCGCTATGCGAATCGCATACAATGTATTTAATAGGAAATTCGCATGAGGTTTGGGTACGTTCATGCGAATTCGCATAGAAACAATGCAAAAGCACACCAGCACTGCCATGGTTAAATTCGCATACATCGTCATCCACGCGAACTCGCATGAAAATTCGCACTCACCGCGGTAAAAATTTGCGTGCGGATGCGAATTTTGCATGCGGGTCTATGCAAATTTTCATGTGAATTCGCATGGATGACGATGTATGCGAATTTAACCATGGCAGTGCTGGTGTGCTTTTCCATTGTTTCTATGCGAATTTTCATGCGATCGCATGAAAATTCGCATACCCAAACCTCATGCGAATTTCCTATTAAATACATTGTATGCGATTCGCATAGCGGTATGCAATATGCGAATTCTGATGGCTCTGCCATGCGAATTTTTTCTGCACAGAAAAACGCAAAGGAATCCTGACAAGTGGAAACAGTCCCATTCGCTTGTATTGGTATGCGAATTTGCATGCGAAAAACGCATGCGAATTCGCGATAGTGGAAATGGGCCCTCAGTTCTGTCAGATTTTAACTGCTTACTTTTTTTCTGCTGTCATGGTCCTTAAAAAAAACTGTTTGCATTTGATTGGTCCATTTCCAAGCTTCTACATTTTGCATATAACTGTTTACATGTAATTGACAAATACAGTTTCCCTATAGAAGAGACTACTTTTTTTTCTGGGAGGTGTTACTATTGGACACTGATAAGCTTGCCATACTGCTTGGAGCATTCTTCTGCCACTTCCCCTGAAGCACTGTGGAAGCCTCGAACACAAGTGTTCTTCCTGCCAGTGTTAATTACAGGTCCCGGGAATATTTTGGACATGGATCCACCACCAGCTCCCAGTGTAAAATCCATCTGTTCATTTGATGATCTGTCAGAAATGAATACACAGACTCCTTCTGCCTACTGCCTTTCAGTCTGTTCTATTCATTCCTCCTGCCATATCCAAGATGCACAATCTGATTAATAATTCATATCAGTGCAGAAGGAAGGAGGGGGGACTGCATTAGAGAATAGTGGGTTTGGGGAATAATACTCATTAATGTGGGAGATATCTGGGTTGTTTCATATAAATCATCATTCACTCATTCATTCATTCATGCACACAAGACAAGACCAGACGAACCTTTAATTGGGATATCTATAAACCATCTATCAAGCTAAACAGTCTTCAGCATAATTTAAAGAGAAACCGTCGTGAACAAAAGTACATTTCTTCCAGAGTAAAATGAGCCATGCATAATTGTTTTTCCTATGTTGCTGTCACTTGCAGTAGGTAGTAGAAATCTGACATTACCGATAGGTTTTGGGTTAGTCCATCTCTTCATGGGGCATTCTCAGCATGGCCTTTATTTTTTATAAAGACACTCCCTGAAAAAGATTTATACAATGATGCTGGCCAGCCTCCCTGCTCAATGTACACTTTTTTTGGCAGTTAGACGGAGCAACTGCCATTCACTAAGTGCTTTTTAAAATAAAGAAAACCCTGAGAACTCCCTATGAGTCGGTAATGTCAGATTTCTACTACTTACTGTAAGTGATAGCAACATAGGAGAAAAGTAATTTATGACTCATTTTACTCTTGAGGAAACATACTTCTTATTTGTAACTGTTTACATGTATTTAAAATTTTGAGATTTTCGCGACAGAGGTCCTTTAAGCAACGTCTGTGCAGTGCTAGTTCTTAGAAAGATGGGACATTATACATCACTGGAACTGCAGAGCATGAGAACATCTTTTTAAAATTAAAATAACCCTGTGATTGGCTGTCACAATCAGGACCGGCCCGCCCATGAGGCGGGGTGAAACTTTTGCCTCAGGCGGCACTTTTGGGGGGGCGGCACCCGCCCGTCCGTGGGTGTGAGGGGCTGCCCGAGCTGGAGGGGATAGCGGGCAGGAAGGGGGTATTGAGCCTAGTGGCGGGGAGGGGGGTCGGACCCCCCCCCTCCCTCGCCTGGGTCCCCCGTCCTCCGCTCCCTTCCAGCTTTAAAAAGTTGCGTGGCTGGCTGGCTGGCTGCAGCTGTAAGAGGCAACGGGCGGGGACCACTCACCACTTCCTCGTTCCAGCGTGCGCTCCACTGACGTCACTTCCTGCGGCGTAGCAGGAAGTGACGTCAGTGGAGCGCAGGCTAGGCTGGAACGAGGACGAGGTGAGTGATCCCCGCCCGTTGCCTCTTACAGCTGCAGCCAGCCAGCCGTTAGTTGGTATTTCTCCTCTCTGGGTCTTGGGGAAATTTCTGATGTTGCTAAAAACCCAAGAGAAACTGAAGACGTGTCTGACACTGCCGCTGCCTGGCGGTTCAACTGTAAACACATCACCATGGCAACAGGGACATGAGCCCTACTGTTCCAGTTTGAAACACATTGTATGGCTCTCACGGAATTTCATTTTAAAATATGAGGTGTTTATGGCTCTCTCAGCCAAAATGGTCCCTGTCTCCTGGGATAAGGGGTGTCGTGACTGAAAAAGGATGTTGCAAAGCACTTCCTTAGTTCCTCAGCTATCACAAGCAGGGTAAAGCGAGGGGCAGTAATCTGGGATTATCTCCCAATTCTTTAAAACTCTGTTTTAAAAAGACTTGATGAATAGTGTAAATCACTGGCAACATTTAAGTTACATGCCACATGACATGTTACATTCCACATCTGTTTGGAATCTAAACACCACTCAATTCTTCTATCTTTAGGTGTCATCTTGCTAGAATTTGCCTAGTTAGCCAAGAGCAATAGTAGTGGCCTCTACATGACACCAAGTGGTAGTGAACCCACCCAAAAAGGACAACTAGATTGGTGGGGACAGCTTCAACACAACCCAGATCTGCAGAGTCCTCACCAATAGGAACAAACAGAACATAGGTGCAAACAGAATCTCTAGCAAGCCAATAGCAGAAGGAGCCTAGCATTTGGGAAACTGAAAGGCCTCTTGCTAAGTCAGTTGGTCAGATGTGCTGAACTCTTTTAAATGGCCTAAGGTTTAAGCCTGGTACACACACACATAATTTTGATTGGCCAATGATTGGCCAGTTTTACACCTTCCACATAGGCCTCAATTCACTAAGCTTTATCAAACACTTTATCAAACGTTTGATAATTTACCTCATGAGTAAAATCTAATTTTAAATTCACTAAGGTGTTAAAGATTTATCGAATGTTTTATCGATAAAATGTTCAATAAATCTATAACACCGTAGTGAATTAAAAATTAGATTTTACTCATGAGATAAATTATCAAACGTTTGATAAAGTGTAAGAGCTTGCCATAGTGTAAGAGCTTGCCTACAATTCTGTCATAGCATTAAAAATCTGTTGGCCCTCCTGCTACATGGAGGTGGCAAAATTGGTGAGATATTGATCAATCAAAATTGAATGTACCAGGGTTAAGACAGGAAGTTTTGGGTGCAGCTTCAAAAGGGTACAATAGCTGACATTGAAAAGTTCAACTCTTTGACTGCTTTGCAACACAAGCAATGCTGGATATAGAAGATCTTATATAAACTGTGTGAAATAGACCAAGGTTAAAATGATCAGGGCATGATAAAGTACCACTAGCAGATGGAACTGAGGTATCTGTGGTGTTGGCTACCGGCTAGGTGTGAACTGTGACAACTGTCTGCTTTTGCGTATAACCAGGAAAAACTAAAAAATGATTACAAAGATCAAAATGTGAATTTATATAGTAAATGGTTACATGGTGTGTCTTCTCTCTTCTAATTTATCTGCTTTACATATTATTTCCATGCTATCATTATGTCCCTATGAATAATAGATAAAATGAACATTAATCACTACAGAGAGATTTAGATTTTTTAATCTGCCTATACGCGGAGCCTGGATCTCCCCCGAGCCTACGTCTGTCTGCTGGATGTGGCTTTGCCAAGACAAGCAGAGACATTATTGTATGTAAAATTAATACCCTGAGCAGGCAAATAAATGATAGAATGGCCTTTACATCATTATCTTTGACACTAATGGTATACAATGCTTCATCCATCACCCTCTGTATCAAACATGGGAGAATTACATTTTAATTTAGATAAAAAGATGAGATCACATACGGTGACGTAATATTTAAGGAGAACCCAAGCTTGGGTTCAGAAACAAATACCTACCTAAGGAGAAGGAAGGCTCTGGATCCTGTCAAAGCTGTCCTCCACCCTCCGGTCCCCCGCTGCTGCCCAGGTCCCTCCTGCCCCGCTCCTCTTCTGGCACGATCCGGATGTGTGGCGGCCGCGGGAGCATGGTCAGGCCTGCGCAGGTGAAGACGTACTTGTGCAGATGCGCTACAGCCACGCTCATGCCAAAAGTTGAGTGTGGCACCAATCAGATTACCAACAAGTCTTGCCGGTAATCATTGGAAGATCCACGCTCGGCAATGGACCATTGGATCAGAGGACTCCATGAGAAGCCTATATAGGATCCAGAGGCTTCCCTCTTCTTAGGCAAGTATGTGTTTTTGTACCCGAACTTCAGTTTGGGTACACTTTAATACAGCCTGTCCACCATAAAGGATGTCTTGGAATAATGGGATTAGAATTTATTTTTGTTTTTATCTTATTATAAATAGAAACCCAGCAGTGGCCTCAATTCACTAAAGACAGTTCTAAAAAATAATTTAGGTTAGTAAAATACTGCATTCAGTATTTTACACTTTTTGTTTGAAATTCACTTATGATTTTCCACATGTGGCAGAAGTTTGGTAATTTACAGAACAAACATGCTTCAATTCATGAAGCCCTGGTCGGTAAGTGTCACCAGCTGTGGAGCAGGTCAGTGGTGAGGCAGGGAGCTGTGTGTATGAGTTGAGGTTTTCTGTCCAGTGCATCCCTTTAGATGTGCTGCAGCCACCAGGGGGAGCTCTTCTGTATAACCGTATACAGATTTTCACATCTAAAGGGATGCGGAAAAGCCTCATAAAATGTCTCTTTCCCCTGCTCTGCTACAGTGAAGACCCGCCTTCCACCATGTTGGATACTTGTGCAGCTTGAGAATCATGGCTGTGGGGATCTAACTATTGGCTGCCTGGCTCTCCCTATCGGCTGTCTGTCAATGTTACCACATGGAGATAGCATGGAGAGAGTTATAGCTGGTAAGAGCTGGCAAAAATTGCTGAACACTTTTGCCCGATTTACCGAATACGTAAATCTATGTGAATTGCAATTTCTTGACATTTCTTGAGGCATTTACCGCACAAGTTGGTAATAAACCTTACTAGTCGGGGATTCTAATCTTCTGTGCAGTAACAGGTTTAGTGAATTGGAATTTGGGAAGGTGATAAGTAAAATCAGCTGTTTTCAGCAATAACGAATGCAGTATTACTAGTGAATTGGGGCCATTGTGAAGTGCCTCCATAACCCCAGTACACCATCAATATCCAGTTTGATGTTGGCTTTAACAGATATTCATGTCTGTTTTGTAATGCCAGGCAACCAATTATGGTCTCAAGTGTGGACATGTGGCGGGTAAGAGCGACTATGGAAATCTTGTTTAAATACCATGTGGGACACTATCTACACAGAGTTTGCATGTTCTCCTTGTGTCTGTGTGGGTTTCTTCCGGGCACTCCAGTTTCCTCTCACATCCGGAAAACAAAAAAACATACTGAAAGTTAATTCCCCCCCCCCCCCCTAAAAAATGTCCCTAGACTATAAAAGTCATATGACTATGGTATGGATTAGAATCTAAACCCTGTGAGGGACAGCTATTGACAAGACTATGTGTAACCCAATTTATCCTTAGCACTCGGCCCCGGCTGAGAGGAATCCACCAGACACTGACGCAAATATCAAGGATTTATTTGTTAACTGGTAACTTCTCACAACCAGTATAACTCTCAACACAAAAATTCACTTTCTTTGCACATCACAGGTCAAAATACAATCTTCTCCTCTTCACAGCCGGTGCATTGGTAAAAGCTGCGGGATAAAAAGGTTAAGTTACACAGAAACTTTTATATATATTGAGCTACAACAGATCTTCTTTTACAATCATCAACCACTTTTCAGTACAACACCTTTAAACAAAGTAACATTGACTGAGATTTAGGGGCTTGGGTAGGTATGGGTCTACTGAGCAATTCAGTTCCTATGCAGTCTCAGTCCCTTGTGGCCAAGTCCAAGCTATATTGCTCAGCAAAAGCTTAGGGGACTCGTGATTCTCATTACTATGGTACTGAAGCAATTCCCACAGTTCGTTGGTTGGCAATTTGGCATCCAAAAGAATGTTCACTTTACTCAGAAGATTTCTCAGACTTTTGCTTATCTTATCTTATCTCTTAGGCACCACTTTCTTGGATAGGGAATCCCAAAATAATACACAAAATAAAGAAAGAATTAAATAATCAAAAAGGGGTTCGAGAAATAAAAATAAATTAAATAAAAGAACAAAATTAACCAATACACCCAGCTATACCATCAATATCTCACTCTCCTTCAATTTCACTCTTTTCTTATACTATTTGAACTTTATTATTATTATTATTATTATTATTTAGTATTTATATAGCGCCGACATATTACGCAGCGCTGTACAGTGTATATATATATATATCTTGTCACTAACTGTCCCTCAAAGGAGCTCACAATCTAATCCCTACCATTGCCATATGTCTATATTATGTAGTGTAAGTACTGTAGTCTAGAGGCAATTTTTAGAGGGAGCCAATTAACTTATCTGTATGTTTTTGGAATGTGGGAGGAAACCGGAGTGCCCGGAGGAAACCCACGCAGACACGGAGAGAACATACAAACTCTTTGCAGATAGTGCCCTGGCCAGGATTTGAACCAGGGACCCAGCTCTGCAAGGCGAGAGAGCTAACCACTACGCCACCATGCTATTTGCAACACTTGAATCTCCAACTTTGTTGACTCTTTATCTCTTGTCAGATGTCACTCCGTTCTCCACTGCAGTGCTCTCAATAACACAGGATGTAGTGTAATTCCACCACCAATCTTCTAATCTAATTTGCTGACAGGTTAACAGATCTAGTTATGTTTCACTGACAAATTATCTTTATCTCCACGGCTTTTGCTCTTTCTCGCTCTTTCTTAGGCCGTGCACTCCAGTAACACCAAATAACATTTTGGTCTTAGTGTTAGAAACAACTAGGGGGGTCTTAGGGTTAGGCACCACCAGGGGGCTCCTAGGTTTGGGCACCACTGGGGGGTTCTGAAGGTACATACACATGTCAGATTTGCGCAGACGACCCGTCGTTTGGGCATCCAAACGACGGGTCGTTTGCGCAAATCCGACGTGTGTATTCACCTTTAGGGTTAGGCAACACCAGGGGGGGGTCTTAGGGTTAGGACCACCAGGGGGGTCTTAGGGTTAAGCATCAATAGAGGGAGGGTTCTGTGTGAGAGTAGGGTTACGTTTAGTTGTAGTAAAATATTGGAAATATTTACCAATGCTTTACTATGCTTATTATGACTGTAAATATATTTTAATTTCTATATTATAGACAATATTTTGCAATTTTTTTTATCACTGTTATTTTTACATATTAATCATTCTATCTAAGATGAAGGTTGTTGCTTCATTGTAGACAGACCAAATTTGATCAGCTGGACAGTCACTGTTGTTCTGTCATTGAGCTACCTCAGCCTGGTGACCATATGGTCTTGAAAACCGCCATGGCCTGCACTCTCGCCATGGTGCGCACCAGTCCAGCATGGCCGTCACAACACAAACAGCTGTTTGCGGTGTGTTACACACAGAGCCAGGACAAGGTCCTCCAGCACCCAAGGCTGAGACACCAAAGTGCGCCCCTCCATCCCTGCCACCCCAGCCATGACACACTGATTGCTATTAGACTAAGAGGCGCCACAGGGCCCACAACCTCCCCAACACCTTAATATCTAGTTATCTGGCTTGCAGTCACTGCCATGTATCCCCTTTTCTTATTTCTTTCTGCTTCAAACACAATTAGGAATGACAGCTGAATGAATTTTGCGCCCCCTCCTACACTGCGCCCTGAGGCTGGAGCCTCTTCAGCCTATGCCTCAGCCCGGCCCTGGTTACACAGTGAGTTTGGTGTGTCAGTGTGAAGCAGTACTCTAATTACACTCCCTGATTGATGTATAGACATGCAAGATGTTTTAAAGCACTTCAGGCCTCCAATTTAGCATTCAATGTGATTTCTGCCCTTAAAACGCTGCTTTGCCTCAAATCCAGATTTTTCCCCGGGACTTTTGGTGTCTATCCCACTCATCCATGCAAAAACTCAGATGTTAGACCCCTTGAAACATCTTTTCCATCACTTTTCTGGCCAGCATAAATGTTTCTAGTTTTCAATGTTCACTTCCCCATTGAAGTCTATTGCGGTTCGCGAAAGTTCGCAAGTTCGCAAAGGTACGTAAACCCAGTTCGCGAACCTAAAATCGGAGGTTCGGGCCATCTCTATTTGCCAAGCAGGGAAATGAAAGATTTCCTGGCAATTTTAGGCAGGGAATTTTAAGTTAGATTGATACTATTTCTTGATAACTTTAAAAAACTCGAACAGCTCGGTTTCAATTTTAGAAAGAAAAACGGTTGCAAACTGAAATGAAATGTGTTGTTTAATCACGTAAAGTGCTTTGTGTAGCAGTGATTCAGGTTATTTTTTACTTTAAAGAAAGCACAGCTACGATTGAAGGAGTTAAATTGACGTAAATAAATAAAAAGCCGCAGCCTCATGTTACACTCATTACATCATCTGAAAGCTTTTAGTGCAGTGTCAGTTTTCACCGCCCGCTCTGACATAAGAGTCTGCAGCGCCCCGGCCTTTGCTTTCACGGCGTAGCATCTGCATTTATCGCAGATAGGAACAGATGCTTGGGGAATAACATTATCCCCATAGGTGAGGCTACTCACTAGAATAAAACACACACAAATAGAACTGCGCTATTAACAAGAGAAAAGGGGAAGAGGCAATTTATTCAAAATCTGAAAACTAAAAACAGAAGCAGAAGCAACGTAGCAATTTAAATGGATTATATCAGATGAGGAGGACGAGGATGATATAGAAATCATTCAAATTGCATACGCTCTACTTGTATAAGAATAGACTGATTTGTTTGTGTGCCGTGTACACAAGGAATAACTGTGCCAGGATAACAACGTTGTGTTCTGGATTGGTTGGACTTATCACACATTTACAGTGTATTACTGTATTTTTTGGACTACAAGACTCACCTTTTCTCACCCAAAAATGGGGGGAAAAGTTTACCGCCTATGTGAACCAGCTCTAAAACACTTCCCCGTTTCCCCTCACTTTCTGCAACCCTCCACCAGCCCCACATGATGCAAAGATACTGTGCAGTAGACCAGTATATTTACCTGCTCCAGTGCTGAGTACTTTCTGGCAGCTGCATGGTCTCTGATTGGATAGCTCACACTCCTGATACACGTCACAAGATCAGGAGTCAGAAGAACACAGCATAGAGCGCGCAGCTACCAGACAGAACTGCAGAGATCAGATGCAGCACTGGAACAGGTAAATATTGCTCTACTCATTGCTCTGGTAGGCAGCATCATTGCAGAAGTGGAAAGAGGAGCAGGGAGGGCCCCATGGCCCTGACCCCCAATACATGGGTTGCGTGGGGCTATATTTACACCCAAGGATGAAACAAACAATAGTATTTATTAGTCTTTAATAGGACTAAAAAGAAATGATTAAAAGTAACCTGATGCAAACAGATTCTAGAAGGTGCCAAAGCTGACTCCACTAAAAAAACAATTCCACATATGAAAATAAAAAATGGAAAGTATCACTTTAAATGTTATCTCATCAATTAAGTATAGAAAAGAATAAACACAAAGAAAGTCTATCAGGACACAATTATGGTACAGCAAGCTCCACTGAAATTCAGGGGAGCAGATTCTGGGCAACGTGACATGTATTAATGATACAACTCTCAAAACTGATACCATCTGCTCCTTCCTCTTACTAATTGCTAAGAGCTAAAATGCAGTTCAGATAATACTGAACAAAAGCATGACAAAGTGTTGAAAGGCTAACATTGTAAAAAAATAAATAAATAAATAAAAAAAAACCTCTCAGTTGCCAGTCTCTTCTATCTCACCAGAAATCCAGATAGCGGAATTCTCTGTTGGAGTACTAGGGTCTTATTCCAAGAATATTCTCCATCTCTGTACTGTTGCTAATAAGTACAGCACTTAGCCCCGCCCACTGTATTAAAGGGTAACTGTAAAGGGTAACTGTAGTTTGAGAATATTGCAGTTGTTTAAATGTATGTAAGAAAGGCCAGCCCACAATGAATAGTACGCACGGAGGGAGATATTACTGCTTGCTTGGCAGTTGGACACAGGAGATATTTCCTACAGTTCTTACATCACACTGTGGTAGGTGTTTCACCACAATATCAGCCATACAGATCAGAGAATTAAAGTTTCGGTCTTTGTCTGACACTTTGATCCACATAGGGTAATGCACCTATGTAATATTTATATTACCTGGAGCAGTGGTGGCGAATGAGGCCAGCGTCAATCAAAATTTCAAACCTAGTCTGACACTTTGATTTGAAGGAGTTGATGCTGCCCCGATTGTATCTAACAACAGCGCCATCTTGCGGCACCCAGCTTTCCTATGTTGGCTTTGGTTAAAATTTGGTCCTATGGGGGGAAATGCCAATGCTGTACATAAGAATGACTGTTGGATCTCAGAATGATGCTTTATGAACAGTATTTAAATTTGTAAGCCTTGAAATATGACACAGTTCTTTGCCTTGACTGCAACCCTTGAACGCAGAAAAAATCACACAAAGGAAAAAAAGGATTTGCAACAAATGAAAATGTACAAGGAACAATACATACACAGAACAAGGGAAGTGCAGAGACATACACATTCCTGCTTTAAACATGAATTCAAAAGCTTACTAACTATGGAAAAAGTAAACAGGCAAAGGAAAAACATTTAATATCGCTCATCATGTATTTAGATAATTTCTCCTCACTAGGCACATTTTGGCAAAGCCTAATTTTAAACTGACACATCAGGTTAGGGCAGCATTTCTCAACCTTGTCACCCTGGAGGAACTGTTCAAATACTTATTGGATCTCAGGGAACCCCTGCATAAACAGAGGGAGAGGGGATTCGTTTTATAGTAGGATTGGTAGGATCCTAAAGGTAGGATTGGTCATTAATGGAGGGCGATGCTTTTACTATTGTAATAGTCCCAACTCCATGTTTCGCCTTTACAGGCACCCCTTTTCATGCTCTCCATCATTGCACTCCCCGCAATAGTTGCGTGGCGTTTGGGTTCTCTCTTTTTCCTCTTCATCTGCTCTACACACATCCTTCGTTCTGGCATCCCACACCTTTATTTATCACCAGTGTAATGTGTCATAACAGTCCTGTGGCCATTGTGCCAGTGATGATGAACATGTAGGACAGATAAAATTCAGGATGGGCAAAAAATGAGTGGAGACGACATTGAGAAGCTAGGGATGCAATTTTGAAACTTTGTCAACACACCAGCTCAACAGGGCCAGTTACCGACCAGGCAACACAAGCACTTGATTGAGGCCCCGGTCACAGTGTAAGGGGCCCCACCAGCATGGGAATCCAGCCCTGCCTTCCCCTTAAGGACTCACGAGGACTCACAGGCACCACTGTTATCCCTACAGCCAAGCCAAAAGCCGGGGTCTTAGTTCACAGCAGAATGCATTCTTATGCTTTGTCACCTATACTGCGCACAAGTACCCAGGTAAACGTAGGTGTCCTAACTCTGGCCCTGTAACATGCATAGTGCAGACATGCAAACATTCAGTGCTTAACCATTTTCCCCCCGCCCGTACGAATTTCTCCGTCCCTTTTTCCATCCTTTAACCCCCAGGGACAGAGAAATCTGTACTTTCCGCGTTCCCGCCGCTGTCCGCGCTCCCGCTCGTAAACACGCCGCCCGCCGCTAGTAAACACGCCGCCGCCCGCTCACCCGGAGATCAATGAATGGGAAAATCCATTCTCGTTCGTTGATCTAAGTCCCGCAATGATCCGCTGCTCTCCGATGAGCAGCGCGATCATTGTGAAAAGTAAACACTTACCCAGCCTCCAAGTACTTCCTCCAAGCTTCCGGAAGGACGCTTGGAGGTCGCATTAAAACAAAAAGTTACTGTGGCCATCTTGTGGCCAAATAGTAAAACTACACCCTACACATTTTTCACATACAAATAAATTACTTTTACACAAAAAATTAACTCATTATCTCCCACATTCCCAATTTTTTTTTTTTTGTAATTAAAAAAAAATTAAAAAATGTACAATAAAAAAATACATAAATAGTTACCTTAGGGACTGAACTTTTTAAATATTTATGTCAGGAGGGTACAACACTGTTACTTTATAAACTATGGGCTTGTAAATAGGGATGGACGCAAAACTGAAAAAAATGCACCTTTATTTCCAAATAAAATATTGGCGCCAAACATTGTGATAGGGACATAATTTAACCGGGACAAAAGGGCAAATACATTTCATGGGTTTTAATTACAGTAGCATGCATTAATTAAAAACTATAATGGCCGAAAACTGAAAAATAATTAATTTTTTTCCCACATTTTTCCAATTTTCCCATTAAAACACATTTAGAATAAAATAATTCTTGGCATAATGTCCCACCTAAAGAAAGCCTAATTAGTGGTGGAAAAAACAAGATATAGATCGTTTAATTGTGATAAGTAATGATAAAGTTATAGACGAATGAATGGAAGGAGAGCTGAAAGGTGAAAATTGCTCTGGTGGTCAGGGGGTAAACCCCCTCAGTGGTGAAGTGGTTAAAACCTATCAAGGGATTAGGAGCACACATCCTGACGTCCTCTCCTGGGACAGATAGCGCATCATACCAATCGCATTTGTTTACCTACTTTTCTGTTCAATGTTATAACTATATCATACTGCAGTTCCTTTTTCTTACCACAAGGTGGGGCCAGACCACTTTCTTTCCCTATGTGTATTAATGATGAAGCTAACACACCATTGCCACACTGCTCATTCCCCCCTCCCATCCCTCCCTCCAGACTTTTACTGTTCCTTTTCTTCTCCCCCGTCCCCACCCACTTCCATATTTTGAACAACAGTTCTATTGCAAACTAATACATGCGGTGTGCTTCCCGCATCTTTGCCACACGTTCCCTTATCCAACATGGCAGCCGCCGTCTCATGCGTACGCATGCGTGTGACGTCATGTGGTGGGCCGGCCGCATCGCACTGCATTTTTATTACAAAATAACCTTCATTGATCACCCATTGGATAATTGACCCCCCCCCCTATTTTGTATTTAAGGTCTCTGGAAAAAGGTCAGTTACAGAGTCATTGGTTTGAACTAGACCTGCATATGGTAAGTATGATCTTACTACACATATATTACCAACCCTAAAAACACCTATCTATTTATTGCAACCTGAGTACATTATATTTTACTATTTTATTACTATATCATATTATTATACTGTATTAAAATGCATGTCATACTTAGCCAGATGTCTCTAACCCACAGTTATATGCTCCTGTCTATACTGCCTGATGAAGAGGGGTTACGCCTGCAAAACGCGTTACATTGAAACTCGGAGTATGTAAATAAAACTTTATAGTTGTTTAATACAGCTATCTTGTGTCTATGTGGAGGAGGTAAGTCCACCACTGCCTCCTTTATTTTTAACAATTTTAGCTATTATATATTTTGGCTATTTTAGCTATTTATTATTTTGGCGCCTCCGTTCAACTGCATATTACCCTAGAAGTCATAGGTGCTTTTCTAACTCCAATCAGACAAGCACCTGTGACCTCTCCTGCTACGGGGCAGGACTATGGATGAAAGCCAGACATTGGGGTACCCAGTGAGCATATTAAACAAACCTTAGGCCCCCAAATCACTGTAAAATTGTTTTGAAAAGGGATTCAAAAGCTATTTTGCAGCACTTGTACACTTTGCATTGGAGCGCAAATGCACCCAAAATGCTGCAAGTCCTGTGATTGCAATTAGCCCTAATCGCAATCTCGCCAGTGGGTTTTACATCATTGAAATACATTAGCAAAGCATTTTCTTTTTCCAATCTCCAGCGATTGTCTAAAATCAAGTGGGTCCCAGCCCTTAGTGTGATTGGGACATTAGGCTGTAAACTCCTTCAGGGCATTCTGAAAAGCACATGTAAATTTTTTTTACGTACATGAAAAAAAGGGCCTGGATGGTTAACGAAATGGCGCCGGTGGATAACGAAATCTGATAACATCGTTGTCAAACTTGGTTACGGGAAATAATAACGAAAATATATTAACATTAAAAATCATTACGTAATTCAACAATACAGCTTAACTCAACCCTACTCTCACACAGAACCCTCCCCTGGTGGTGCCTAAACCTAACCACCCCCCAGTGGTGCCTAACCCTAACCACCCCCCAGGTGGTGCCTAACCCTAACCCCCCTGGTGGTGCCTAACTCTAACCCCCCGGTGGTGCCTAACTAACCCCCCCCCACCCCGGTGGTACCTAACCCTAACAACCCCCCGGTGGTGCCTAACCCTAACCTCCCCCAGGTGGTGCCCAACCCTAACCCCCCGGTGGTGCATAACCCTAACCCCTCGGTGGTGCCTAACTCTAACCCCCCAGTGTTGCCTAACCCTAACCACTCCCCCGGTGGTGCCTAACCCTAACCCCCCCTCGGTGGTGCCCAACCCTAACCCCCCCGGTGGTGCCTAACCCTAACACCCCCCCAGGTGGTGCCCAACCCTAACCCCCCGGTGGTGCCTAACCCTAACCCCCCCCAGGTGGTGCCCAACCCTAACCCCCTGGTGGTGCATAACCCTAACCCCCCCGGTGGTGCCTAACTCTAACCCCCCGGTGTTGCCTAATCCTAACCACTCCCCCGGTGGTGCCTAACCCTAACCACCACCCCCCCCGGTGGTGCCTAACCCTAACCACTCCCTCTGCAGGAACACCCTTTTACACATAGAAACGATAATATCTTTGATATTGTACAATCTGTACATACAAACAAAATAATACGATAAAAACTATATAACGTTGCAAGCTTCTAAAATGATAACATACTTCAAAAACTTTAGAGTTCTAATATCGTTAACAATATTTATTGCGGTGCCCTCTTTTCAGCTTTTTTCACCGTGTTAACGATAATTGCATTAGAGTCTATTGCGGCACCCTTTTCGTCCAGCCTCAGCTGGCGCCCCTTTTTCCTGCTACCATTTTTTTTTTAGCACTGCATAAATTACCCGTAATAACTAAGAAAATCACTTTATATTCAATGTGATCTCCAATGCTCTAGTCTCTAATAATTATTGGAAATGGTGACTATTTTATGTTTGTTAGCGAATAGCCATAGTCTTGATATCTGTGTTCAGACTCTTCCAGGATCAATTAGTCATGCCTAAGTGATTTTTATTTCATAGGGAGTATGTGTGTCTTGTGATGGGTGGGAGGCTTGTTTGTATGTACATGAATACTAGGAGGGATCACTGAGTACTCAATGAAGTGTTGCCTGTCTTGGCAATTCCCCAACACCCCCCAGGCAATGTTTCTGCAGTTCCTCGCCCTCCCTAAGTAATGACTCCGGGGACCTGAAATGTGATGGAAATATCCTTCATTACACCAGCCTGACAGGGAGCAGCTGGGCCTGGCTCAAGCAAGATGATGAATACATTGTTGTCAGCTCCCTTGTGGCTTTTTTTTATTTTACTTCTTTCAAGTTGTGCCCATTAAGCTGGTTATATGGAATGGTGAAAAAAACTGATTTGCTGAGAATGTTTCAATTAGTGTTGAGTGTGTCACTCTGCACCGAGATCCATGCTGGATCAGCTGTTCTGCAGTGTATAGAAATCACATCAGGTGATCTGTGTGACCCCTTCCCTGTTCACCACCAAGGCCCCACATCAAGCTGCCAAGGTGATTCCTCACTGGTGATAGGTTGCCAGGAATTGCCCAAACGCTTTTATAGGAACAGACACAGCACAGACAGCAGAGCTAGCAATGATGCGACTTACTTTACCACTATCAAGCCTACTGCACGCACACAGAGTGAGGCCTGGTGCACACCAGAGGAGTTTTTCTGAGCGTTTTGAGTTTTTGAAACCTCCTGCTAATGTTATCCTATGTGTCTGGGCACACTGGAGCGATGAGGTTTTGTAAAAAAAAAAAAAAACATAGCATTACATTGGGAAGAGCTTTTGGAACCTCTAGCGTTTGGGGAGCTTTTCTGGTGTGTCTCAGCCCTGAATTTGCTTGTGAACTAATTTCAATTTTTGAGAAATGTTTGTAAAAAATAGCTAAAATTTGTGTGTTTTCAAATTTTTTGGATATGTTTACCGCGCACATTTTTACTGCAAAAAAATGCAAAAAAATATGTTTTACGATGTTTTCGCGAAAACTAAAAATAATTTTCGATAGCATTTTCGCTCGAAAATTAAATTTAACATTATTGTCACATAAATTAATGCGAAAACAATATTGGCATTTTCGCTCAACACTGCTCCATTGGATTATTGCAGCTTTTGCAGCTATACTATTTGAAGGATTTATCGCTGGACGCATGTCATCGCTAAGTGATCACTTTTTCAGTCATTTGTGTGACAGGCAGAGGCGTATCTAGGGAAAACTGCGCCCATGGCAAACAATGGGGGGCGCATCCTCCAAATATTTAAACATTTAGGGCTTGATTCACAAAAGAGTGCTAACTGTTAGCACGGCCGTTTTCGCGCGAATTTTCGCATTGCGCGCTCGCGATTTTTTGCGCGAAACGATAACGGTTTTGCGTGCAAATGCGAATTTCCGTGCAAAATCGATATCGTTTTTGTGCAAAAATTCACGTTTGCGCGTGAAAACGTTAACGATTTGCGCAAAAATTCGTGATCGCACGCAATGCGAAAATTCGCGCGAAAACGGCCGTGCTAACAGTTAGCACTATTTTGTGAATCAAGCTCTTAGTCTTGGCTTAAAGCGAACCCAAGCTTAAAATAAACTGATGAGATAAACAATTGTATTTATCCTCCTATTCCTAAAAATGTCTTTTTTTTGTTAGATATTTCATAGTTTTATTTTATATTTAAACGCTTTCAAAGTAGTTTGACTGTTTTATTGTCTCTGCTCAGTGGCAGCCTATTAAGTGTCCCTGAGTGAAAATACATGAACTATTGACCTTTTTCTAACTCTCCCTGCCCTCAGAAGTTGAATTCTGGCAGGAAAACTTTTATGGCTGTAATTTGCTTATCAGTGATGGTTATTATAGTCCCGACAAGGTTTCGACAAGACAGAAGCTGTCACTTCCATACCCCAAAATTAACTCTTTGAAACAGCAAAATAAAACAAGTAAAACAGCCTGGTTATATGTTTTGCCCTCTAAATACTCCTGTTTATCTCATCATGTCAGGTCGCCTCGGGTACACTTTAAAGTGTACCTAAGGCCTATATTTATGTGCCAATTGGGACACAGAGGCAAGTTCACTCCATAATGCTAGGTCCATGTCCCCTCTGTGCCACTCTTTACATCCCCTGCGTACCGCTGCACCTCCCTTCCCGGTTCTACCGACAAGCAGCTTGTCAGTAGATTAATGGGGAAGAGGCACCTGTAGCAGGAGAGGCACTCCTGCGTAACACCCCTTTCCTGCCTCTCAGGCCATCTCATTGGTTCTCCTCTGCCACACCCCCCTGTAGCGCAGACTTCCAGAACTACAAGCTGTAACTTTCTTAAAGATACAGGTCTGTGCCCCACCTACTTGCTGTCAATAACTTCACTGGTCTGCTTTCAGTTACATAGTCATAGTTTTAAAAACTATTTTTACCTTCAGGAAACTAATTGAGCATGAAAAGTTTTCAGATGGTATCGCAGCATCTTTAGCCTCAGCATCTCTGAGAAGGTGAGCTCTTCTGAGCCGGAGGGAAAATGTAAGTAATATAAAACATGTTTCATCAGAAAGTTTTCCAAATCTTAAAGTCCAACTGAACTTTTAATTAAAAGGGTTTTCCCAGGGCTTCAAAACAATATGTAGTGTTCCCACGTGGTTTATATCTACTCATGATGCTCTCTTTACTCATTTTTATGCTAATGAATAACCTTTATATTGTATATTGAGGAGAAACGCGCACAAATGTCTCAAACCGGATAAGATCAGAAAAGTCTCACAATTCCAAGCACTGGGGGAATTTCCAGGAGGTCCTGTCAGACAATGTCCTAATAATCTTTATCCTTGGACCAACACTTCCACATGTAAAGAAGAAGAAAGACAAATATAGCGTAATCCTGCGAGTACGCAGACTCCTTATAAAAAAGGAAAAAGGCCGTCACCAGGATCCCTTAATGTGCCAAATGCTAGAAAGACTCCTCTAAACCAGTAGCAGTGCCAGGACACCCCCCAAGTGCCCGCACTCACCGCTCTGGCCTCCTAGATCTCCGGAGGTAGGATTGAAGGTATATGGGGGTTTTTTCCAGAGATGTCTCAAGACCTTGGTTGCAGCCTGCCCATCCAACTAAAACTTAAAAACAGCGGATATAGCGTAATATTGCCAATTTATTAAAAAAGTTAAAAACGGATTCACTCATAAGCCTCGCAGGGTAACAAGCGTGTATCAAAAACAGTTAGGGTCCCCGGGAACCGCTCAGCTGCTTTAGCGTCAGATCCAAGCTCGCTCCGTCTCCCCGCCGGCACTGCTTCCTGGTCCAGTCACGTGCATCAAAGCTCCGCCCTATGCATTTCGTCAATAACCTTCACTGCTTTACCGGTTGCCCACCTGCAGCTCAGGACCACCTGCACCTCTGCTGGTCCTGGAAGTCCTGAGCTCCAATTCGCTATCATTAGCCTGTGTGTGACCTACCTAATCATTCTGAATGGGACCCCAGGAACTCTGGTAACAGCAGAAGTGCTGCAGGGGGGCTGCCTCTACAGGCAGAAAGAAGACGTATTGACATAAAATATTAATAAATGAATACTCGGCACAGCAGCAGATAATACCTTGCATTAAAGTGCTGGTAAATGCTATTAATTAAAGAGGAACTTTAACGAAAATGGGGGAAAATGAATCAATTAATTGCAAAGTGAGAAGTTGAAAAATAGACGAGAGATCAAGAAATGATTGATATTCGCCATGCAATTCATCCATGTTGTTTGTTCCACAATGAGCCTGCACATCATCAGGGGCGTCGTCAGCATACAGGTGAGGCACGTCCCCGCTTGGGGCCTCACACTGCGGGGGGCCTTGCTCTGCTGCTGGTGGCGGGCGTGCAGGTGGGGGCGCCAGGCGGAGCGGCAGGACGGTGGGCGCAGCGGCGAGGAAGAGAGAAGTTTTCACTTACCTGCCTGGATCCTGAATACAGCTTCTATCTACTTCCTGTCCCGGCGTCTGTCGCTATTGTAACAGCGCCCCCTGTGATGACGTAACCGCATGTCATCACAGGGGGAGCTCTTACCGATGCAACGCATGCCGGGACAGGATGTAGATAGAAGCTGCATGCAGGATCCAGGCAGGTAAGTGGAAACTTCTCTCTGCCCACTCCCCCACCCGCTCCCCCACCGCCACTGCGCCCACCCTCCTGCCTATACTGGGGACATATACCTATCTAATCTATACTGGGGGCATATACCTATTTAATCTATACTGGGGGCATATACCTACAGTATCTAACCTATACTGGGGGCATATACCTATCTAATTTATACTGGGGGCAATTAAGCCTATCTAACCTATACTGGGGGTATATACCTATCTAATCTTTACTGGGGGCATATACCTATCTAACCTATACTGGGGCACCTACCTATCTTACCTATACTGGGGGCAACTATAGTAGCTAACCTATACTGCGGGGAACCTACCTATCTAACCTATACTGGGGCAACTATGCTGGCTAACTATATTGGTGGCACCTAACTATCTAACCTACACCTGATCTGGGGTATCAGAGAAAGGAAAGGTTATTAGTTGGGGCCCCCCACACCTCTAGGCCCCCCTGCAGTCGCAGAGGCTGCTGCCCCCTCGTTATGCCCCTGCTTTTCATTAAACAGGTTTAACCTGATTGGTTGATTGGTGTTCAGTGCACCAGCTGCATGTTTTCTCAAGTTCTTTTTGCATCTGTCTTTTTGTACAGCACTGTGCTACATCTTTAACCACTTCACAACGGAGGGGTTTTACCCCTGAAGCACCAGCGCAATTTGTACATTGCAGCGCTGCTTCCATTCATTTTTTACTGTGATATGATTGGTTATTGGGGACTGGGGTCCCCATAACCAATCATTGCACTGCAGAGCGGGGGTGTGTGCGCGCGCGCGTGGGTCGCGGGGGCGCGCGATCGCGCGCTACACGTTTGTTTACATTAATGTGTTATCAATGGAGACTGCTTCTGTTTGAAGCAGCCTCCATTGTGTCCGCAATCGGCGCGTCTAATTGGATTTAGGAACGCTTGTTCCTAACATCCAATTAGTCACCTGCTGTGCTGGCTGGCTGGAGTGTGCGCGCGAGGTCCCCGCCCACTCCCAGCCAGTAAACAAATAAGTGCGCCTTTCTCCGTCCCTGGGGGTGAAGCAGTGCGCAGAGGGACGGAGAAATTTAGCACTGGGGGGTCAAGTGGTTAATAATATATAAAGATAGATAGAGCAGATAAGATAAGGATACAAAACCAGGTAAGGCTTCAAAATTCTTACCACCTATGAGAAAACGTCTTTAAAATGTCCAGGTTTGTGCGTCACTTACTGTATTTTCTTCACTGTCCTTGACTCTTCGTAAATCTCCCCCTATGTTTAACAGCTCACAATCTTTGAAGGCATCTAAATACACAGTATATACAGAAATCTAATGCAAGTGAATGATAAAGGCTTATTTATTACTTACTTACTTATTTAAGAAATGGTGATCTTATTACCGCTTTGTTTGTTTGCCTGTTTTAAAAATCTAACTACCCCTTTAAGATTACTATATTTACCAAACATTTTATATAATGAATTATGGTAATGATGATCATTTTCATTCTCTACCTTAATTACCCTAAAATGATAACTCGTAGCTCTATTCACTTGAATGGAGTCCTGGAAAGCATTTACGGTCATTATTGGTTATTTTTGTCAAAATAAGACAAATAACTTGACTTTTATTGCAGTAGTGGATTGTCACTTTTTTTTTTTTTTTTCAAATAAGTTTTTTTGTCTTTTGCACATAAACATAAAACAGTACAACATGAACATCCCCAACAACCAGCCCCCCCCCCCCCCAACCCCTCCCTTGGAATTCTCGTGGGTTTTGCCACTTTTTAAAGTGAAACTAAAACATCCCGTTTTCCACTCTGTTCCACTGAAGTCAACAGAGTTCTCCACATGAGGCCCCTTTCACACTGGTGCATTTTGAATGCAAAAAAATATGTTTTACGATGTATCGAATTTGACGCAACAACAGTGGGTTATCAGCAACGTGCGGCAACCAGAAGTCATGTAAGTCTATGGCGACGCAGAAGTTTCAAATGTTTGGCATTCGCGTTGCAACACCCATGCGTGGAAGTCTATTTTTTCAAATTATTCTAATTTCGACCACAGGAAGCGAATGCTAGAGTTTCCCTTCCTGCTTGGCTTGTAGCCAGAAGTGAGATTACCAAGCATTGTCGTGGTAATCTCGGAAATCTAATTTTATCATATCATTGCACTGCAGCTCAGCTATAAAGCCAGTTAGAAGTTTGAAACTGGCCTCATTAGGGCCGACGCTTGCATTAAGGCAAGGGGGCAATTGCCCCAGGGCCCCGAAAACTCTCTCTGCCTTAAAACTGTGTTTGCGCCATCACCCCCCACACTGCCAGAACCCCGACCTTACCCCTAATTGATCTGCACTGATAAAGATCACCACAAGCGGAGTCCCAGCACGACAGCAGCATTTTTAGTTTACCTGTCTCAGCTGCTGTGCTGGAGTCGCTTGCCCATCTTCATTCCATTTCCTGTGTGACCGGGCGCATGTGTAACCATCAGTCACACAGGAAGTAGAATGGTGACGGGTAAGCGGCTCCAGCACAGCAGCAGAGACAGGTAAACTACAAATGCTGCTGTCATGCTGGGGCCCCGCTTGCTGATATATTTGTTAGCGTGGATCAATTAGGAGGAAGGTTGGGGTTCTGGTAGCAGGAGGGGGGGGGGGGGGTGGCTTGGCATCTGGGAAATGTTTCTGGGGGATCAGGCCCCCGGGTTACCTTTCCCCCGGGACCCCTTCTGGTGTTAAACCGGCCGTGGGCCTCATGCTGGGGTCATAATTATCAGCAATAGTGATCTTTCCTCACTTTTATAACTATGGCAATCATCACCATTATTTTCTACTGAAATTCTGACATTGTTGAGGTGATATCCTAGTTGCCATGGCTCTATACAGTGAAGACAATTGCTAGTGTACACACTGCAAGCACTGCCCTCCTCCCTGATAACTGCACTCACTGTCCTCTGCCTGGCTAAGCACAGCTGGTCCAGCAGTAACCAATTAGGAAATGATTAATGGTGAACGATTCTACTGGTCACTAATGGGACCTTGAGATGGAAGGCCCAGATGCGATGACACTAACTGCTTAATTATTGACCAGAGATTGATTGTTTTTCCCCGGGGTCCCCGGGCACGGGTGCATTGTGCTCTGTCTTGTCAGGGGATGTAATGTAGTGTTAACAGATTCATAAACCTCAACAGAGACCTACAGGCACCATTACTGACATGCTGTATAAATTAGAGGGGCATTGAAAAATGATGGTAAAGATGCTGGAGCAGAGAAAATCCACTGTGCAGCGTGTCAGAATGGACTATGATACATTGGAGGCTAATTCACGATACGCAGTCTGCAGTGATAAAGTCAAAACTTGCTCTACTCGTATGTCACTCCATTCATCTGCTTGCAATCCTTTAAGGTAGCCATACATCCAGCAATGATGGGCAGATTCGACCTAGAGACAAATCTCTCTCTAATCAAACCTGATCTGCCCCCAGGCCGATTCCCGATAAATTTCATGCTGAAATCAATCCAGACTCGATGTACCATACGTCCTCCATGTATGGATGGATAACGGCGCCCAGAGCCAGTGGTGGGCATGGACAGGTAATGTATAATGCAGGTGGGGGCACAGTAAACATCGGGGGGACATCGACGGGGGTTTTGTTGCGTTTGTCACTCACTCCCTGATATTGTTCGTCACTACTGCCGTGCACCTGATCGACCACAATGACTCGACATCTTGCAGCATGTTCCACTTGACATGCTCGGCCTGAAATTGGTCGCAATGTCAATCGGGCACGCACTTGGCAGCACCAATTTTCATTTGATAATAATTATTGAATTCGATGGCCGTCAAGTCAATAGATATATGGCCACCTTTAAATAGAATTCACCAACAATGTACAAAACACAAATAAAGAGACATCCATTTGGAAACATCTCAATTGATAATCCAGTGTGCGTAAAAGAGTAATGATGATCGTAATGTGCTAATTGCGATTACGCAGAATTTTGCGTAAAATTTCACAATTACGGCCATATCGAATTACGATTTGGAAATTCAATTGCTTTTGCGTAATCTATTCATAATTTTGTGTAAGTACGGGGAAGGGGGAGATTAGAATTAGACGTAGGATAGAGGGTTCGAAATGAGGATAAGGTGGGAATGGGTGATTGGCTAGGGGGTCACAAGAGATAGTATGGTAACAGAAGTCACAGTAGTGAGCTTGCACTACTTAACCTGCTACTCAAATTCCAGTTTAAAGAGACTTCTGAAGTCTCTAAAAAAAGTATTTTTATTTCATAAATATGTTTATTATGTTATCCCTAACTAAACCGCCGCATCCCCGCCGCAGTACGCTATCTAAATCCCCTCAAACTCCCCGGGGGGCACTTCCGTGTGAGGCAGGGCTATTGGCTGCAGCCCTGCCTCACACGCGTCTGTCAGCGGCGGATCTCCGCCTCTCCCCCGCCCCTCTCAGTCTTCCTTCACTGAGAGGGGCGGGGGAGAGGCGGAGATCCGCCGCTGACAGACGCGTGTGAGGCAGGGCTGCAGCTCATAGCTCTGCCTCACACAGAAGACTAGAGGGCAGCAAAATCCACAACCAAGAAAGTTGTGGATTTTGCGGGGGAGAGGTAGGGTCGAGTTTGGGGGGGATTTAGATAGCGTACTGCGGCGGGGGTTCGGCGGTTTAGTTAGGGATAACATATTAAAAACATTTACGAAATAAAAAGACGTGGTTTTTTTAGATACTTTAGAGTCTCTTTAACCACTTTCCCCACCGCTACAGTATATCTACGTCAGCTGTGGCATCCTCCAAGCCACAGCGACGTAGATATACTGACCTGGCTGCAGCCCTGCTGTGCACGGTCGGGTGCGCTTCAGAGCGCACCCTCCGGCACTGTCAGCTGCAATACTAATTGGTGGAAGGGAACATGTTCCCTTTTGGCCAATTAGTCCACCCCCCTCCCATGAACGATCGCTGCAGTAGTGAACTGCAGCGATCCTTCATCTGTCCCCCTCGGCGCACAAAGATTTAAAAAAATCATCCTGCAAGCAGCCTCACTCACCTACCTCGTTCCTGCGATGATCCTGAAGTCTGATCCTCCGATCACCGCTCTGCATTCAGCCGCATATTGCCGGAAACCCGGGTCCCGGCTTGATGACGTCATCAAGCCGGGACCCGGGTTACCGGCAATATGCGGCTGACTGCAGAGCAGCGAACAGAGGATCAGGCTTCAGGATCGTCACAGGAACGAGGTAGGTGAGTGAGGCTGCTTGCTGGATGATTTTTTTTAGGATTTCTGCACGGAGGGGGATGCCTCATGGGGGGGGGGGGCATCTGGCTATCCATCCTGGGGGGTGGGGGGTAGCATAAATAAAAGGGGGATTTAGATATTTGTTGGGGCATCTAATTGACTAAGGGGAGGGGGGGGGTACTAATTTGGTGCATCTGGGCAACTGGGGGGGCAGTTATCATATACTGGGGGCACATTTGGCTATAATGGGGGGGCAGCACTAATCCTGGGGGTACATCTGGCCATAATGGGGTTAATCCTGATCCGGGAACACATATGGCTATAAAGAGGGGCACTATTCCTGGGGGTGCGTCTGTCAATCTATTCTGGGGCTGTCAAACGCAGGGGACACATGTGGCTATGCTAGGGGGGCTGATATTGGGGACACATCTGACTATGCAGGGGGAGGCGGTGATACTGGGGACACATCTGGATATCTATACTGGGGCGACTTTAACTGGCGGCACAGTTTTTATGTCAATCGCACTTTTTATTTCCAAACAGGAATTGGTCAAAATTGAGAAACAATGCATTTTTTAAAAATTTTCCCACTTTTTCCCATTAAAATGCATAGAGAGGAACATTTTACTTTGTACCAAATACCCCCAATGAAAGCTTAGTTTGTCTTGAAAAAAACGATATATAGATAATTTAAGTGGCACGAGTACAGATGAAGTTATTGCTGATTAAAAAGGAACACCGCTAAAGTGTCAAAACTGCTCTGGTCAATAAGGGGAAAACAAGGTCTGGATGCGAAGTGGTTAATATCCAAGTTAAATTTACACATGCAGTGACATACAGTAGAATGCAGTACATTTTTCAGGATACAGCATCAGAAACACTTCCTATATTATACAGTACATATTGCTGTATATTGGTATGTAGCCCCACCCTCCCATTGATGCTTAGCTTAGGCTGTTTAGATATGCAGAATTTCCACCCAGGGAGTGCTGGGAGACCAAGGGCCTGATTCACAAAGCAGTGCTAACAGTTAGCACGCTGGTGAAAAGCCCTTTATCACGCCTAAACTCAGTTTAGGCATTATAAGTTTAGGTGTGATAAGTTTAGGTGTGATAAGTTTAGGCATGATAAGTTTAAAGAGAACCTGTACTGAGTAAAAATATTTAAAATAAACACATGAGGTAACTTCAAATGAACATTACATAGTTACCTTGCCATCAGTCCCTCGCAGAAGCTCGCCATTTTCTTCTGACAATGATCCCTTCCAGTTCTGACAACATTTTGTCAGAACTGAAATATATCAGTTGCTGTCAGTAAAATATCAGTTGCTGTCAGTTATAGCTGAGAGGAAAACTGATGTGCCCGGTAATGTCTATGTTTCCCTATGGCTCAAGTGGGCGATGTTACAGTTTTACTGTGTGCTGACCAGAAAGCTGTTATGGGTAATGGCCATTTTCAAAATGGAGGACGGAAAATTCCCTTGATCACAGTGAACAAACAGGACGCGGGACAGGAGAAAGACACTGAGGAGTAAACTACATGGAAGGTAAGTATGACTTGTGTATGCTTATTTTGACTTTTAATTTTCAGTTCAGGTTTTCTTTAAGCACCAACTGCGTTAGCACCGCAGTGCACAGCTGATCAAAAGTTTTGCGCTAGCAAAGTCTGGTGCACTTTGCATAGAGTTTAATGGCGCTGCTTTGCGTGCGGGACTTTGCACGCTATCTACACTTATCTAAACTTAGCATGCCTAAACTTATCACACCTAAACTTATCACACCTAAACTTATCATGCCTAAACTGGTTTCACCAGCATGGTGCAATGGTTATCACGCCTAAAGTCTCTAACTGGGTTAGCACCACTTTGTGAATCGAGCCCCAGGTATTATTTGTGCTGGCTTTGGAACTCTCAGTTGACACGTAATACGCATTGACCATGCGTTAATAGAACGGAGGGCCGCAGATGAAAAACAGATGCCTTTTAAAAACTGATGCATTCCACAGATCAATTTTCCACAAATCAGTTTTTCACCTGTTCAGTGTGAACCGGACCTAAACAAACATTCTGCAGAAATCACCTGACAGGACTAAAGACATCTCCACTTGTGATATACAATATTTCAGAGTGTAAATTAGGGTGAGAAACATTTTTTACAGTGGGCAAACACTGACTTAATAATTTATAAATGAGTATTGTACAAAAAAGAAGCAAATTTATTTACTAAATAATTTTTACCACACTTACCATACTTTTTTAGTTTCTTGTGTTTATCTTTTCTCTTTGACGTACCAGTGGAATCACACAAATGAATAGAGAATCCTAATTATAACAATTGATAATATCGGTTAACACATCCCACTTTTCAAGAATAGCTTCAACACATTTGAGGTGAGGGAATCTATTCTTTTCATATGAACAGTACTGATAGTATGGCTAGAACACTTTAAAGTGAATGGGAAGCAAACAGATGCAGTGGATGGGGTGTCGGGACACCCTGGAAAGAAGAGACAAAACAAAAACAAGGGAAGTGCTCCATGTATACTGGCTCTACATACTCTGGCACTCTTATTGGCCTGCGGAAGCGGGCTTAGACCCGAGAAACATGTTGCCTGTGCAAAAATAAAATTCTTTTTTTTCCTATGAGAGTGTCCTTATTAAGATAAGCCACCTCATTTATCGTTTTTACTGTTGTTTTTAACTCAGTTTTATAAACCCTTGGGCGCTTCTTTACCCTCATTGTGCAAACAAACAGATACTTACCTAAGAAGAGGGAAGGCTCTGGGTCCTATAGAGCCTTTCTTCTCCTCTTATGGTCCAGCGCTGGCATCCCCAGTAGCAGAGACCGGTCAGTAGCATACTGGTCTCTGGAGACTTTGGAAGTCTTTGGGAGCCCGAGTGCTCCCAAAGACAGGTGGCTTTGTACTGCGCCTGCACAAGCGCCCTCTCTTGCATGGTCAGGCAAGCACAGCATAGAGCCGCCCATCTTCAGGAGCTCTCGGGCTCCCAAAGACTTCTGAAGCCTCCCGCAGCGGGGCATTGAAACGGAGGAGCCAACGCTGGAAAGTGGTGGCTGGGAGAGGAGTGGGGTTGCTCTAGGACTCTGCTTAGGTAAGTACCGGTATCTGTTGTTGCTTTTGTGTGTGTGTGTGTGTGTGTGTGTGTGTGCGCGTGTGCGTGTGTGTGTGTGTGTGTGTGTGTGTGTGTGTCTTCCCATTAGCTATAAGTACTGTTTATCCAGTAGAACCTTCACAGGCTATCCACTTACATTATGCATAACTAAAACCAATAGGATTTTTGCAGAGGGCCTAAAGGTACCCAAAAACTCTCTATTTAAAAAAAAACAACTCTGTCTCGCATGGCTTTTTTTAGTAGGGAAAATTTTCGGTTCATTTAAGTTCTACAAAAGTACTAGTTCTGATTTTCCATAACCTGACTGGGTAAGCTGTAACACCTCTACATTGCAGGTCCTACTGTGGAACCAGATCAATCCATACCTTGCTCTGAATGAAGATCAATTACGTCTGAAACAACTAACGTAGTATAAACAGTTCTGAACATGTGTCTGCATATTCAGGTACATCAAAGAACGATTTCCATATTACCTCATTGTCCTGATGCATTATGGGTGAAATATCTTGCTCATGTGAACTTGTCTACTTGGAAATTCCTATTGTTTTAGAAAGTCACTCAAAACTGTACTTTCCAGAAGAGTTAACAATCCACAGAAGTGGCCAAAATTGAGCACTGGAATTTTCCAAGATCCTGGATTCTCATAGGAGAGAAAAAGAATGCATGTGATCAGTTCCATCAGGTGATTGATATGTACTTTTCTGATAACATCTGACTTTGGCTTCTTGTGTAATGCTAGGTATACACAACGCAATTTCCCACCAGATCGACAAGTCAACTTGATCATTTCCAACATGTCCAATCTGCTCCCGATTGATAACAATTTTGTGCAGTACTGAAATTCATTCCTGTTATTAATCGGGAGCAGATCAGACATGTTGGAAATTATCAATCTGACGGGTCATGTGTCCCTATTACCTAGCCATCGTTACCTAGCTTTGGCAAAAATGGGAAGCAGAGAGTAAACATCATCATGTGACCATGATCAGCAAGGGGAATATAAACTGATTATATGATCAAATCATTGTCAGGCATCTTCATCTATTCTTTTTTTTTTTTTTTTTTAGCAAACATTGCCTTAAAGTGACACTGTAGAGGGTCGGGGAAAAGGAGTTGAACTTACCTGGGGCTTCTAATGGTCCCCTGCAGGCATCCTGTGCCCGCGCAGCCACTCACCGATGCTCTGGCCCCGCCTCTGGTTCACTTCTGGAATTTCAGAATTTAAAGTCTGAAAACCACTGCGCCTGTGTTGCCATGTGCAGGGCTGGAGCATTGGTGAGTGGCTGCGCGGGCACAGGATGTCTGCGGGGGATCGTTAGAAGCCCCGGGTAAGTTCAACTCATTTTCCCCCGACCCCCCTACAGTATTCCTTTAAGGTGTCCATCAATGATTCTTTACAATGTTAAAATGTATGTTGTAGAAGGGTAAACTGAGCGAATATACTTAATGTGGACCTAAACTCTTGCACAGGACAGAAGGAAAACAGAGAGAAATTCACCCTGTATTATTTAGAGAGCTTAGCCTGTCTAATTCCCCCTCATCTGTGACTAATCAAAACTGTAATTTCTCAGCTGTGTCTGTAAACACAAGATGTCAACTCTATGCCTACTTCCATGAAAGCAGGAAGTAGACACACTGCAGATTTATTGCAGGATCCGTATCGCCTGTAACAAAGAAATGTTTTTATGCTGTTGCTTATATTTTAGAGCAGAGAGGAAGTTCTGAGTTCAGGTCCACTTTAAAGGGATACGTTAGGTAATTCCTCATATTACATAGAAGGGGCAAGACTGTATCATTAATGAGCACCTTTAGGATAAGTAATAATTTATTTCCTCTTCTTTAATATTCTCCATGAATACATTGTTTCCAAAAGTTTGTATATCCATTAATAAACGTGGGAAACAAATAAACAGAATCACCACAATCTGAATTGGAATATATTTTATTATGTACAATAACTGCACATATTAAAGTCATTTTATCTTCCAGTCCATCACCCCTCCCAGAGAACCTATCCTTGCTCAGCCCCAGGTTACCCCTCTGCCATAAGCTTAATGTACAGAAAGTGCCAGGTTTGTCTGATGACAACACAAAATAATGCCAACAGGAAGCTCACCCTACTGCCCAGACATGTAGCAAATGGCTTTTTCTCTATGCAATGTGTTATTGGCAGCTGGAATGCTGGGGTTTAACACTGTGTGTGAGAACTGGGGAAAGCTACAGCGCTTTACAGATCGAAAGCTGTTTTCTTTGGATTAGGTCTGAAAAGTCCAGCAAGGGCTTTGGCATTAGAATCCAAAATGCTCGGTATGTTTCAATGAACAAAACACTGTTTTGGTGAGGGCACAATTTACTCCAAGTTTACTGCAATGTACTAAGAGGCCACACATAAGACTGTAAAGTAATGCACTTATTCTCTAGACATGGGGCGCTGACTTGGACCTTAAAGAGTAGATGAAAAAGGAACCAAAAAAACTGAATGGTAGCTGATGAGAGGTTTTGTTTTTTTGCCATTAGGATGGTCCAAGGGTTGATACTGCATGCCATGGACTTACACACCATTGCCAAGCACACAACAGTACACAAAAAGGTGCCTTGTCAATTACGCCAATCACAAAAATAAGCCCCAAGACCAGGAAATGACAATACCCAATGTGTTGGCAAATATTTCTCACCCATCAACCAATGCCTATGATAGTTACCCTGGCACTAAAAAAACTCAGGGAGAATGAAAAATTACAAAACGATGGGACTGCCATGGGTACCAGACATAACCCCACATTACTCCAAATAAGGAGACTTTTTCTATTCATATATATATATATATTTATATATTGAATTCATTTTTCTATATACTCATCTTTATATAATAGTTATTTATTTTTAAAACCTCTTTAAAAAATAAATAGAAGAATCAAAATAAGGTTGTAAGTATTTGGATATCCTGCCTTGGTTGGAGAAACATGTGCCCATGGAAGTACCCATGATTTCTTTTCTGGCTTGTTTATAATTATGAATAAATAACAACTCACAAGAAAGAATACATCTGTAACTCAGTGTTCACTGTCAATGTTAAAACACACTCATTCATCAGTTATTGCTGACACACTTATACAAGTGATAAACATTTTGAAAAAATAAATTAAAATAAAATAATCAAGTCTTGTGGCAACCTACACAAGCAACAAGCAAATCACTGATACCAGAAACAGAATGGACCCTTGGACACCACAAGAAATGTTGGGGTTTTGAGGAAGGAGTCACTATAGGCACTGCCTTTATCCCCTCATATAGTAATGTAGTAAAACAATAAAAAGGAAGCCACTGTGATCATGTGAAATGTGGAGACTTGGCAACACCAGTCACCTCTCGTTAGATTCTTGCTCACCTTCATTTGAAGTTGAGACACAGCTATCTAGTTAGGCTTCAGTATTTTTTTTCAAGACAAGTCCCTTTCTGCAGCTGTCCCATATAAATAGGGGTCCTTGCCCTGGTCCTGGATGAACTCTTCCTTTTTCTCCCATTCTGCTGGCCAACCACCATTGGCAAAGCTAGTGGTTTGGGTAGCACCATAACTTCCATAACCACCACTATAGCCCTGATCCTCACTTTCTTCAGCAAGCTCATCTTCATGGATGAAACCACACTTCTCGTCAGTGGTCTCCTCCGGCTCAGCCCATGGCTGCTTCTCTCCTGAAGCAAATAGGCCATAGAAAATGACACCACCATAGTGGACAAGGGCTGCAATGAGGAAGACATATTGCCACTCTTCTCTAGTCTACAGTGGAAATAATGAGAAAGAACAGAGATAAATTCAAGCTTACATGTAATATGAGACAATTTCATAACGCCTACAATTTCCGTTTTGAGTACTTCTAAAAATACTTCCTGTGTTTATATAATGTCTTGCAAACTTACATTTGGATATTTCATATGATCCTGATTAATCTAAATTAACGTGAATTTTACAAAACTATTCCCACTATGGCAGAGCTATGTTCAGTTAAAGGGACCCTGAGCAGTGGGTTAAAATTAAAATTGGTACTTACCTGGGGCTTCCTCCAGCCCACCATAGGCCGTGAGGTCCCCCAGCATCCTCTTGGCTCCTCTCTGTCTCCCACTGGCAGCTCCCTTACCAGCGACACCTGGGCGGGTGTCGGGCCAACTCTTCCTGGATCTGGACACTCCGCAACAGCATGCCGGCCGCTACACGTCATCACGGCGGCCGGCGTGACAATCCTGCGCATGCACAGTTTTCGAACTCTAAACTGTGCATGCGCAGCACTGTCACTCCACTGGAGCGACCAGATCCAGGAAGACTCTGTCCGACACCCGCCCAGGTGTTGCCGGTAACGGAGCCTCCAGCGGGACACGGAGAGGAGCCAGGAGGACGCCGGGGGACCTCACAGCCTACAGGGGGCTGGAGGAAGCCCCAGGTAATTGAAATTTTAGATTTTAGGTACTGCTCAGGATCCCTTTAAGACAGGGACCATATTTCAAGACTAGCCTGGACTAGCCTAGTAAATGCCTAACTAAAGACAAACATATCTTCTCAAGCTAAATCAGGCAGAACGACACTAATTATTACAGCTATAGAATCCCCAAAATCTGAAATACAGTCCTGTTGAATTATGAGAAATGGTTAAAACACTGATACATTTATCTGATGGTAAGTTCTGATACTATGTAGCCCTACCATCATGTTTGTGCCATAACTACCTAATTCAACAAGAAGCTGAAGAATAGTGATGGACATGTCTAGGAGAACTCATGGAGAAGCATGTGATCAATTTGGTCAGGTAGTAGATATGTAAGTCTCTGAGTTGCTAGTTCATGTGCTAAAGCAGATTGTGATCACAGCAAATCAGGACTTTGCAAATCAGCTGATCAGACAAATCACATGCTTCTCCATGAGTTCTTCTAGACATGACTACTGAAGGGCACAGAAGAACCAAAATGATCCACAGAACCCAGACTAGATGTTTAAGAACTGCCTGCTACTAGGTGGCAAATGTTAGCTACTGTGATCTGGGCAATAGCAAACCATAGGTAGGTCTGCTGAACGTTTAGTGAATTGGATTTTGTGCTATTGTGGTCATGTGATGCACCCACTGCAAGAACATGTTTTTGATAACTACAAGAGAGCCTTTGCATTGCTGTTATCTTTTAATTTACTGAATATATATGGTGAGAAGTTTCATATGCTTGGCTGAAAAAGAGTTGAAATTGTGAATGTATGGGGAGTTTGTAGTATTGTACTATTTACATACCTTGTGCTTTGTCATGGCTCCTACAATGAGCGGACAAACCATCCCGGACAGGGTCCCCACACCATTGGAAATACCCATAAGAATACTGGCATAGCGAGGCGCAATGTCCAGATGATTCACATTGAAACCTAAAGTCAAGCAAAAAAGGAGTTCAAATTAAAACATCAGCTTACATTAAAGTTCTCAATTTCTACAATTAATTAGATCTAAGTAAACTCATGTCTTCTGTAGTACGTCAGGATCCTATCACACTTTGTCCATTGCGTTGAGCGACAATATCACAATGCAACGTTGATATTGACAAATTATATGGTGCTTTCACGTTGAGTGCAGTGTGGCAGGTTCCAACGGAGTAATGCATAGCATGCTCTGCATTTACCAGGCACATGCGCCGTGAAGCATGGTGTGGCAGTGAAGCATTCTTTCATTCTACTGTGTGTTTCACTGTATAGTCGCACCACACATCTAATGTGACTTTTCGGCACTGTTGCATTGCAATGTTACCGCAATGTAAGATGCACAGTGCAAAAGGACCCTCATTCATTAAACTGTTACGCTATTTTGGATGTTTGTTTGCAATTCAATCATTACCGACTGTCTTTAGGTGACCACTAATGATGCAATCTTGATTGTACAATCTTACTAAACATATGAAGTACAAGAATAAAATGAGGGAATATACTTTGTACGGATACTTTAAGTAGTCCCTCATATTGCATAGAAGTGGTAGGTATCAGGAACTTACCTGGTGGTTCCAGCGATGCAGCCAGCGCAACAACCCCAGCATCACTCCAGACGGGACCGTGTACTTGTTTTGGTACTACTGTCTATAGGCAAAGAGCATGGTGGTTGTTTGGGGCATAAGGACTGAAAAGAAGGAAAGGATTCTGCCAGGCCCAGTGGCGTAGCAATAGGGGTTGCAGAGGTTGCGACCGCATCGGGGCCCTTGGGCCAGAGGGGCCCCAAAGGGCCCTCCCTCAAGTACAGTATTAGCTCTCTATTGGTCCTGTGCTCATAATAATCACTTCTAATAGATACTTTGAATAGTAATAATCATTAACACACTGTTCCCCATCCCCTTCTTGCACCTCTGACACTGTAGTTGCCATTGGCAGGTTTTGGTGCGCCATATCAATTGTTATGGATAGAGTGCTTGGGGGGCCCCATTGTAAAACCTGCATCGGGGCTCACAGCTCCTTAGCTACGCCACTGGCCAGGCCTCACAGTAAGATTGTGCAATTAAGATTGTATCACTAGTGGGCACCTTAAGAATTATATATCAACTGGTCAACATTAGAGATGGTTGATGAGATGAAAATAATTTTGGTTTAACTACAAATTTAACCTCCAGGGCGTTTCATTTCGGTCTGGATTTCAGTGTTAAAGGTGGTACATAGTTTTTCTTTGTGTGTATCAGTTTCACTGGCAAGAGTCACACACAATTCCAATGACTCTCGCCTGCTCCATAGGGTGAATTTGTTAGTTTCAGCATATGGGCTTGTACCACAATAACTTGGGCATCAATCAGGATCTGCAGTAGTCAGCTGTTCATCTGGTCGGCATCCAAAGGTTACTGATGGACGATCCCGATCGATATTTTTGCCTGAGTTATTGTGGCACCAGAACATTCACTGGAAGTGTTACAAGACAGACTCAGCCTACGTGGCAGAAGAAGAGTTACTGGAATTGTATGTTTAGTCAGAGATTACCCCCCCCCCACCCGTGTAGGTAGTCAGAAAGTACCAACCAAGTATAGGTATTCAGAGAATGCCCCCCCTTATGGATCGCCACTCCCCCCATTATAGGTAACCAGAGAGGTCCCTTAAGTGTAGCTAGGCAGAGAGTGCCCCCTCATTATAGCTAGCCAGACAGTGCCACCCCAATGTAGATAGCCTATAAACTGCCCCTCCATATAGGCAGCCAGTGTGTCCCCCAGTATAGGTGGCCAGAGGTCCCCCCCTCCAGCATAGGTAGCCAGAGAGAACTCTCCCTCCAGCATAGGTAGCCAGTGAGTGTCCTTCTCCTTCATTATAGGTAGTCTGACAGGGCACACTTGTCCCCTTATATGCAAAGTGGAGCAGAATACAACTTACCTCTTAAGGGATCTGGCGACATGAAGCACATGTGCATTGTGTCCTCCTCCGCAGGATCCAGCTACACACAGCCCGGCTCTACTGCGCTCACTGTACATTCCCAGCTCGGGAATCAGGGGGGGGGGGTCCCAAGTGTATCTCAGGGTTACTGCTTTTGGCAAGTAAAAGTAAACCCCATCTACTTGAGAATAATGCTGGGGAGTTTAAAGGGAACTAAGCACCACTTTTTTTTCTCACAGTTTCTCCTGGTTTCTAATAGCTATAGGAACTGCCATGTCCCCCCTTCTAGATGCCCATTATTTATCCAGGGGAAAGTGTTAAGATAGCATCTGTTGCATTTGTGGCTTCTCTAAACTCTTTAAAGCACAGTGTCCTATCCCCCCCACACACACACACACTAATGAAAGCTTTTTGTTTTCTCTCTGCTAATGTGTTCAATAAAATAATTACATCAGTCCTTATCTGCCTGAAATTTCTGCGGGTGGGCACGCCTTGGATTGGAAGTATGGTAATAAAGGCCTCTGCTAAACTTTTACATGTAAAAAGAAAAGGTAAAATTGAAGTTTTTCTTAATAATGAGCCACGTTGTTGGCATGCATTTTTAATGATTTACTCTATAAGGCAAAGATCACAGTGAACTTATCATACATCACCTACTAGGAAAACTCTAATCTCAATAAGAGGATTACATGAATGAATATATCAGATACTGTATACTTATAGGAGGTTAGTGACTTACCTGATATAGCAAAGCCACTGAAGCCGACGGCTAGGACAAGGAATGATATGGCTACTCCTCTGGAGTGTGAATAACCCACTACTAGAAGGAGGGTGGCTTCCATCCCAAATCCTTAGGGGGAAAATAATAACAGAGCTCAAAATAGTAAAATGGATGCAATTACTAAACACATGTTATAAACCTCTAGTTGTTGGAAAACAGGCTTGGTAACATTGTTCTTTCCTGCTTCAGAGTCAGCATAAAGTACATCTCTCACTTTCTCCAACATAATGAACTATACACAGATCTGTTACACATAGGGTTGCTCATAATGAGCAAACTACGATTACGTTTAATTACGCGTAATTTTCCGCAATTACCCGTGGCGGAATGACGTAGGTGTAACCAGATTTCACCTACGTAATTACGCATTGAATTACGCGTAAGCTGAACGTAAATGTGCGCGTGTAGCACAATCGTCAGTGACTTCGCAATATACATGTGAACTACACGTAACAGCTGTAATTACACATAGTGGAAGATTTTTACGTGTAAATTCGTAAGCGTAATTTACAAACTGCTTTACAATTACGATGCGTAATTATGTTTGGGCGTAGTTTCTGCTCACCCCTGGTTACACAAGACATTCTGGTTTAGTGCAGTTAAGCTTAAACAAGACGTGTTTGTTCATTATAGTTAAGCTTTAAATATCATAGCACTGAGGGACTGCCTAGATACACAGACATCAGTAGCATACAGGGCCGGCCCGCTCATGAGGCGGGGTGAAACATTTGCCTCAGGCGGCACATCTGGGGGGGCGGCACCCGCCTGTCCGTGGGGTATTGGGCCTAGCGGTGGGGAGAGGGGGGTCGGACCCCTCCCTCCCTCGCCTGGGTCCCCCGATCTGAGCTCTCCTCCAGCTGAAAATAGTTAAGTTCCAGCTTATAGATAAGAGGCAACGGGCGGGGATCACTCACCTTTTCCGAGTTCCAGCGAGCGCTCCACTGATGTCACTTCCTGCAACGCCGCCCATAGTGGTCCGACCCCTGTTATGATCGCTGCTGCAGCAGGTATTGCTGGCAGTAGTAGTGCTGCTGCTCAGGCAGTTCTGATCTCTTTCCATGCAAGCTGCATAGCTTTGTCTGCCTTTCCCTGCTGTCAGCTTGTGACTGATTATCATTCCCCTGTGTGGGAATCTGCATGTCTGCTCCCATTGGATGACCTCAGTATAAAGATCTGCTTCCTGCAGGGTTTCCTCGGGCTATCATAGTTTCAGTGTAGCTAGTCTTGCTGTTGCTTCAGCCCCAGACCGTGTTTCTTGTTCAAAAGATACTTTGCTGGTTTTGCATCATATATTGGTTCATCTCCAATATATATGCATACCAGCACGTTTATTATTTTCCTTGTATTCGTGTTACGTTGATACATCAGTGTCGCTGATATATACGTACATGAACTGTTTATATCCTGTGTTCAGTTAGTCAGTTTTCCAGCACGTTTTGGTAGTTTGCGCGTATCGTGATCACCCGTGCTGAGTTAGTATCCTGCTCCTGGTCCTGTTTGTGGATTGCGTTCATCTCTGCGAGGAGATAACGAATACTTCTGAATCCTGTCCTGTTACCGTTTGTGGATTGCGTTCATCTCTGCGAAGAGATAGCGAATCCTTCTGAGTCCTGTTCCCTGTATTGCTCCAGTGCTAGTCAGTGTTTCTGCTTATGTCATATATCGGTTCATTGCCAATATATACATATGTTAGTCAGACGTTACAAATAGTTTCATTGATAGCTGTAATTGTAATACGCTAGGAAAACATACTTATTGTATATTTGTCTGTGTTACGTTCATCTATCTTGATCCTGCTATTTCCTGACTATCCTGTCCTGTCTTTGTGAGGCACACCATCGCTGCAAACGCATTGGCTGCCTCATTCCAGTCTGTCTTGTTGTGGACGCTTGCTGTCACTAAGTAGTGGCTAGTTAAGCAAGCGTTCATTCTGTCTACCTGCCCTGATCTCCTCAGTTCTGGTTTATGCGCTCAGCGCTACTTTGCGCTGAGACGTTATCACGAAAGTATTGTTTGTGGCTGTTCGGATCTGCACCGGCTCTGTGCGCCACAATCTCCTATTGGAGTCAGTCCTCTCCTCCACTAAACTAGGGATATCCTGATTCCTTGTGCTGGTGTGTGTACCTCCTTCACGTCAGCTTATGCATCACGTGCTGACCGTGGAGAATACACCTCCAAGCCTAACACCCCCCTCCCCACCGCTAGGCCCAATACCCCCTTCCTGCCCGCTACCCCTCCAGCTCGGTGCCCCCCCCACCCACACGTGGTGGGGGGCGATTTTTTTAAAAGTCTAGGGCCGACCCTGGTAGCATAGGAATCACTATAGCACTCACAGTGGCTCCTATGGGGCCCGTAGCCAAGGATGGCCCGGATAGTTTTGGGCCAGCATTAAGGGAGTCCACTGGGGGCCTCATGGAGACCCTGTGGCAGGCCTGCCGAATTGCAGAATAGCAAGCGGACTAGTGGAAGTAAAGGACTTACCTCTCTGTGCTCCTGCGATGATGCACTTTCCTCATAGCATTGTTGTATCCATGGCTACAATGCCCTCTCTTATGTGACAAGAAAGGGCGCTGTAATCATAGAGACTTGGATACATGGGGAAGGCAGATCATCGGTGGATCCCGGAGAAGTATGTTACTTCTCTCCAGGCTACCTGTAGTTTGGTAGGCTAATCTTGCTACCTATACTTGGGATGCTAATCTGGTTACCTATGCTTTGGCATTTAATTTGGCTATATCTTTACTTTGGGGGCTTATCTGGCTACCTATATTGGGGGGGGGGGGGCTAATCTCTCTATCTATACAGAGAGCTAATTTGTCTAACTATACGGTGGGCTACCTATACTGGGGGGGGGGGGTTCTAATCTGGCTACCTATACTGGGGCTAATCTGACTACCTATGCTGGGTGGATAATCTGGTTACCTATGCTTGGTGGATAATCTGGCTACTTATGCTTAGTGGATAATCTGGCCACCTATGCTGGTGGGCTACCTATACTGGGGCTGGGTAGATAATCAGGCTACCTACAATAATAATAATAATAATAATATGTTTATAGCACTTTTCTCCCTGGGTACTCAAAACACTGTGACCCTGCATTATGCAGTCTCAAAGGTTCGGGAGAAGAGGTGGGTTTTTAGCCTTTTCTTAAAGCTATCCAGAGAAGGAGCCTCTTTCACTGATTGTGGAAGTGAGTTCCATAGAGTAGGGGCTGCAAAGGAAAAGGCCCATGCACCACATGTTTTTATGTGGATCCTGGGAATAACCAGATTCATCTTACTGGCAGAGTGGAGGGTGTGTGGAGGGACATATAGTTCCAAAAGATCTGCTATGTACTTGGGTCCAATGTGGTTTAAAGCCTCGACTCTCAGCAGGCTGATCTTAAAATGGATTTTCCATTCTACTGGCAACCAGTGAAGAGTTTACAGTACTGGGGAGATGTGTGATCTGCAGGGGACATTGGCTAGGAGTCTGGCTGCTGCATTCTGTACTAGTTGTAAGGGGCACAGAATTGTATCTGGTGATCCAATGACTAGGGCATTGCAGTACTCCAGACAGGAGGATACAACTGCATGAACTAGAGTAGGTTGGTCTTCAGCTGGGATAAGGTGTTGAATTCTTTCTCAATTTCTCAGATGGAAGAATGAGGACTTGACGACAGCCAACACCTGCTGTCTGAGTGTTAGCTTTCCATCTATAAGCTACCTTATCATATTTTTTTTTCGGTGGGGGGGGGGCGACAATTTTTGCTATGAGGAGCCATGATTTATAGCTAAGCCCTTGACAGACATGCTAATAGACAGGCATTGGGGATGGTTGAAGCCTGATAAAAATATAAAAAATTATAACTATTCTCTGCTATATTTTCGCCTTGACCAAGGAGCCAGAGAACCCCATATATTCAGATGAATATAGCTGTGAAGACCCCCATCCAACTCCTTCCTTGTACATCAGCACAAAACGGTATCTAAGCCACAAAGGCTTATCATTGAAAGCTCAAATATGTGGAACAAAAAACTCTGTCTCACAAATCTGAAACAGAAAGTTTATAACAGAGGAGCTCATGTCCATAGCAGAATGTACAGCTTTGTAAAACATGGCATGGTAATTAGCAGGGGCGTAGCAATAGGGGTTGCAGAGGTAGCCACCGCATCGGGGCCCTTGGGCCAGCGGGGCCCCGAAGGGCCCTCCCTCAACTACAGTATTAGCTCTCTATTGGTCCGGTGTTCATAATGATCACTTCTATAGATACTTTAAATAGTGGTAATCATTAACAAACTGCTCCCCATCCCCTTCTTGCACCTCAGACCCTGTAGTTGCCATTGGCAGGTTTTGGTGCACCGTATCAATTGCTATGTATAGAGTGCTTGGGGGGCCCCATTGTAAAACTTGCATCAGGGCCCACAACTCGTCAGCTACGCCACTGGTAATTAGCCTTAGAAATGGGTCACATTATTCCACCTTTGCAATGTGTGAATTGTAGGCATATCACTTAACAAATTGTTATTACATGTAAGCTATTTTTAGCTAACCCCGAGGAATACAAGTGTCACTGGGTGGGAATCTGTGATTTATGGCATCAATAAACTAGGTCCTGGTGACACCACTCTGTGGAAATCTAGCAGCAGTTTACAAGGGCCCAGAAAATTCACAAAGTCAGTTACTACTTTATGAACTCTGGATGGTTCTTGATCCATTTCCCAGATTCCGTGACTCAGCCAGGCATGATCTGAGTGCCCTCTGTTATGTAGTAAATACGAAGGAGGCACTCAATTGGCTTCAAACTTGCGTTTTATCAAATCCCAGTAATACACGACATGTTTCGGGGCATATCCCCTTCATCAGGTGTACATACATTGAATGGCACACAGTGAATAAATACATACTTCTAACCACCACACCCTAAATTGGACCACCTCCATCTTGTCAGCTGACAAGTCAGCTGATCACTGACTTCACACAGTCCAAAGTCTTGTTAACCCCTTAGGGCACTGATCAGAGGCATTAATATATCCGTCTACCTCGGTAAACCTGATTAACAAATCAAATTACTGCATCTTAGGTAAACCTAATACAGACAATACTGCGAAAAACTTCTGTTGCAAATATTTGGACCACAGATCCATCTTACCACCCTCCAACCGACACCCCCAACCAATCACGATGGTGTGTGTCCCATTAATACCTGGGGATTGGAGAGAGAGAGAGAAATTAAGTCAGTAACACATAATACAGCATCATAAAAAACATTTCAAGCTGAACATTTCATTCATCCCCTTGGGGTTGATGGACTCCAACTTTCTCATCCACCGGGCCTCCTTCTGTAGGAGAATCCGGTCTCTGTTCCCACCTCTCTGCAGCGGTGGTACGTGGTCCAAAACTAGCCATCTTAACTGTGACACCCTATGTCCGCATTCAAAAAAATGTCGGGCTACTGGGGTATCACAGCTTTTTTCTCCTGGCTTATAACCACGAATGTCACCCTTATGCTCCTGAATCCTAGATTTTACTATTCTGGTGGTTTTACCCACATAGAACATCCCACAAGGGCATTTCAAGGCATAAACAACAAACATGCTGTTGCATGTATACATTGAGTTAATCTTTATTCTGACACCAGAGTATGGATGTTCAACATAAGCGCCTTTTATAATTGCATGGCAGCAATTGCACTCCAAACAGGGAAAAGTACCCCTTTTCCCTGTCAGATCACCAATACATTGTTTCCTGGTTGACAGATCAACCCTGCTCACCCTGTCATGTATTGTTTTACCTTTCTTGTAGGAGAATAAAGGTGGCTCAGTGAATAACATTCCAAAACTTGGGTCATGCTGAAGTATGGGCCAATACTTCATAACGACCCCCTTAATCATTCCAGACTGTTTACAGAATGTCTGCACGAACGGAATTCTGTAAACAGTCTGGAATGATTAAGGGGATGTTATTCACTGAGCCACCTTTATTCTCCTACAAGAAAGGTAAAACAATACGTGACAGGGTGAGCAGGGTTGATCTGTCAACCTGGAAACAATGTATTGGTGATCTGACAGGGAAAAGGGGTTCTTTTCCCTGTTTGGAGTGCAATTGCTGCCATGCAATTATAAAAGGCGCTTATGTTGAACATCCATACTCTGGTGTCAGAATAAAGATTAACTCAATGTATACATGCAACAGCATGTTTGTTGTTTATGCCTTGAAATGCCCTTGTGGGATGTTCTATGTGGGTAAAACCACCAGAATAGTAAAATCTAGGATTCAGGAGCATAAGGGTGACATTCGTGGTTATAAGCCAGGAGAAAAAAGCTGTGACACCCCAGTAGCCCGACATTTTTTTGAATGCGGACATAGGGTGTCACAGTTAAGATGGCTAGTTTTGGACCACGTACCACCGCTGCAGAGAGGTGGGAACAGAGACCGGATTCTCCTACAGAAGGAGGCCCGGTGGATGAGAAAGTTGGAGTCCATCAACCCCAAGGGGATGAATGAAATGTTCAGCTTGAAATGTTTTTTATGATGCTGTATTATGTGTTACTGACTTAATTTCTCTCTCTCTCTCCAATCCCCAGGTATTAATGGGACACACACCATCGTGATTGGTTGGGGGTGTCGGTTGGAGGGTGGTAAGATGGATCTGTGGTCCAAATATTTGCAACAGAAGTTTTTCGCAGTATTGTCTGTATTAGGTTTACCTAAGATGCAGTAATTTGATTTGTTAATCAGGTTTACCGAGGTAGACGGATATAGTAATGCCTCTGATCAGTGCCCTAAGGGGTTAACAAGACTTTGGACTGTGTGATGTCAGTGATCAGCTGACTTGTCAGCTGACAAGATGGAGGTGGTCCAATTTAGGGTGTGGTGGTTAGAAGTATGCATTTATTCACTGTGTGCCATTCAATGTATGTACACCTGATGAAGGGGATATGCCCCGAAACATGTCGTGTATTACTGGGATTTGATAAAACGCAAGTTTGAAGCCAATTGAGTGCCTCCTTCGTATTTACTACATTGAACCGTGTGTGGAGTGGTGACCCACAGAGGGATTGTGCACCGGCAACATAGACCTGACTAGGCCTATTCCACAGGGACTCGCTGCAGTTTGCTTGTTGTGCCCTTTGTTATGACCAGGTATCTTCCCGTAAATGGGCATATTTTTATGAAGTTGGCAGCACTTATACTCAGAGCAGGATTATCCACCAGGCAACCTAAGCAGGTGCTTGGGGCCTAGTGGGTGTCAATCACCTGACACCTTCCTTGACCTCTCTCTACTGTGCAAAGATGGGTCGGCACTGCCAGCAGTTCGTTTTATAGCTCTTTTATTGTAGTAAGCAAGGCTGCAATGACAGACTGCTGTTCCGTGACAGCTATTTACAATTTGATAAAGGGAATTACTGCCCTTAACAGCAGTCAGTCATTGCAGTCTTGCTTACTACAATAAAAGAGCTATAAAACTAACTGATGGGGGTGCCGACCCAATCTTCGCACATTGGACTGGTGAACCACCTGGAGGCATTGGGTTAAGGGTCTGGGCACGATGCCACATTTATTGGGTGCTCCTCCACTCTTTCTGTTTGTATTTGACCTCTCTCCACTTGAGCTTATCAAAAGAACCACAAGGGGGCAGGGCCCCAAATCTGCTACCTTGCCTCGGGCTTAATTTCATCTTAATCCATTTCTGCTTATACTCTGTATGATGTGAGCAGCAGACACTACCTGATTCAAAGTCAAATGACAATGCTCATAACCAAGATGGTGCTACAAAAGACCTTTTCTCCAACGCAATCCAAACAGGTAGTTAGAATAGATCCAAAACACATCAATGGCTCCAGTAAAACTCCACTCCACAAAAGTTACTGACGCGTTTCATAGACGCCGCCCCATGCATTTATCTCAGCAAGGAACAATATCAGTTGAAATTGCTTTTTCTACATTTAATAATAGCACCTGTTAACTTTGGTGTCTGCTGTTGCCAGTAGTTTTAATATTGGTAATGTAATATTACCAGTATTTTACTATCAGCTTCCATGACCACAACCTCACATTAACCCTCCCCACTTACACCTAAAACTAACCACCCCATACCCATGCCTAACATTAACCTCCTCTGCACCTATGCCTAATACTAACCTGTATAGCTGAGTGCCACAGTCAGTCCTATGTCCGGCTATATAACAGCCCAATTCAGGCCCCCATTAATGATCAGCTATGAGCCCAAATTGACTGCTTTGTTTCTAACCTGCCAAACGGGTTATTCCTATTGTTGGTGTACCAATTCGGTATAGTGAATTTGAATAGTCCCAACTTCCACTGTTCAGCACCTGAACGAGCGGACAGGGAGGAGTTCACTGACCTACATGTCACGTTGCACTTCACATGACTCTGATGCTTTCTCCTTCCAAAATGAAGGAGGAAGTATCGGAGTAACGTGAGATCTTACAATTTGGCTAACAAGTGCCTCCAACTAGTGCTTTTCAAGATGTAACCCACCTTAGTTGGAATGTTGAAGGTTTTTGGTCTTACACTTAAGAACACCAAAGAAGTGCGACCAACAACCAGTTCCTGTGTAGCAGATCTGGATAAACCAAGTGGGGGCTCTTCTCTCCCTACAGGAACAGACCGTGGTTGCACGTGCTTGAAGTCCACCGTTGTGAGTATAAACGCTTATTAATTTCAATTGCCCAACCACATAAAGATGCTGCACCATTGGGCTTCTGGTCTTCCTTCTTTTTATAGACCATTCTGAAATTCTAGCAATTGCCAAGATTAACCACCTCTCAAAATTATTGAGAATTCTGTCAGGTAAAATGTTCAGACACTTTGTGTGCTGATGACAACTGTCACTAGGTTTAGAAGTGAGGAAAATCTCACCACATGTAACATAAACACCACAATTGTATGACAGGGAATTAGTTATCCTCCAGAGTGTTTACCTTAAACGAAAATTCTCTAAGAAATGTAGAAAAGTGTGGTCTAGCTGGATCTACTATAAACTTAAATTTGATGATTCATTTCTAATAAATGCACAGTTCTTCTGAAGGCTCTGAACCCCCCGTGGGGAAATGCAATCGGATTAGGACTACTTTACTTTACTTTCTTTTAATTTGTTTTATTTTGCTTTGGGCTCTTTGACACTGTATACCAGTGGTCCTCAAACTAAGGCCTGCGGGCCGAATGCAGCATGCTGAGGCTTTTTCACTGGCTCCCCAAACACAAAATGTATAACTTATAGATGCAGTCCAATATACCTTTTAAATATCGGCTGCTTGAATATAGAATAGCAGTGCTGGCATCACCCATGCACATACTACAGAAGCCAGCTAGCAGTCATTCGCTGGCTAGTGGCTACCAATCCAATTCTGTATCAGGTGACACTGCTGTCCAAGTGGACGGCAGGTTGTCACCTTGGTATGCTTCACTGTTTGGTGTACAAAGACGTTCTTTGAGCAACGCATGACTAATTGGCTGCTGGGAGTTCTCCTCCGGGCATAATTGGGGGAATCAATACCTAGATTCAATGTAATGTTTTTCAACATCATTTTATGTATATTCCGGCCCCATCGGCAGTCTGAGGTATGTTGACCCGGCCCTTGACCGAAAAAGTTTGGGGACCTCTGCTGTATACCATACCTATCATTATTGTAACAATGGTCACTCGAGCTCAACACTGGACACTGACAAGCCACTTCGATTGTTCAACTGTTTAATTGTGTTGTTATGGTGTCAACAGTTTTGATGGACACTATTGTTGCTATAGGAAAAAAAAAACTTTAATAAAAATTATTTTTTCAACAATTGTATGACAGAAGTGCCAATCCTTCTTAAATAAGTACACATCAAAAAGATATGCTGTGACTTAGTTCCACTTTATTCACTTAATCTTTTTTGTTGCTGATTTCTAAATTCCAGAACAATCCAATTGTTAAAAGTGAATACTGAATATTTTAAGAATGTTGGAGTGTTTTATGATTTCGTGTTCTTTACATGGTTCTCAATGAACCAGCCTAAATGGCTTTAAACCAAAATTAGTTCACAGTGAAAAACAAGCATCTAGCTAGGAAGGCCTTTCTTTACTTTACAGGCTTCTTCTCACCCATTGCTCTGGCTCTCTAGTGAAAATCATCCAGCCATGTCTACCAACATAGCCACTATGCTGTGACCCTTCTGGTAATCACCACTTTAGGAAGATAAGGCGTCAGGGTCACTATGATCCTATGCTTTCTATAGGCCTAGATAACAGATGCAATGGAATGGATGACCTTACAGACACTGCACTTGCTGAACATTTCATAACCATGAAGGGAGAGAAGACCCCTGCAAAGGAAAGTAGAAGAGGACTAAGGACCATGTTGTCTCCCTACAGTTTGATTTTTATCTTATGCTTGGAGCTCTGTTTTTAGGTTGATATTTTTTTGCAAAATAACATTGCTGCTGTGTTCCAATATACGACAATGAAGCCATCTACTCTCCAAGAAGACATACCTCCGCAGTTCATCATTTTACGGACATTGGTTGTTGACATAATCCTCTTAGTACGCAGGAAATCGGCTATCTGTCCTCCAATGGGGACAATGATTGTCATAACCAAGTGGGGTAGTGCAGAGAGAAGACCAACCTGCAAGACAGATGGGGAAGGGGATCGTGACATTTAGAACGCATACATTTTTTTTTTTTGCAAATACACGGAATCAAATAAACCCCAAATTTAAAGGGAAGTGAGGAGGATATGGAGGCTGACATATTTATTTATTTTTAAACAATGCAAATTGCCTGGCTGTCCTGTTGACCCTTTGCCCCAATTACTTATAGCCCTAGAGCCTGAAAAGTCATGCAGATCAGATTTTCTGACCTAAGTCTGACCCGATTTAGCTGCATCTTTGTTTCAGGTATGTGATTCAGATAGTACTGCAGCCGTAGCTGCAAATTATGGGGCTCCCAGCAAAACTTTGATGAGGTCCCCTTAATGTTCACAACCCTCCCCTTACCTCTTGGTGACCTTCACAACATGGGGGTCCACCATACAAGGGTCATAAAACAAGTGTGGCCATCAGTAGTAGAAGTGGCTGGATAGTGTACTGGTTAAGGGCTCTGCCTTTGACATGGGAGACCAGGGTTCGAATCCTGGCTAGGTCAAGTACCTATTCAGTAAGGAGTTCAAGGCAAGACTCCCTAACACTGCAGGGTGGCCTCCTGAGCACGTCCCTGTGGCTGCAGCTCTTGAGCGCTTTGAGTCCGACAGGAGAAAAGCGCTATACAAATGTTCGGATGATGATGATGATGATGATCAGGATCTTCACACCCATAACAAGTGTAGCCACAAAAACACTGGCTATGGTGTATTAAAGAAAGGGATGTTAGTAGTTGGGGCCATCCCAAAGTTGCAAGGGCTGCTACCCCCTAGTCAGAGCCGAGACAAGGTCCTCCAGCACCCTAGGCTGAGACAACATACCCCCCACCCCAATCGTCACACACTGATTGTTATTAGATTAAGAGGCGCCCCAGGCCCCCAACCCCCCAGCACCTTAATCTCTAGTTATCTGGCTTGCAGTCACTGCCATATATCCCCTTTTCTTAATTCTCTCTGCTTCAATGAAGCAGGAATGATAGCTGAGTGAGTTGTGCGCCCCCTCCTACTCTGCACCCAGAGACTGGAGCCTCTCTCGCCTCTGCCTCGGCCCGGCCCTGCCCCTAGTTACGCCCCTGACTGCAGCCAAAGAGATCAGGACTACCAGGCAACTTGTATTGTTTCAATGGAAATAAATCTGGCAGCCCCCATATCCCTCTCACTTCAGATTCCCTTTAAGTAGATAAACTGGGAAAGTGCATATGTTATTTAGTGTGACTTTTGTGTATCAGTTTTGGCATTGCACTTTTTAAATTGAAAAAATATTAAACTAGCATAATGACTAACACAACTTCTCACCCTTCTCTTGTGCATAAAAGGGAATATGGATGAGGTGGGTGGGGATCCATGCTGCTAAAAAAAACAAGTGTGTAAACTGTTTCCATGATCTACCACCTCTGCCTTCACCATCACTTTCAGCCACATGTTTTTACTTTAATTCTGGGACATGTATTTTGGTCCCCATGGTCTTTCTTACTTTTGCACGTCACGTGATTACATCTGACTAATCCACCCACCAGGAGAATCTGTAGAGAGCTGGAAGTAAGTTTTACTTCAGTGACAAAAACAATACTACCATAAAAAGGTATGCTAGCCTCAACCTCATTGCATTGTGGGAAATAATGGCTTTTTCCAACTGCCAAGCAAGCAGTATTGCCATCTGTACATCAAGGAGATGAACCCCTGCACTGGTGGGGAGGTAAAGCTGGCGCAGGGGTTCATCTCCTTATTATCCACATCAGTTTAAGAAAGGAGGATGGAAGAGTAACTTATTGACCTGCATCAAAACCAGAAGTTTGACATAACAGAACATACCATAGGAGCAGTCAGCACTACTTTTCCAACCAGTCATAATTGTGGTCTGGGATCCTGGCAGCCAACTTGATGACGTGAATACCCATATATGAACTTGCTATTGCCAATAAACTGCCTTTCAATGAGTTTATCAGCAGTACTAAAGGGAGCTTACAGTTTCCACCATAAGTCACCCCAGGTCCTTCTCCCTCCTACAACTCTCTTGGCCAGATTTATCAAAGCATTACCAACAGTTTCTTCTTCTTAAACAGTTCTAACCAGCAGGGGAACTTTGTTCTGCATGATAATTAGGAACTTCTTAAATCATACTTAATAGTGGCAGCTTAGCAAGCATTTCTAGAACTGCACTGCAGTTAAGAAAGTGCAAATCCAACCCTAAACTGCCACAGATTAAGAAGTGCTTAATAGCACTTCTACAGATTGTGCAGTGCAGGCTAGACACGATTTGTGAAGTGCTCATCCCCCCTGCTAAATCCTGTGAAGCTGTTTTGTGCTTAACCCTTCCAGTGCTGGGCATTGATTATTAAGCTTGATTTTTTTTTCAGCTCTAATACATTTATAGTATATATTTATTTACATTACATTTTGTCAGTTAACCTAAAATAATCTATCATACATAATATATTTATGCTATTATAACTTATATTTTCTGTATCAATACAGCAGATGTATTGGTTACCTCAGCACCAGCAATTTCCCTGCCCTGTCTGAGAAACCTTCCTAACTCCTCCTATTTAACCGTTTAAGAAGGAAACTGCAGTATTTAGCAATTTCTTAAGATGTCTGAGACAGTTCTGCACAAATTTCTAAACTATTTAGTCTCCTCTGAGCACCTGGTGGAGATGAACCTCTTGACTATCACTGGGTAATGGTGCTCTGCACAGGAGAAGGGGCTGTTCATTTATCATATATGCAATGTCATTTTCCGCTTTAAAAGTTTCACCAATCGAGCATGCGCAATACAGAGCCGCCTGTCTTCAGAAGGACTCCTAAAGGTGTATTCGAACATTTGGTTGAATAGCTTCAACAGGGGGGCAGCAATAGACCAAGAGCACAGAGAGAGGACTGGAAAGACTCTACTGCAAGGGTCCCCAAACGTTTTGGGTCGAGGGCCAGGTCAACATACTTCAGACTGCCGGAGTATACATAGACGTCTTTGTGGGCCAGACAGTGATGCATACTAAGGTGACAACCTTCAGTCCAATTGGACAACAGTTACACCTGATGTGGAATTTGATTGGAAATCTGCGAATTACTGCTTTCTGGCTTCATTCTATATGCGGACCACCAATATTTAAAAATGTAGCTGACCGCATCTATAATACATTTTGTGTGTGGGGGCCGGTAAAAAAGCTTTAGGGGGCCACATTCGGCCCGTGGGCCTTAGTTTGAGGACCACTGCTCTACTGGATCCAGAGCCTTCCCTCTCCATAGGTGAGTATATAACCTTTTTTCTTTCACATCACTTCAGTTTTATTTTAGTGAGCTTTAAGAAAAATGCTGCCATTCTAACTCCCACCAGCTTTAAAAACAAATTTTCCTGCCAAGGCTTTAACTACAATTTTTAGAAAAACAATTTTTTTTTAAATATAAAGTTGGTGAATTAGTTTTTGCCAAAAATGTCTCTGACCTTCAAAGTAAGTATGGCGAAAAAAAGCATCTTTGGGGGCTTTAAAATGAACACCCTAAATTTCAAAAAGCCAATTTGGGTGAAATATTGTACGTTTAATTGTATATATGAAATTTCATCAAAGTTGATACTAGTTGGCTACCCTGACCTTCTCTAGTGCTTCTCTCTGAGCTTGCAGAAAATGCAAAAAATGCAGTTCCATGCAGTTTTGCAATTTTCAGTTTCTGCAGCTTGTCTTACAAATGCTAATTTCTTCCTCAAAAACTGGTCACCCTGGATAGACCATAGAGGATCCTTACCATTAACCTCCTTGCCTAAATCACAGTGTTCTAGCATATATCTTAAGCCTAGAGACCAGAGACCCCTCCATATGCACAACACTTTCTCCCTTTCCTCGATTAGGTTGATAGTACCCTGCTACCAGATACAGTCTTTATTTTTTGATCATGCTATGTTATGGTCTTCTGTATATATATATATATATATATATATATTAGATATTGGATAACCAACTTATTTATCTACCTTACCACACCTTGCAAACGTTACTACAATTTTTGTCCATTTTTTTTCATGCTCTGCTTTTCAATACAGAGATGTTTAAAAACTAGAAATGCAAATTCCAAGTTTTAAATTACAACAATAATTTGGCATAAAGTCGGACTTCATTAGATCAGATCTTCAGGTGGAAAAGTCTACTTTCCAACAAACTTATGTTCCTCGTGGAAAAGGACTTTTTCACCTGAACAACTGGGTGACATGCACTTCTAAGAGCAATTGGTTGCCTCAGCTGGCACTTACAATTATGCCACCGCAATGTTGTGGGAGGGAGTTTAACACCGTATTACTCATTGATGGAAGTCTTGTCAATTTTATCCTCAATTTACCCTGTTAAAATGTCTTTTAAGACTGTATTTTATGACTATAATGGACCTTGCTAAGTTTTTATACAAAACCACAAGATGCTTAAAATTATTTATTTACGGAGGCTATTGATCTCTTCTAGATTTAGCAAGTTAATAACGCAGAGTCTGCAAAAAATATACCTACCTTACTGATTTCAAATCCAAAGACTTCCTCGAAATAGGCCGGCTGACTAATGAGCAAGAGATAGAATGTCCAACTGCGGCAAAAATTGGCAACAATTATGGCATACACTGGCATGGAGGTGAAGAACTTTCGCCAAGGTGCCTTGAATTTCTGCAACAAGATATAATTCCATTAATGTGATGAAACTAAAGCAGATAAATGAGATAAAGTCTGTTCATAGAAGGGTGAGCTTGAAATACCACTCAGAACTGCAACATAGAATGTGGTCCTCCACTATTTTTCTTTAAAGGGCTTACAAGATCAAAAAATAGAAGTAGTTCATTACCTGGGGCTTCTTCCACGCATGCGCAGAAGAGGCCGACCCATTGGGGTCGGCGATCCAGAGAGGCTGCCAGCAGGACCCCAGAGAGGACCGGAGCTGTGGTGAGGGACCCAAATGACTTCTAGGGGCTAAAAGAAGCCCCAGGTAAGTAAAACGACATTTATTTTTTGGCCTCGTAAGTCCTTTAAAGTGTAACTGTCGGGCATAAAATAAAAAATCAATTCTTTATTTTTATCTGGTAAACAAGTAATAAGCATGCTAACCAGGCAATCCAAATGTAAAAATCTCTATTACTTTTTTTTGTTTATAAATGATCATTACCCAGTTTACCTGACTCTTATTTGGTACGTTGCCGCAAAAAGAAGTTGCAGGGCATGCTGGGTTGTATTTTTTTGCTTCTTTATTTCCCCCTCAGACTAAACTAATGTACAGAAGCAAAAAAGGACAACCCAGCATGCCCTGCAACTTCCTTTGTGCGGCAACGTCCCAAATAAGACTCAGGTAAACTCGGGAATTATCATTTATTAACAAGAAATGTAATAGAGATTTTAACTTTTGGATTGCCTGGTTAGCATCCTTATTACTTGTTTACCAGATAAAAATAAAGAATTGATTTTTGATTCTATGCCCGACAGTTACACTTTAAGAAGAAATAACTGATAATCTTCACTGAAATATACTATAGAGACCTTTTAAAAGGCCACACTACTAGAAAAAGTGATTGTTTGGAAAAAAAAAATTCCCCATCTCCCAATAAAATGAAATGTGTCTTAAATTGGGGCTCAGAGAGTTTTAAGAGAATATGTAATTTGTTAAGCTTAAGAATTTAGTCCAGTAATTATATGGAGTCATCACAGTATCAATGGCTAGGTTCAATAAGGGATAGATGCCCATCTGGTACTGATATGAGATCTGAAACATGGTTGGTCACCATTAGATATGGTCAATAAGATGCTAATTATTCCGCTTTTTGTGCAAATGTAAAGCAATTGTATTCAGTTCAAAACCGAGCCAATCCAAATCCAAATGGGAGGAAACGTGGGTGGCCATATACGCTCCATGCAAATAGTGTCCTGGCCCAGATTTGAACCTGAGACTCCAACGCTGCCAGATATGAGTACAAATCTTTTATGCCATTGTTAATTTACAAATAGTAAGTATAAGTACACCAGCACAGCATAATCGAATACATTCCAAACTTTACAAAAGGATCTGTGGCTTAGTACTTGTCTCGGTTCTTTACCATTCTGTCTGCAAGGACAATTACCTTTGTTGGTAATGCAGGGATGCATACCAACAAAGGAACTATTTCTACTAGAGTGAAGATGCAAAAAAAAATCAAAGTCATCCATAGTTATTTGTTTACATTGATGGGAAAAGAAGGCCACTCTTATGACCAGCCTAGCATACTAAAATAAATATCCAAGACAAGTAAAAGTACTGTACAGCAAAGTGTTTGTATTGTTTTGCACCGTGCCACCTATATGGTGCACGTTTTCTAAGGTCTCAGGACATATTAGCCATGTTCAATGCTAAAATAAATTTTGCATTTTCTTCAACTTCCTTGGCCATAGAGAGTTCCACCTGTTCTTTGATGTTGCATGTTACACAGGGGTATGTGAATCCAGCATCGACATACCTATGTACTTATGTTAGGCAGCTTTGCCTCGGGTCAGGTTTACTTCAAGCATGTCCAGGCCCCCACCACCAATCAATTGAAGTAACACCCCCTTTAGCTGTGTACCAATAAATGCAGTGCAAACTTATGTGGTTATTAATTCACTGTCCCTCCTGTTTGCACCTGATTCCTTGTCAACTTTTGATTGTTTCATTGATAAAAATTGGTTGCCTGAGGCCCTAACCTTAACCAGATTGTTTTCATGCCATTTGATGTTTAACTCGAATCAAACATTTAAATAAATATAGCATTGACTAATGTGCGGCCAGCTTAAAATCCCTTTGGAATGGAAACACCAGATTTATAGGTGTACAAATGACTCCATGTGTTCCATGAGTATCTATAGAAAGCTGATGGGTATTTCAGCTCATAGCTATCCAGACACTTTTGCGTAGATTGCCATTAAATTTCATTTATACCATGTAGCTGCTCAGCTTCATCAGACTGTAACACATTCCAGGCATTGACCATCTTGTTCTTGTTTCATTATTTTAACTTAGTTCTTGTAAAGTACAGAGCGTAAAAATGTCACTCACCGTCAGCGGGTTCATGAAACCTGTGCTTTCTCCAATGCTTTCCTCGATGTACTGCCTCTCCTCCGCAGATATTGTAGGATGTACTGCTGGGCTCTCATAGGAGACGAGGATCCAGAACATGTACCAGAAGATACCAAAGCTCCCTGCCAATGATAACATCATCTCTTACATTCCAGTGAAATGAATAAAGATAAAGCTACACAGGGATGAAGCTACAGTAAGCGAATAGACATCAAAGACTTATTATTTTGAAGATCTCCTATTTTATGTGTACATTTAAAAAAGGCATTATGTGTACATTTAAAAAAGGATGCCAGGGTAATTTGGGAACTGGGGATAGCCACAAATAGAGTATCGGTAAAGGACTAATATTCTACTTTGACAGTGGGTAATTTTCATAGTAAAATATACGTAATTTTCAATGATATTTTACTATGGCCTAACTTAAACTTACACTCACTCGAGCCCACCCTATACCAATGCCTAACCTTAACACACACCACCAGTGGATGCCTAACCCTAAGTTCCCTCCCAGCTAATGCCCAATCCTAACCACCCCCACTGATGCCTAACTCTAACTGACCCCACCACCACCACCACCACCAATGCCTAAACATAAGTGCCTATGGTGGTACCCAAATTACCTGCTTCAGGCATTACTTATCTTGTATAGTGTTATACTAGATGTTGGACTATTATGGTGAGGTTTGCTTTTATTAAAACCACAAAACACCCCACGACAGCCCATGGTTGCAGAAATAAATAATTATTGCTTAGCAGATCTCAAAATCCTGGCCACAAAACTTCCTTTGGATGAGCTCTCAGTGTCTTTTATTAGTCTCCAACCTTCTGTGTGAACTGCTCTTTTAACCACCCCCCATATGGGGCGGGTGGGCGAGGAGAGGTAGATCCAGCTTAGGCTAATCTCTCTTCTTTGCATGGGGGAAGGGGAGGGGAATTATCTTTAAACAGCTATGGAAGATACAGTTTGGTTCAGTGAGTATAGCGTAAGAGATGTCTACAGCACTTCTCAGAAGCAGCGGTATCTAAATAAAAAATGAGTAGCAACTACCATGTGCAGCAGCCCCCTCCCATTCCATGGGCAGCACCTTGGGTGGCAGATTCTCCCCTTCCCTTGTTTCGTTCCCTATCTGCAGCTGCCACATCCAGTTTTAATTTCCCTTTTCCATATTAACCAATTCCACCTTCCCTGTAGTGATGATCATCGTAATCTGTGCTAATTACAATTACGCAAAATTTTGCATATTTTTTGCAATTTTGCCGTTAATAGCGAACAAGGCAAACAATAGTTTTTCAAAAAAGACATTTTAGCTTGGACATTTTGCTTTGTTAACTTTATCGCACATAGCAGTTTTGGTAGCATTATCATGTATAGGAGCTTTGCTATTAAAGTGGACCTGAACTTAGAACTTCCTCTCTGCTCTAAAAAATAAGCAACAGCAGAATAACATTTAAAGAAAAACATTCCTTTGTTACAGTGAATACAAATCCTGCAATAAATTTTTATTGTGTCTACTTCCTGCTTTCATGGAAGCAGATGAAGGGTTAACATCCTGTGCTTTTAAATTAGCTGCTCTGCCAAGGCAGTCAGCTGACACAGCTGAGAGATCAAATTACACTGCTGATTAGTCACAGATGAGGGGGCATTACACAGGCTAAACTCTCTGAAAACATACAGGGTGCATGTCTCTGTTTTCCTTCTGTCCTGTGCAAGAGTTCAGGTCCACTTTAAACGCTAAATTCAGCACAAAATTATGCAAACATTATGAATTTCACGAAATTACAAAATGATGGTTCCTGATTATGTTTACAAACAAAATGAATTATGATTTTTCATGTAGGTAGAAAAAAACAAAGTCTTGTAAAAGTAATACCTTTTAATGGCTAACCAGAAACTCCAGGCACATTACCCTGCAATAACGTAAGGTGTGAGACCTGCCCTTATATCTTGTGCACAAACCAAATACAAATACCAAACTCACAGAAATATAATTTCCTGTGAGTCATCCAATGTTGTATACATGATACGCTGCATGAAATGCCCCTCAAGAGGAATCTGCAGTATATAGGAGAAACAGGACAAAAACTGCACACAAGAATGAACCATCATCACTTTAAAATTAAGGAGGGTAAAATGGACACACCAGTGGCCCAACACTTCTATGAACCAGGACACAGCATGCAAGATCTCAAAGTACTTATTCTTAAAGAGAACCCGAGGTGAGGTTCTAGGAATGAAATCCCCATACAGAGGCTGGGTCTGCCTAAAGAGCCCAGCCTCTGTTGCTATTTAGATTCCCCCTAAGCCTCCGCTGCGCTCAGCGAGACCCCATAATTCACAGCCGCGCTGTGCGGCTGTGTTTACCTTTGTAACGTCAGTCTCCACTCTCACCCGCCTCCTGCAGAGCTCCGGTCCCCGCCCGCGTCCCTTCCCTCCAATCAGCGTGGAGGGAAGGGACGAGGGCGGGGACCGGAGCAATGCAGGAGGCGGGGGAGAGCGGAGACTGGCATTACAAAGGTAAACTCAGCCGCTGCTGACACGCTCAGTGTCGCCAGCGCGACTGTGAATTTTGGGGTCTCGCTGAGCCCAGGGGGGGCTTAGGGGGAATCTAAATAGCAACAGAGGCTGGGCTCTTTAGGCAGACCCAGCCTCTGTATGGGGATTTCATTCCTAGAACCCCGCCTCGGGTTCTCTTTAATGGTAACTTCAAAAATGAACAAGCAAGAAAGATTTATGAGTACACATTTATGAAAATGTTCAAGACATTAACAGAAGTTTTAATTGTGGAATGGGATTCATGACTCCTTATGTAACATGATTGACTTGGCTTCATGATCTTCAGAAACCTGCTAGATTTCATGTTTGCTTGCATAAACTCACTGGCTTCAGCCTGCTGATCACCTGACACCTAACTGCTAAACAGCAACCAGCACAACTGCCATCTTCATGTTTGCTATTTCCCTGCATCAGTGTTTCACTACAGCATACATCTGGAAATATGCCTGAAGAAGGGGACTAGATCCCAGAAAGCTTGCATTATTTAACTTTATCAGTTAGCCATGAAAAGGTATTACTTTTACAAGACTTTGTTTTCTTCTACCTACATATTCTGTTTGGCTAACACGATACAGAAATATTTTAACTACTATGATTTTTATGAAATTTTGCATTTACGATTTTGCATCGTGATTGAGAATTATGATGCAAAATTACAATTATACGAAACTCGTGCTCATCACTACTTCCCAGCCCAGCAACTGATTTCGGCTGCAGCTGCCACTGCCTATATGGCCTTTGCAGAAATATGGCCTCAAACATCAGGTTACACTTGCCAAACCTTGGGGCTGGGGAAATTCCTTTGTCATCAATCTATTGGTGACATTTTTATTCAATACATTAGCATTATGTTTTTTTTTCTGGTGAAACTTACCATACACATAGAATACTGAGCTCCATCCTGAGTACTGGACTAGCACCCCAGCCAGAGGCATGGCCACCACAGCTCCAGCATAAGAGCCTAATATAACAATATAACAACAGAAATAAATCTTTATTATGACAATGCCAATGATCAACCAATTTTTTCTGTTGCTTTCAACTACTCACCAGCAAAGTACCATAACTAAGGGCCTGAGCCCACTAATGCAGTTGTGTCCGCTTTTCAGTTACACATCAATGTTACAGATGCTGAAAAGCGGACAAAAGCGGATACAACTGCGTTAGTGGGGTCAGGCCCTTACAGGCACTGTGGAAGTGTTTGCTAGAAATTGGCATTTAGAGCAGCCTTATTGAAGATTCACACTTTAGCATTTGTGTATTTCTTCAATCATCCCAGATGACTTAAAGAGACTCTGAAGTCTCTTTTTTTACGTTCTTTTGTTTAACAATCCTCTTCACCTTTAATGCCAGAGTTAAATCGGCGCATCCCCGCAACAGAGGAGTGATTTATTATCAGAGATAAGCCCTGCAAAGCCCCGGGCTCGAAGAGGCAGAGCTTTACACTGTAGCTCTGCCTCCTCCGCAGTCAATCTCTGCGGATCGCCGCCTCTCCCTGCCCCTCTCAATCTTCTTTCCCTGAGAGGGGCGGAATGAGGGGGGGATTTGTGGATATTGATTGCGGAGAGGCAGAGCTACAGCTCAAAGCTCAGCCTCTCCAGGAAGAAAAGGCCTGCGAGCCCGGGCAGCATGATCTGCGACCTGCAAAGTCGTAGAACTTTGCAGGTCGTTTTCTAGGTAATAAATCACTCCTCTGTTGTGGGGATGCAGCGATTTAACTCTGGCATTAAAGCTGAAGAGGATTGTTAAACAAAATAAGGTAAAAAAAAAGGGACTCCGAGCACCTCTCATGGATAGTATGCCTTTAAGCCTTCCAACAAAGCCGTGCTATGACCCCTCTGGAGGAGCCTCTTGCAATGGCCATGCATGTCACTTCCTCTTCCTGCTTCATTCAGTCATGCACGTCTCTAACAGAGAAGACAGGGGTGACCCGGAAGTTATAACATAGCCAAGATGGCAGCCGCAATTTTTAAATTGAAATCAAACGAACATTATTTGGTGTAGAATGGCAATTCAGACCATCAAATGAAAGAGAAGAGCACAAGCTACAGAAAGGTATGCATCTTTAAAGAAAACCTGTACTGAAAATAAAAGTAAAAATAAGCATACACAAGTCATACTTAACTTCCATGTAGTCTACTCCTCAGTGTCTTTCTCCTGTCCCACGTCCTGTTTGTTCACTATGATCAAGGGAATTTTCCGTCCTCCATTTTGAAAATAGCCATTACCCATAACAGCTTTCTGGTCAGCACACAGTTAAACTGTAACATCGCCCACTTGAGCCATAGGGAAACATGGACATTACCTGGTACATCCGTTTTCCTCTCAGCTATAACTGACAGCAACTGATATTTTACTGACAGCAACTGATATATTTCAGATCTGACAAAATATTGTCAGAACTGGATGGGATTATTGTTAGAAGAAAATGGTGAGCTTCTGAGAGGAACTGATGGCAAGGTGACTCTGTAATGTTCATTTGAAGTTACCTCATGTGTTTATTTTAAATATTTTTACTCAGTACAGGTTCTCTTTAAGTACTTTGCAGTACTGGTTGGCGTCTTTTTAAAGGCATGCCCATGAGAGGTACTTGGAGTCCCTTTAATTACCATACTAAGTCTGATTTACCAGGGTCATTCAGTAAGAAACAGCCATTTGCTTTTATCTGCCACACGAGGTATTCTTTCAGGCCGTATTTACACTTAATGCATTGTGTTGAGTTGCTTCGTGTTGAGTCCCATTTTGGCTATTTAATTGTAAATAGGGCCTTAGGGTAATATAGCTTGCATCTGTCAGGTTAACCTCCTCTCTCCCTGCACCGTATGTCATGTGACTGCAGAACTCCAGTAACTGTTTGTTCATAGGTGAGGACTGTGATACTACTACTCCAAATGGATTGAAAACCTTGTAAAAAAGCTATGATAAATACTTAAAGAAAGGAGGTCATTATGTGAAGAAATAATCAGAAGTTAGACTAGCCCTTATTTAATTCACTTTTTCTCCTATGTTTTCTCTTAGGTGATATTATCACACCTTATCAATAAAATGCCTTTTAAGCCCCCCGCAAGCAAGAAAATACTCATAATAATTTTGACAATACCTTTTCAATTTCAGAGTGCTGAACAGATATTTTAAACAGAAGAGGAATAATGTAAGAGAAAGGACCAGCATGTCTAAATTAGAATGTATAAAAAGTTACCTTAATTAGCTAAAGCAAACCTGAGGGAAACTCTGGATAGAAATATAGATACTGACCTTGGTACAGGAAAGTCACTGGATCCTCCAGAGGCTTCCTCCATCCACCTCACTGTTCCAGCACTGCCACCTCCCCCGAAGCCCACGGCCGCGTTACTGGTCGAGACTTAGCGCAACCGCACTGGGCAGGGGCAGGACAGCTTGCGCCTGACAGTAGCAAAGACCCACTGCTCAGGTTAGGTGGAAAAAGCCAAGCATGTTTGGCTCCATGCCATTGCACAGGCGCAAGCTGTCTACTCTGTGCAGCCTTGCTTCAATGACAAGGGCTTGTTGATGATATTGATATACATGGGGGCCAGTGTGGGAACAGTAAGGTGAAGGGGGAAGGGGGAAGCTTGTGGAGGATCCCGCTTAAATGAAAACGGCTGTTAATCTCTGGATGACCCTAAAAAAAAGACAATATCCCAAAGGGACCGATCATTCCCTTAGCTATAGAAAGATAGGTAGACAGGTGTTGATTCATGACACCTTGTTAAATCTACCATGCACACACAGTGCAGGTTCATATTAGCGTATGCATGCTGCGTGTGGTCCTGTCAATGTAGCATGTGCGCTTAACTCATGCTCAATGCTCCTGACTACCACATTAATGTAGTAGCGGCCTTGCTAGTGGAGTACCATGGTCGTGCTACAAGCACAATGTGCGGCAGTTAGGAGCATCGCTTGTAAGTTAAGAGCACACGCTATGCTGACAGGACCCATGCATGCGCTAATATTCCTGCGCTGCATGTGCACAGTAGGTTTAATGAGGTTTCATGACTCAAGCCCATAGATAGATAGATAGATAGACCGACAAACACATTTACTTTATTTTTTATTTCATTTTTATTTATACTTCTAAACAAATATGTTTAACAGATCATCAGAGCTAATTACCACACAGTCTTGTTAATTCATACATTTCTCAAAATGACTTTATTTTACTGATTTTACTGTGCGAGAGCAGCATGCATAAAAAGGTCACATTCTGTATTTTCCAATCAATTAGCCTGCATTATTAATGGGCGAAGCAATGCGTAGTCAATCTAATTTTAGAAGACAGCCTGACCTGTTTACTGGAATCAAACATCAGAGCTAAAGAAATATCAGTCAAGGGCACTTCATGTCTTATTCAGCAATGCAGGGATGGAAGGGCTGATGATGTGCTAAGTGCAGTAACCCATAGCATCCACCACATCTCAGCTTATAGATATCACATTACTCATCAGTGGCTTCTCACGGGTTGCAATACTGTATGTTACTGAGTTTTCATACTTTGCTATAAACAGCCATGTAAACTATTCATGGTTGCAAAAGGAAAGTCCCTGGGCAAGTAAATAAAATAATCAGCCTCAGGCAATGGTTATAGGTTTTCAGTGCTGTGTTGTAGCGATGCTATCTAAAAGAGAAATAATGCATGACAGTTCTGTAGGTTAGTGTCATGTGGGTAGTGTTGGTGTTCAGTTGCGCCATATCGAATTTGGAACACCTGAATACACCCAAATATTGCTCCTGTAAATTATTGATATTAAATATTTATTTGTGTTGATGTTATAATTCGGCACTACGTGGTTCGGAAACCGTACACACGCTTTGAGCACCATTTCAGCACCAAAAAGCAGGATGTGGTGTGTTTAATTTAAAGGAAACCCGACATGAAACAAGTACCAGCATTTATACCTACCTGGGGCTACCTCCAGACCCCTGTAGGCCGTGGACTCTATTGCTGTCCTCGCAGGCTGCTCCATTCTCCCCCAGTCAGCTCTGGTTGGAGGTAGCTTCAGGTAAGTATAAATGTTTACACCTATTTCAAATCAGTTACGCCTTAACTCTGATATTGGAGTTAAACGAAATGCACCGCGCGCGTTGCAATTCCAGCTTGGAGGGAGGAAGTATCGGAGTGAAATGAAATGCACCGCATACTGCTGTTCTGTGCTGAATGCGTTTGTTCAGGTTCTGAACCACATGGTGCCGAATTCGAACACCAACAATAATATTGATCACACTGAGGCCAATGATTGGTAAAAGTTCCTCCTCACATCCGCTGGGTGTCACTGCCTAATATTGCACCTTCCCCTGTACCTTAAAGGAAGGCCTGCCCTACTTTTTGTTGATTTATTACAGAAATTTGGAATAGATGTAGGTGATTTGATGAACTGACTTAATGGACTGCTTAGATGAATAGAAAAGTCAACCCTGTATGGCCAGCTGGAGGTGAGGGCAAGATCTTTGCATAGGTGATTGACTCTTCAGTGTCCCTTTGCTCTGTGTCCTTCTCCAGACCTCTCTAAGTACCATAAACAATATGTATATCTATACAGGCGCCCACGCCCCACACAGCTCAGCACAAGGTGTTTTTGTTGTATTGACCTGAGGAAGCGGGCAAAGACCCATGAAACACATTGTCTACAGCCATTTTTGAATATTAAAGTTCCCTTTCCTCAATTCTTGCTTTGAGTCATTGTAGGAGATAAGATACCTCTTTTTATGCCTCCCCAACACCCCAGAACCTGATCCATAACTACATAAACAACATGTGCTACATGATTAACCAAGTGTAATAGGAATTGAACTGAATTACATTACCACAGAAAGCTGTTGTGGCCAGCCTACTGCGCTCCAGTGGCGGTGCCCACTTGCTCCATATTCCATGGCACGCGGGATATGTCACTCCCTAAAACACAGCTACATGTCACTAAATCATTTAACTACAGAAAATTAGAATAAGAAAATAGCAGGTTACAAAAATTCCAGAGATTAAGAAATGTGACAACGCATTATTGTTATGTAACTGAACCCACAAGCTGGGGATAAGCAGACCTCCAACACTGACTCACTCAGCATTATACAAACATTCTCTACTATTTCCAAGGAGAAAAACATCCAAAACGTTTGCCTGCTCTCCAAGAATCTGTTGTCTGGGTAACTGACTGACTAAGGGTAACTGACTGCAAAAGTAAGAAAAACCCACTAGTCGGATTTATAATAGTCTTTCTTAAAGAAAACCTGATCGATATGGAGGCTGACATATTTGTGCGTATGGATTTTCTCACCGCTCGGTCAGCTGGGCGCAGGGCGAGCCAAATGACGGCTCACCCTGCTGCCGCTTAAATATTGGACGGTGTTAAATACTCTCTCCAAGTCATAACAACTCATAGAGAGAAGTAAATTTGTGGTCTGGCAATCACCGGATCTCTGAATTACCCGTGCGCGGGGTGTGGACTATCGCGTTATTTCTATAGTGCGCCATCATCTGACGCTATGCGGCCGGAGCCATGCACCCTGATGACCTGCTTAAACAATGCACATTGCCTGGCTGTCCTTTTGATCATCTGCCTCTTATACTTTTAGCCATAGACCCTAAACAAGCATGCTGATCAGGTACTCTGACAGAAGTCTGACTGCCTCAGGTGTGTGAATCAGACACTACTAATGCCAGAAAGATCAACAGTACTGCCATGGAACTGGTATTGTTTAAAAAAAAATAAATATGGCAGCCTCCATACGTTTCTCACCTTGGGTTCCTTTTAAAGTTGGCCATGTGGTAAAGGAGGCATTGCTCCTTTCAATCCCTTTATCATCAGCTTGGAAGAGTGATACAGTGGTAGTAGCAGTGGGGGTGACAGAAAGGTAGCCTGGCTAGTTTTGTGAGTCTTCTAGCTTCGTCAAAGGCAAGAGGTAGGGTTAAGTATCTGAAAGATGTGAAAGTTAGGGTGGCAGTTTGTATTAGGTGTCAGGAAGGGGTGAACGTAAGCAGGGACTTTCGAGTTAAGCTTAAGAAATTAGATTTATTTATAAGGTTATCAGTTACATTTAGTTGATCAAATCACAGCCAAAAAACAGTGTGGCATATCTGGTAGGCCTGACACAGGACAAAAACAAGGAGAACTAGGGGAGGGCCACCATGATGAGGTTTTGCAGCCATAAGGGGGGAGTATTTGCCAAAGGCAGGAGTTCAAAGTGGTATCGGTTAAGTTGGGACAGGACAGAGATTAGGTAGCCAGGAAGTAACTGATTGGCTGGGAGGAAGAAGATGGGGATAGGGGAAGCTTAAAGCTCAAGACAGGAAAGGGAGGTCTTTCTTCCACAGGGACAGAGCAACAAGGATGCTTCCCTACCCTCCCTTAGGGTTATCTTGTGGTGTTGTAGATGGTCCTTCAGGTTCTCTTCACTTAAGTTAGATGTTGATTGCATATTTGCCATTGCAGTGGGTCCCTAAGATGGTATAGGGACCGAGACTATGATGGACAAAGGACTAGGGATTAGATTGTGAGTCCCTCTGAGGAACGGTTAGTGACAAAACTATATACTCTCTACAGTGCTATGGAAAGGGATATACAAATACTAAATAACAATGATAATTCAATCCAAATGTGCAGTCAGAGTGTTTATTTTCATGTAAGTAAGGTTAATTCATTGACAAGGGGCTCTTCCCCACCTCTGGTGCCCAGGAGTAGGTAGGGGTGTATGCCCCCCCCCCCCCCCCCCCCACACACACACACACAATTTTCTGATACTGGTACCGTTCCCACTCAGTAGGTCAGCAATACCCCACTCATGAACTACTAGGGTGGCAGACCTGCAATTCCTGGCCATGTAAACCTGTGACCAAACGACCATCCCTGGCATCAGTGGTATCAAACATACTCCTAGGTACCCCTTCCTTTGCCTAGTAGGATCTGAATGCAGATATACTTGTAATGTATATGGATGGAGGTCACGAGTGAATACATTTGAGAACATGCATTCACAACAGGATTCCCCTGTGATCATTCATATTCACCAGTGGTAAACTTTTGTCACATAATGCCTTTATCAGCCGGCCTGTATGGATGGAGTTTGTCACGATGAACGTGATTGTGAGAACATATTCACATCTGGGTGTTCGCGTTAGCCATTCACTTATTCGCTTGCCAGGGCTGGATTTACCATAAGGCAATGTAGGCATGTGCCTACAGGTGCCTGATGATGGAGAGGCGGCTCACTCCCCTCCCAGAGCGCTTCCCTTCCTCCTTTCCTTCGCAAAGTCCTGATGAGAGTGTAAATGAGAGGTTATTCGCCCTGCTCTCGGCATTCCACTGACGAGATCATTCTTCAGTCAGGGCCGCCCACGTCTAGCTACTTAATACTGAGGTTATGCTACATACCTAATACTTGGGGGCACCTCTACCTACTTAATATTGAGGGTACTTCTGGCTAAGGACATCTGTGCCTATAGGCTCCTGAGAGGTAAATCCGGGCCTGTCGCTTGCACACATGTTATGTGTTCGCCTGGCAAACTGCGGTGCACCAAATTCACCTATACGTACATATATGTATATATATATATATATATATATATATATATATATATATATATATATATATATATATATGTGTGTGTGGGATGTTTATTCCAATACCGCGGGATTGAAACTTCCGCAATTGAAAATTGTAATTTTGCGGAAATTCGATTTATCACAACTCTGTAATTTTAGTCCAACCACAGAACTCCGAAACATTGGACCAATCAGAGAATGTAGAATTTTTCTGCAAAATTTTAATTGTAGCCCAATCACAAGACTGATTTTCCGTTTTTCCGATTTCTATTTTTTCAATTTCAGTTTTTTCCAATTTCCATTTTTCTGACTTTTTTTTTCACTTTCATTCTCTGATGCAAAAGTTGACTGATAAAAACTCCTCAGAAATCGGAAAAATGGAAAATCGGAAATTCCGAAAACAGAACAATAGAAAAAAAAATCTGAATTTCCTCGGAATCAGAAATTGGCATTGACATCCCACTGTATATATATATATATATTTATTAATTCAACAGAGTTTCATCTATTTAAGTAATTGGGAAGATTATGCTTTATTTAACTGTGCTAATAGGGATTTTACTGTACTGTATTTTACAGAAAATGTCACTTTGATAAACATCTACAGTATGCAAATAAAGAAAGGGGTAAATAATCATTGATGCTATTTATTTTAAATTATGCAAGCTCTCTGCTTTCAAAAAATATGTGAGTTCAGAATGTTAATTACCTTTTTATGTGTGTAATCTGTGTTTTATTCATGCAAGGAAACAGTGACAGAAATCTTTTAGCGGCAACAAGATATAGGGCTCTTTTCCACAAGGGTGTGATCTGCTTTAAAAAGTGGATAGCAGTCCTCTTGCCGATCGCAACAGTACCACAATTTACATGAAAATCACTGTGCTCATTTCCCATTAGCACATTTTGTTTTTCCCAGAATGCAAAGGCATGTGATCATGCTCTGTTTCCGACAGCTTTGCGGCGGGTGTAAATTGCGGGTTGCACAATCTCAATGATCATGCTTCCCAGTGGAAAAGAGCCCTAATGACAAAAAAAGAGGCAGTCTCCATATTTCTCTTGATATAGGTTTTCTTTTATGCGGAGTTGTTCTGCATAACCGCAGCAGTCAGTGTTTATCGTTCAAAAAAATTAATACAAAATAAAAAAAAACTGCCAAATGTCATCACAGGGGGCACTGTAACCAAGGCGACGGACGCCGGGAGAGGAAGTCGGAAGAAAATGGAAGTTGTGCCTGCGGAGATGGAAGGTGAGTTTTTAACTACGCTATGCCCGCTCCCCTTCCGCTCCGCCCAGTGCCCCCTCCTGCCGCTCAGTGTGATCCAGGGCACCATGGCAACAGGTTCGTTGGCGGTGCCCGGATCAAAGGCCCTAGCGACGCGGCTGTCGGAAGGTGAGTTTTTAACTACGCTATGCCCACTCCGCTCCGCCCAGCGTCCCACCTGCTTACTCGGGGGGAACCTTCCTATCTAACCTACACTCTTGGTGCCCAGGGGTGCCCCGGATCTCCCATGAACCTAGAAACGCCCCTGTCGTGCGTTACCTAGGTAATGTGGGTTGTATTAATTACACAACTTGCCCTACATCAGTGGTGTAAGTACCAGTAAAATTGCCATGCAGTGCTTTCATGTTTTAGTGATTATGCCTCCTTGTTTACCAGTCCTTGCCAAGTTAATGATCACAGGCAATTCAAGTTTCTGCCTATACTTGGAGGTGTTCTTTCTATGAGTGCCATGCTCCACCCTTGGCCACCATGCTGAACTTGGAATGCCATCATATGAGTGGGGAAAAGAGGATGTGGAGCCAGAATAAATTAAAGCACTGACTTCCTCCACACTCTCTGCTAGGAGGGAATTACCAGGGATTAGACTGGATCGGCCAAGTCAACCCACCAGGCAGATAGCCGGCCGTCGTATGGGAGATGCTGTATACACTTCTAGTGTAGATGCGCAGAAACAGACCATACAACAGCACTGTCTGTGATGGACAAGCAGCTAATGCACTTCTGCATGCATTTTAAAGAGGAACTGTAATGAAAATAACATAATGGGTTAAATTGCTTATTTTATTTATTTTAATTTTTTTTACAATTATCATGTATAAATTATTTAGTCAGTGTTTAATATTTGGTTACTGAGAATTCCAAAGCCAGTACAGAATTTACCTGATCTCCCACAATGCTTGGGGCGAGGGGATCAAGAGTATTCCAATAGCGTGCAAAGGCCCATATTACCGGTACATTGATTGGAGCCGACACTCTTTCTAATGAATGGCTTTTGGACACTGCCAACTGTGATGTTTGGTGTACACACGACTGAATTCTGTGTTTTGGGGTGGCATGGTGCCTTATTATTATGTGGGGAATCTGCATGCTTAATTATAATCTAAGAAGTGGGTGTCAAATGTATATTTTATTAAATCTCATATGGCTGTTTGTATGGTAACTAGGGCATTATTTCTATATTAAAGGAGAGGGAGCTTCACCCAACCTTTTGCTGGGCAAGCTCCTTGTCTTTGAATTACACCACTGCTAGATTCATGTACCGTGACCACACCCACTTTCAGGTGCATGATCACGACCATTTTTTCACAGGGGCACGCTACTCTCCACTTCCTGGTTCTCAGTGGTGCCCCAGAATCCTAGCAATGTCCCTGTCATGGGAGGCCAGAAATATCAGGAACGTCTGTGCATGCTTTAGATACTCCTTAGCTTGTTCCTGATCATTTCGACCAAAAAAAATAAAGTGTACATATAGCTTTTTACTGTCAGTTTAAACTTTCAAAAGCAGAATTCAGGTTTCCTCTAAAGCAGAGTTCTTATTCTCTATGGGACATGTCGAAAGTTAACCATAAAGTAGACTCTGGCCAGAGCTGACCATGACTTACCTCTACTAATCCCTGTAGGATCCTGACGAAGATGACACAGCCATAGTGCACTCTGGCTGCAGACGGTATTAACATGTTCAGCGTTGATGTGGCAACTATCGCGAATCCAAATACTCTGCAATGTAAAGACAAACCCAGTCATACTTTCTACTATTAATTCAGTAAAACATTAAAGACATCAAAGTGTGTGGACCCCAACAAACATCCCACTAAAAATCTGTACAAAACTTAAAGAACATATATCTTAAAGCAGACCGGTGAGGTTTGCAGTTCCACAATTTAGATACTTACCTCGGATGGGGAAGCCTCTGGTTCTTCCAGAGGCTCCCACAGTTCTCCTCCACCAGGCCGTTTCAGCACCAAGACCCCGAAGATCGCAGGCACACAACCACACTGCACCTAGGCAGTAGCACAGACCCGCTTGGGCTTCAGCGGGAAAAGCCAACTGAGTTCTTGCTACAGCGCATGCACAGATGACTTGCACATGCACCGTAGCATGGACCTGATTGATCTTGGGCTGCGTTCAATGACTTTACCGTGATGTATTATTTTTTATTTACCTGTTCATATGGAATTTTTTATGTGACTCATAAAAAGCTATGTTCTATGAGATATTACCATGCGCACTGTAAACCTTCATTTGTGCTGCGCTTACCTGATCTTCCTCAGGCCTACCACTGCTGTCTAGGACCGTCTTCCTCTTTATGGCCTTGCTTTTGTCCAAGTGTGAACATCTTCATACTGGGCATGTGCAAATATGGTCCACACATATTCAGTAGAATGAAGTCGACTCATACATGAGCAGCTCCATTCTACTGGACATGTGCAGACCATACTCACGTAGGCCCTGTATGAAGAAGCTTGAACTTGGCCAGGAGTGCAGACACAAGAGCATATCCTACAAACTTTTATCCTTAGAGGGACCCAGCACTGGAATGGTGTATTTTTCTTTTTAGTTTACTTTCCTCCACTTCAGGTTCAGAAAAGTACAGATGAATCAGAAGTTAAGACCGGCCCAGCAGGGTGTATGTTACTGAACGGGGGTGGGGCTACGCATATGACCCCGTTGTCGCACATATGAATATGGCTTTCTGCGGTGCGGTGATGTGAGGCTCCCCTGCTTCGCAATCACTACACTGCTCAGATGTAAAAGGTCCCTCAGTGTTCTGCCCATATCTACTAATATGGGCATTCAATAAGCTAAAATGTGATGTTATGCTGACACCTAGTGGTACTAGTGAGCAATTATGTTTAGTCAGATCAGAATTACAGGATGATGTAATTTCATGGGAGGGTCTCAACCCTTGAACTGGAACTTCCTGTCTTCCATTTTGTGAGAAGCATTCAGCTGAATGACAGCACGTGGCAAGAGCTCTTACTATTTCAGGACTAAATGGTGGAATTGTCCGTAAGTACTTAAGCCTATGGGATGATATAATGCTTAATGTGCTGTAGTGATGTTTCATGTACTGATTTGTGCATTCTGTATTTGTTTATGTTGCAGTTTTACAAGTAAAGTGTAATTCAACAAAGATTCATACAGACTCAAGGTCTCACGTGTCTTACTACTGGATTACTTATTGTTAAGCTGTCTGACTAGCGTTATACAACTGCTCAATAACGCGAAGCAGAACAGTAAAAGGACAACCTGCGCAGCAGTCTGAAATATACAGAGACATCATTACTGCAGCATGAGTCTTAGATCAGGAACAAGGTATCAGGTGGATGATGTGCCACCGCCGACACAGCAGAGCAGGGAGAGCATCCCCAGCGCCCAGCAAGATGACGCACAGTCGCATGTGTCCAGATCTTCACGATCTAGCAAGATGTCCTCAGCTAGTTCCCTAGCAGCCAAAGCTCGCGCGAAAGCAGCAGCTGCCCGTGTCCAGCTACAGTTTGCAGAAAAGGAAGCCAAGGTGATCCAGGAGATGGCAGCTAAGAAAGCTGCTGTAGCACAAGAAGAAGCAAGACTGCTCATCCTGCAGCGTCAGACAGCAGTTGCTGTGGCTGAAGCAAAGGTTGCTGCCTATGAGGAAACAAGCCAGCCAGGAAGCGAGAAATCCTATGAAGACCCAGAGGTCCCAGGAAAACTTCTATCCCCTGTGGATCGTACAAGCGAGTATGTTCAGAACCTCACTAATGTGCATACAAAAGAACGGTCCTTAAAACCTGAAGCAAAGGAATTCAGACCGAGTTCCACTGACCACTTGAATGAGTCCAATCAACCACGTGACACCAGCAGCTGCCGGCAAACCAAGAATCAAGCACCAGAGCCTCCCAGGAACAAGGAGGAAGTATCCCAACCGCTTCAACCCAAAGATTACATGCATGAGCAACAATGTGTAGCAGATATCACCAAATATCTCATCCGTAAAGACATGATTAGCTCAGGCTTTCTCCAATTTGATGACTGTCCTGAAAACTATTGGGCATGGAAATCCTCCTTTCTGAATGCCACCAGAGGTCTAAACTTATCACCAGCAGAAACGCTTGACTTGATGATAAAGTGGCTTGGTACCGAGTCAGCAGAACATGCAAAGAGGATGAGAAGAGCAAACCTGTTCAATCCCGCAGCAGGACTCGACATGGCCTGGAAAAGACTAGAAGAAACATATGGATCCCCAGAGGCAATCGAAGGAGCACTGTTGCGAAAGCTTGAAGTCTTTCCTAAGTTAGGCTACAGAGATAATGTGCGACTACAAGAGCTGAGTGATCTTCTGCTGGAGGTAGAATTTGCTAAAGAGGATGGCTACCTGCCAGGACTTTCATATCTAGATACAGCCAGAGGTACCAATCCAATAGTAGAGAAACTGCCCTCAAATTTACAAGACAAGTGGATGTCTGTAGGAGGTAAATTCAAAGAGGACTATGGAGTTGCCTTTCCCCCCTTCTCTGTATTTTCCAGATTTGTTCGACAGCAAGCTAAAATCCGAAGCGATCCCAGTTTCGCCTTTACCACAAGCAGCAATCAGACACATAGGTCTGAAAGACCTCACAGACCTCAAGGTAAGACCTCTGTGTCCACACACAAAACAGCTGTACCCTCAGAAGCCACAGACTGTCAAAGCACCCACAAGGTACATGCAATAGAAAGCCCTGATAAACATTGCCCAATACACAAAAGGCCACATTCACTAAAGAAATGTAAGGGCTTCAGAAGCAAACCTATTGCAGAGCGCATGTCTTTCCTTAAGCAAAACGGCATCTGCTTCAGGTGCTGTGGATCTACTTACCACATTGCTAAAGACTGTAAAACACCTGTAGAGTGCACAGAGTGTGGCAGCGAGAGACATATCACAGCTTTGCACCCTGGCCCTGCTCCACTAGAGACTGTAGAACCCGTGAAAGATCAGGGCAGGGAGCAACAAGACACCCCACTGTCCTCAGTAATGTCTAATTGCACCGAAGTATGTGGCCAAGGCAAGAGTGCACGATCGTGCTCTAAAATCTGTTTAGTGACTGTGTACCCCACCGGCCAGAGAGGAAGAGCAGTGAAAATGTATGCAGTGCTAGATGAGCAGAGCAATAGGTCCCTTGCAAAGTCAGACTTTTTTGATCTCTTTAATCTTAAAGTAAGTGCATCTCCATACACTCTTAGGACATGTGCAGGGACAATTGAAACTACAGGGAGAAGAGCTACTGACTTTACCATTGAATCTTTCAATAAGAAAGTGCAGGTCCCACTTCCTACCCTGATTGAGTGTGACATGATACCTGATGACAAAACAGAGATCCCCTCTCCTGAAGTAGCCCGTCATCACTCCCACCTTCGCTCAATTGCTCACCTTATTCCAGCTGTTGAGCCAGATGTTTCTATCCTTCTACTTCTTGGAAGAGACATCCTACAGGTACACAAGGTGCGCCAGCAAATTAATGGACCTTACAATGCCCCCTATGCACAGAGACTAGATCTGGGGTGGGTAGTTGTAGGAGAAGTTTGTCTGGGAACAGGGCACCAGCCTGACAGCATTAGCACTTTAAGGACATCTGTGTTAATGAATGGACGCCCATCTCTTCTCAGTCCATGTCACAACAGCTTCATTGTCAAAGAAAAGTTTGACAGCCCAACACAACACTGGGACTCTTCTATAGCATATGGCAAAGAAGAAGAAGTCAGTTACAACATGGAGACAGACAATCTAGGGGTTACTGTGTTCCAGAAAACCAAAGATGATGATAAGCAGACCCTCTCCATAGAGGATCAAACTTTCTTGCAGATTATGGATAGGGAGGCCCACCAAGATGACAATCACAGTTGGGTGGCCCCCCTCCCCTTTCGCACACCCAGGCGTACTTTGCCCTGTAACAGAGAGCAAGCCATGAAACGTTTGCAATCACTTAGCAAAACACTGCAGAGAAAGCCAGAAGTAAAAAGAGACTTCACTGAATTCATTGAGAGAATGTTAGTCAATGACCACGCTGAAGTAGCAGGACCACTTGAAACTGATAAGGAACACTGGTACCTACCAATGTTTGGTGTTTACCACCCACACAAACCCAACCAGATCAGAGTAGTTTTTGATTCCAGTGCAGAGTATGATGGAGTTTCTTTAAACGATGTACTGTTAAGTGGCCCTGACCTTAACAATACTTTGCTAGGTGTCCTTATGCGCTTCAGAAAAGAGCCCATTGCATTCACAGCAGATGTGCAGCAAATGTTTTATTGCTTCCTTGTCAGAGAAGACCACAGAGACTTCCTGCGTTTTCTCTGGTACAAGGACAATGACATACACAAAGAAATTGTTGAGTACAGAATGAAGGTACACGTATTCGGCAACAGCCCTTCTCCTTCAGTTGCTATATACTGCATGCAAAAGACTGCCCTGAAAAATGAGTGCTATGGGCAAGAAGCCAAACACTTTGTATTGAGACACTTCTATGTAGATGATGGACTCGCTTCTGCAAGCACACCTGAAGATGCTATCTCTACCCTCGGTAAGGCAAAACAAATGCTGGCAGAATCCAATCTGTGTCTTCACAAAATCGCTTCTAACAGCCAAAAAGTAATGGAAGCCTTCCCTGTAGCAGACAGAGCTAAGGACCTCAAAGACCTTTGCCTAGGTACAGATACTCTCCCCTTGCAGAAAAGCTTAGGCCTGAGTTGGGATTTAGAAGCAGATAGCTTTGTTTTTCAAGTTTCCTCAGAGGAAAAGCCCTTCACACGTAGAGGTATTCTGTCCACCGTAAATAGCCTTTATGATCCCTTAGGGTTTGTATCACCCGTGACAATAGGAGGCAAGGCCTTAGTTCGCGAACTGTCATCTGGTAAAAATGATTGGGATGCATTGCTTCCACAAGAGAAATTATGTAAGTGGGTTCAATGGAAAGAATCTTTGCAAGCTTTAGAGCACCTAAAGATAGACAGATGCTATGCTCCCGTATCTCTATCAACAGCTTGTAAGAAGGAACTGTGCATTTTCTCAGATGCATCCACCACAGCTATCGGTGCAGTAGCTTACTTGAGAGTAAGTGACATAGAAAATGTATGCCATGTAGGATTTGTGATGGGAAAGTCCAAATTAAGCCCTAAACCAGCCCACACGATTCCTCGTTTAGAGTTGTGTGCAGCTGTACTCGCAGTTGAAATGTTTGAGCTAATCTCAAGTGAGTTAGATACTGACTTTAATGCTGTAAAATTCTTCACCGATAGCAAGACTGTCTTAGGGTACATTTGCAACACCACTAGGAGATTCTACCTGTATGTCTCCAACCGAGTGAATAGAATCAGGCAATCTACACAGACAGATCAGTGGTTCTATGTACCTACAGAGCATAACCCTGCAGACTATGCCACTAGACCTACACAAGTTGCATGCCTTCAGAACTCTATATGGTTCTCAGGTCCATCTTTTTTGTACCAATCACACTGTGAGAATATGAACACTGCTAATGTGTACCCACTCATAGAGCCCGAAGCTGACCCAGAAATCAGATCTGAAGTTACAAGTTTAAGTACTAAAGCTTCTCAAGCCACTCTCCACTCGCAGTGCCTTGAAAGATTTTCTTCCTGGAAGGTACTAGTTAGAACCTTGGCCAGACTCATCCACGTCTCTAAAAGCTTCCAGAGGGAAACCAATAGCAACCAGGTTAGAGGGTGGAAAAGTTTCCATGAGCAGGTTGATCTAGAAGAACTTTCTCAGGCAAAGTCTGTTATCATTTCTTCTGTTCAAGCCAAACACTTCCAAATGGAGATTGACTGCATCTCAAAACAAAAGACATTACCAAAACAAAGCCGTCTTAGAAAGCTTAGTCCCTTTTTAGACAAAAATGGATTGCTTAGAGTAGGTGGACGTTTGTCTCTTGCTGAACTTTCAGAGGTAGAGAAACAGCCTATCATCATACCTCACGATCACCACATTGCTACACTGCTTGTTAAGTATTATCATGAACAAGTTGTTCACCAAGGGCGCCACATCACAGAGGGTGCAATTAGATCTGCAGGTTTCTGGATCCTTGGTGGCAAACGCTTGGTATCAGCAGTCATACACAAATGTGTCACCTGTCGCAAACTGAGAGGGAAACTACAGACTCAAAAGATGGCAGAGCTACCTAAGGACAGAGTGGTTGCTGAACCACCTTTCACTAATGTAGGTTTGGACGTGTTCGGTCCTTGGTCAGTGTTAACCCGCCGCACTAGAGGAGGCAGCGCAAACAGCAAACGCTGGGCAGTACTTTTCACTTGTCTGTCTACCCGAGCTGTACATATAGAGCTACTTGAAGCCATGTCAACTTCAAGCTTCATTAACGCTTTGAGGAGATTCTTCTCAATTCGTGGCCCAGCAAAACTACTCCGCTCCGATAGAGGAACAAACTTTGTGGGAGCTTGCAAAGAACTTGGCATTTGTGTCGGAGACCCACAGTTGAAGAACTTTCTGCATGATAAAGGATGTACATGGGTTTTCAATCCTCCACACTCCTCTCACATGGGCGGTGTCTGGGAGAGACTTATAGGCATAGCCAGGCGAATCTTGGATGCTATGTTGCTACAAAATAAATCTGCTCACTTGACCCATGAAACTTTAAGTACCTTTATGGCAGAGGTTACAGCCATCATGAACGCCAGGCCCTTAGTTCCTGTATCTTCAGACCCAGATACACCTATGGTCCTCACCCCAGCAATGTTGTTGACTCAAAAAACAAACTCTTTGTCTGCTCCATCTAAAGACCTAAACACAACACAAGTTCACGTGAAGCAGTGGAAACAAGTGCAATGCTTAGCAGACACCTTTTGGAAAAGATGGAAGAGGGAGTATCTGTCCACTTTGCAACGCAGAAGGAAATGGGCTGAGGACTGTCCAAACATTAAAGTGGGTGATGTTGTTCTGCTAAAAAATGACCAAGAGGGCAGGAATGAGTGGCCCGTGGGACTTGTTGTTAACACGCTGCCAAGTAGAGATGGCAAGGTTAGAAAGGTGGAGGTCAAAATCACCAAAAATGGGACTGCCAGAGTTTATCTTAGACCTATCACTGACGTTATAATTCTAGTCTCAGATTAGTCAGGATTTCATTTTATTGTTTTTGTGTTCTCTGCATAGTGGTAGTTTATATAAGTAGTGACATAATAAATTATGCCAGGCAGGGAGTGTTCTGCCCATATCTACTAATATGGGCATTCAATAAGCTAAAATGTGATGTTATGCTGACACCTAGTGGTACTAGTGAGCAATTATGTTTAGTCAGATCAGAATTACAGGATGATGTAATTTCATGGGAGGGTCTCAACCCTTGAACTGGAACTTCCTGTCTTCCATTTTGTGAGAAGCATTCAGCTGAATGACAGCACGTGGCAAGAGCTCTTACTATTTCAGGACTAAATGGTGGAATTGTCCGTAAGTACTTAAGCCTATGGGATGATATAATGCTTAATGTGCTGTAGTGATGTTTCATGTACTGATTTGTGCATTCTGTATTTGTTTATGTTGCAGTTTTACAAGTAAAGTGTAATTCAACAAAGATTCATACAGACTCAAGGTCTCACGTGTCTTACTACTGGATTACTTATTGTTAAGCTGTCTGACTAGCGTTATACAACTGCTCAATAACGCGAAGCAGAACACTCAGTGTCACCAGCCCTCAAAACAGTACATCAGAAAGGTGAAGTGCAACTGCTGAACACCCAAGAAACGTCCCCATCATTCATTGAATCAGGAGGAATCTAAGAGATGGAAAGAGCCAACTCACTATATTAAGCTCATAAACTTGAGGTTTATTGTGCTGTCCGTCGCAGACCTAACACCCTAACAAGTCAGTAATGTCTTCAGCCTGCTAAATTAAATGTTGAACAACCTGTGAGCTCTAAATGAGTATCTGTGCAGGCCGAAAGGAGAAAATTGCCGTAGAAGACAGATTTATTGATCTCTCTTGGTTTTCTTCCTACTGCTGGCTCATTAATGTACCACTGTTGTACCGGCAAAGAAAGACTGGGGGGAGAATTCTAAACAGGTCATTAAAATCCATCAATACTGCTCTTAGGTTGGCACCACAGGTGGCATGTACAGAAGTGAACAGTCACCCGGCAGGTCTCATTAACTTGTGCCTCCAAGGCAAAGTATCAAGAAACTTGTAGCCACGTGAGCCTTCCTCCACTATGCTCCACTACAGCGCTTTCTTACCATGTCTAGCTGTGAGGCTGTGAGCTACAGATGGCTCCAAGGAAAACAAGCCATAATGTGAGCAAGACGTGTGTGGGAAACCAAGTGGGTTCAATGCAGCTCTGTTCTTTTTTCTTCCAAACACAGATACACAGATATATCCGCTTTTGGGATGGGTGACTTTAGCCATGAGAGATCAACTGGACATCAGGCCCTGTTATCAGCAGACGTAACTGCACTTTAAGTACTACTTAATTATTTAAAGCAGCAGGGATAGCCATACTATCCCAGAAAAAAATAATTAACACACACACACACACACACACACACACACACACACACACACACACACACACACACACACACACACACACACACACACACACACACACACACACACACACACACACACACACACACACACACACACACACACACACACACATATATATATATATATATATATATATAGATAGATAGATAGATAGATAGATAGATAGATAGATAGATAGATAAATACTTGTTCTACTTGCATAACACGTGGATTGTAGTGTTCATTGTTTTATTTCAGTGAATTTTATGAAGTAAATAAAGAGAAAAAGATTTCAGACATTTTCCATCTTTACTACCTCTGACTGAAGCCAATCCTGATGTCAGTTCCTCCCTTACTTTTTTTTCTCCTAAAAACTGCACTGTCATATTTAGTTTGCTTTGTAAACACATGTGAGCACAACATAGATCCTATTTCAATAGCTTCTGCAGAGGGGTGAGGTGTATTTCCCTTCTCAGCCTCGTGTCAAACTGAACTGCACTCAGCCAATCAGTCAGGAGCAGGGACGTGGGAGGGGACATAAACAGCCTCCTTCTCCCTGGAAATTTATCAAATAGAGCCAGGCTGAATGATTTATTATTATATTATTTCTGATTTTATTGGAATGCTTGCAATGCAGGGTCAGGTTGTAGACTGCATAATAAACACAGAGCAGGGGCTAAATGGAATTTGATTTTATGGCGGACAATCCTCTTTTAAAGAGGACATGTCGTAGAAGGCAGTCAATTATTCAGGGTACTCCGTTTTTATTACAATTATCCTGGTTTCAGAATCAAAAACGGTTCCTCTATTTCTGTATATTGGTATTAGCAAAAAAGTTTCTGTACCATGTTAGTCAAAAAAAATTAAATAGGTAGAAAAAACAATGTTTTGTAAAAAATAATACTTTTTAATGGCTAACTAATGGAGTTAAATGATGCAAGAAGAAGAAGGGGACTAGATCCCAGAAAGCTTGCATCATTTAACTCTATTAGTTAGCCATTAAAAGGTATTATTTTTTACAAAACGTTGTTTTTTTCTACCTGTATATTGGTATGTAACCCTACCCTCCCAGTCATTTAAGGTTCTGTGCCTTACCTACAAATCTGTGCACAAGACCTGCCCAACCTACATTTCTGAGCTCGTTAACAGATATATACCTGCCCGCCCCCTGCAATCCTCCAATGATCTCTGCCTGACCCCCCCCCCCCCCATGCATTTCTCATTCTTCTCATGCACGCTTACAAGACTTCTTAAGAGCTGCCCCCACCCTATGGAACTCCCTTCCCTTCCCCCTCAGATTCGCTCCTTCCTTCAACACCTTCAAGCAAGTCCTCAAAACAAATTTCTTTAAACTGGCCTAGCCCACATCTACCACACTCTAACTCTCTCAGTCAACCACCTTTTCCACAGTCATACCTTATGTGTCCCTCCCCCACTCTTTAGATTGTAAGCCTTTTGCAGGGCCTCTCCCCTCCCTTAGTGTGTCCTTCTTAGTTAATTTTACTACCCCAGCAATGACACCCTTCTCATGGACTAACTCAGACTTGTTTTGCCGGGTCTCTGTAAAACGCATTTTATACCCTGATTGCATGTATAACCTTGTGCTATGTTGTATAACCGTTTGCTACCTCTCTGTCTGTCACCCCTTGTTGCAATGTATGTATCCCTATCTATTGTCCAGCGCTGCGTAATATGTTGGCGCTTTATAAATACAAATAATAATAGATTAACGAAATTTGTAAAGGAGAGCCTCCCCCTATGAACCTCTTGTACCACTTGACAAGCAAGGAGCCAGCAGCTTAATTCCTATACAGCCACATACACTTTAAACAAGACTGCTGTCTCTCTGTACATACAATTAGATTTTAATTACAGCCTTGGCTGCATGAAGATCACAGGACATAGTTAAAAACTGTTTGCTTAAAAACAATAGTACCTGGCCAGGATATGCGTGCTTTTATCTATAGAGGGACCAGATCTGGTTATCTGCAAGGTGTAATCGCCCAGCCGCAGCCTATGCAGAAAACACAAAGCAACCAAGATCTGTTTGTCCTCATCCACCACCTGAACACCACACACACTGTGTTATTGTAACAAACACCGGCCTCCCTGGAACCACTGTGTTAATTGACTGCAGTTCTTTATGGCCTTTAACTTCCACAGACAACTGAGGCTACTATTGCAGACAACTTGCGGACAGACAGTTCAAACATAGGCATTGGCGTGCAGGGGCTAGCAGTTTGGAGCAAACGTTTTTTCACTGCTTCAGAACTTCTTACAGCTTGTCAGCATATTATACTTGCGCAGATTGGATGGTAAGCTCCTGCTTACACGACCTTCCATTACCGCAGTGCACTGGGTGTTAGAAACTTCCTCTGCTGCTTGAGTTGGCCATATCCTCCGTCCATGTAGGCCTCAGCGCTGTCAGCACAATGTTTCCCATAGGAGCTCGGTCAGTGTATCCAGCGTTACATGTGGGGACACCGCGCGAGCACTCCGGCGGTAGCCACGCCCACCGACGCGTTTCGCCCCGCCTACGGGGCTTTCTCAAGGTGTTTGAGTGGCAGCGGCTTCAGTTCTTCCTCTTTTGTATTAAGACGTCCCAGCTCACGCCCACACAGCTTTCAGGCTGCATTTACTTCATGTATAATCCACACATACGAAGGTGGGGGGCCAGATGTCTTTCAAAAAACACATCACTGTATTCAGATCTCATTCTATCAGATACTTGAGTGGAACTTTCGAATCATTTCTCTGTTATGAGATGGCAAATCTTTATACACAGGTATAGAGCAGTTAGTGCATATATATATACGTCCCAAGGACATTGTAAAACATAGTCTCTTCATACATGGACTGCCCTCACGAATTGTTGAGGAAGCAGTAGGGAAACTGAACCAAAAAGACAGAGGGTCTCTGCTGATGTTGAAAGACAAGAGGAGAACACCCAAGCACAATAACAAGAAAAAGGAAGTTATAAGATTTGTGACTGAATATGGCCCGCATTGGAATGATTTGCAAAAAATTCTCCAAAAACATTGGCACGTGTTGATGTTAGACGAAGATATCAAACGAGGCATTGGTGAAAGACCGTTTATGATGGCGCGCAGGGCGAAGAATTTAAAGGACCATCTAGTTAGGTCGGAATTCCAGTCCACACAACCTTCAACATGGCTGGACAGATATCCTAGAAGGGAGGGCATGTTTCCCTGTGGATCTTGTGTCAATTGCAGGTATGTGGACAGAAGTAGAACGTTTACGAACTTTGATGGGTCCAAGGTCTTTGACATCAGAGCCAATATAAACTGCAACTCGACACGTGTCGTATATGCGATAAAATGTCCCTGCAACTTACTGTATATAGGGAAGACGAAAAATCGATTAAGCAGACGAATTGGTGACCATATTGGCAACATTCGGAATGGGGATCTCGATAGTCCCCTGGGGAAGCATTTCTTAGATTATCATGACGGTAAACCTGATGGTCTGGTGTTTAAAGGAATTATAAAACAACATATCCCTTTTCGAGGTGGAGACATAGAAAGGGAATTGTATAAAATTGAGCAAACCTGGATCTATCGTCTGGGGACACTTGCTCCAAAAGGCCTCAATACAGATCTTAACCTGTCATATTTTCTATGATCGGCAGTCAATGTATGAAGAGACTATGTTTTACAATGTCCTTGGGACGTATATATATATGCACTAACTGCTCTATACCTGTGTATAAAGATTTGCCATCTCATAACAGAGAAATGATTCGAAAGTTCCACTCAAGTATCTGATAGAATGAGATCTGAATACAGTGATGTGTTTTTTGAAAGACATCTGGCCCCCCACCTTCTTATGTGTGGATTATACATGAAGTAAATGCAGCCTGAAAGCTGTGTGGGCGTGAGCTGGGACGTCTTAATACAAAAGAGGAAGAACTGAAGCCGCTGCCACTCAAACACCTTGAGAAAGCCCCGTGGGCAGGGCGAAACGCGTCGGTGGGCGTGGCTACCGCCGGAGTGCTCGCGCGGTGTCCCCACATGTAACGCTGGATACACTGACCGAGCTCCTATGGGAAACATTGTGCTGACAGCGCTGAGGCCTACATGGACGGAGGATATGGCCAACTCAAGCAGCAGAGGAAGTTTCTAACACCCAGTGCACTGCGGTAATGGAAGGTCGTGTAAGCAGGAGCTTACCATCCAATCTGCGCAAGTATAATATGCTGACAAGCTGTAAGAAGTTCTGAAGCAGTGAAAAAACGTTTGCTCCAAACTGCTAGCCCCTGCACGCCAATGCCTATGTTTGAACTGTCTGTCCGCAAGTTGTCTGCAATAGTAGCCTCAGTTGTCTGTGGAAGTTAAAGGCCATAAAGAACTGCAGTCAATTAACACAGTGGTCCCAGGGAGGCCGGTGTTTGTTACAATAACACAGTGTGTGTGGTGTTCAGGTGGTGGATGAGGACAAACAGATCTTGGTTGCTTTGTGTTTTCTGCATAGGCTGCGCGATTACACCTTGCAGATAACCAGATCTGGTCCCTCTATAGATAAAAGCACGCATATCCTGGCCAGGTACTATTGTTTTTAAGCAAACAGTTTTTAACTATGTCCTGTGATCTTCATGCAGCCAAGGCTGTAATTAAAATCTAATTGTATGTACAGAGAGACAGCAGTCTTGTTTAAAGTGTATGTAATAATAATAATAATAATATATATGAATATTGTAAAAAAAAAACAAAAAAAAACAGCAATTTTATTCATTACATTATATTCAGTTTCTCTTTAATTGTTTGTTCGAAAAAAAAAGAAATGGGCACAATCAGCAAACAGCTTAATCTGAAATGATGTATAGCAATGCAATGCTTCTTTCTCCTGTGTATTCTTCTGCTTTTATAATTTGCCATAATTTTAAATAGGGAATTAATTTGAATGATAAATGAGTTATTAGCAGGCATGTCTCTAGGGACTGAGGTAATAGTAATCAGCTATGATGATGAAGGCACCTCATGCGAGATTTCTGTTTTCCCGCAGTTAGCTGGGGGTCTATGTGGATTATATTAGGGTGCTGCTTACTTTGAACTGCGAAGCACCCACTGTTGGCAGAAACTTAGGCGCCATTAAAAATTGCAGCTATACTGTAAAATTTTGCCCAAAATATAGCGGGCGCCAAATTTCACAGTGGAGCCGCAATTTATAATGGCGTTTATACCCCTACTATTATCGTTATTGCGGTGGATTGTCACAGAGGGTCGATTAAAGGAATACTATCGATACCCAAGTGTTCTAAAATGACAGTGTGCAAATAATGTCTAAGTAGCTGTGTAAACATTTTCCTACTTTTCATGTTAAATATCAGAGGCAAAAACTGTAATTCATTGGGGCTAGGATTTAGCTATATTGGGACAAATCAATTGCAGAAGGGGTGTCTGCTTCAATCAATGCACAGCCAGAGTTGCATATCAGACTACAGAAAGCAAATATCAAACATATCAAACTCTGAAAGCAAAAACAGTATGAAAAGCTGTGACAATTAGTTACATTTCCTCTGCTCTCTTCAGACAGATCAGTCAGAAACACAGGACACAGGAGCTGCAGCCTTCTCTCTGTCACACTCAGAGTTACACATAGAGTTAACTGATGAAGTGTGAGGGGAATTTCCCCTCTCCTCATGGCTCAGTCAGCCTTTTGGCGTCAGTAAAGTTTGAATGTATTTTGATAACAGTAAACAATGACGTTGCTACTAAAATGTGTACACAAGTACTTAGCAGCACTTCCCAAACACTTCCTGTGTCAATTGAAAAAAATATGTGAATCGATAGTATTCCTTTAAGGTTCGGCATGGGTGGGTGTTTTTACATGAAGCAGTGCATTTTGGCGATGAGCGCCAAAGCTGGGCGCCATGATAGCAGCAATGCTATGCTGCGCGCCCCGCGTAACATCTCCCTCCGAGTTGCGACAACTAGGAGTGGGAATATTATTTAAAGCTGCCTCAGACTTTAGAGGCAGAAGGGTGTGCCGTCATTCCGTTCACCCTGCGTCAAACTGCCCGATGCTGGAATGATATGCACCCCGTTTTAAAGGTTAAGAGTGGAGGGGGGGTTAAGGTTAGGAGGGGGGTAATTTTAAGGGTGGGGCGTAGGTGAGGTCTTAAGGTTAAGATCTTACGAGACTCTCTTAGCTGCAGCAGCCTCTTCCCAACCTCTCCATAGTGATTAAATAAAAGACCAGTGAGAATTGTATTCTGATTGCAGACACTTGGCTCTACAAACATGTTTAGGTAAATTTATCTTAGGCCCCTTTTACACTTGCATTGTATTACCCCGTTTTGCAGCAGGGCAATGCAATTGGGCCTAGCAGGCTTACCGCATCATGTTGCGTTACGCTGGGAGTGCCCGTTTCACTGCTGAGTCACCCCTAAGTCAACAGCACGTTACCGCCGGACTTCCTCAGCGTAAGAAGTAATGCAACACAGACCTTTTAAAAGGGTTGGCGGTGGCGTTGCAGACGCATGCACAGGTCGACGGAATATGATGGGGATCCCCAGGAATCCCAGTGACGTACTTCCTGTCCAGCAGGGGGAGTAATGCGGTGCTATGCATATGACCGCGTTGGCACACTCTGCTGCAGGGTCATATGAATGACGCTTTGTGTGTTGCGGTGCAATACGATGGGGACAGGGCATCACAATGCAAATGTACTGGCCAGGTGTAAAACTGGCCTAAGGGAATTTCTCTGCTGTAATTGCATCAAATATAAATATATCTGCACGGAGTCTGTATGTTAGGCTTTAGACTGCAATAGGAACATAACACAATGACTGAATATAGATTAGATTGTGAGTGAGTGAGTGAATAAATGAATAAACTATGCAAAAGCGCTGTGGAAGATGTCGGCACTATAGAATTACAAAGTAATAATAATATAAAAACTGTGTGAGTAATGGCATAGTCTTCACCTATCCTTACAAGGAAAGATCCGTAATACGGTTCAAGTGCTTTAAACTGACGATATACGATACGATATATATATAGGTATGGACAGTACACAGCTGTACACATGCCGAGAGGACTTCTTGAACCTCAGAACTGAACATCTTGTTGCGGTTTCCCACCTCCACACTCCCCTGTAACACCTCCACTGACACTCTGTGAGACACTATAAATGAGGCTGTGTTTGAAACGGTTGCAGACCTGTGTTCGTGACTGGAAAATATGTCAAGAGCACGACGTCTCCGCCAGGGGGCAGCTGGACAAGCCAGTGTCACTTCCCAGCACTGAGAGATTTTAACTGAACAATTCACCTAGCTTTAATAGGACATTGATAACAGTTTTACCTTACCCATATAGATGCATATACTTGATGGGTGCTGCTCAGTTCTACATTTTTTTTATGAACTTGTGTCACATAGAGACATAATTCACATTTGTATATCAAAGTGTCACTCTCTCTGGCTAATAACCTGCATAACAGAAGGGCACTTAATCAAACACAGCAAAAATTAATATAAAAAAAAAGTGGCTCAGCTTACTTGAAGACAGCACATAGCCCTAAGAACTCTAAAAAAAAAAACCCCGATCAGTGATTCCACAGATCCTTAAAGTGAACCTGAACTAAGTAAAATTATGTATCTGCAAATGAATATGTACCTGCAAATGAATATAACATACTTACCTCGCCATCAGTTCCTCTCAGAAGCTTGCCATTTTGTTCTTACAATGATTCCTTCCAATTCTGACATTTTGTCAGAACTGAAATATATCAGTTTCTGTCAGTTATATATCAGTTGCTGTCAGTTATATATCAGTTGCTGTCAGTCAAAACTAAAAGAATAACAGATGGGCAAGGCACTGTCTATGTTTTACTATGGCTCAAGTGGGCGATATTACAGTTTAGCAGTGTGCTGGCCAGGAAGCTGTTATGGGCTATGGCCATTTTCAAAGTGGAGGATGGAGAATTTCATTGATTAGAGTGGAAAAACAGTACACAGGAAAGAAGAAAGAGAGTGATGAGTAGACTATGCGGGAGGTACGTATGACCTGCATATGTTTATTTTGACTTTTAATTTTCAGTTCAGGTTTGCTTAAGATGCCCATTAAGGATCCAATTTCCCAATTGATCAACCGTCCGATTCAATTTTTGCAATCAATCATAAACAATTATTTGGGCCCACCAATGGAGGGGGAAATGATAAGCAACCCAATCAAACTAAAATAATTGTTCAGAAATTCGGATTGACAGAACAATTGATAGAACCATCGTTCTCCACCATTACATGATCTGATCAATTGTACGGTCAACCATGTGGGGGATTCTGCCTTTAATGGGCACCTTTTGATATAAGTTCCAGAGCCTTAGCAAGATTGATATTATTCTGGGGTACCTATACAGTTTTTACTTGTCCTTCATCGCTAAGAACGTATCTGCAACTGCAACTGGACACATACCACTATCTGGATGAACAAAAAGAATGAGATTGGCTTGGCTGTGGGTCTGGAGCTTGCCCTCATATTTATAAATCTGTGGAACAACAGCAAACTGTGTTTTATTAATTTTTTTGAAGTGTTATCTATAGTGTCATTTGACGCTATCTATAGTGTCAAATGAGTTAAATTGCTTCTATGCGTGTCTCTCTGCCTGGATGAAAAGCAGATAAGCGAACGTTCCAAAAGGTTTAGGATCTCTGACCCAATAAGGAGCCACACATCATTTCATTGCTTTGATTTTTGTTCATCCAGATAAGTGGCCCACTATAGATATTGGCATTGGCATCCATTACTATCTGTGAGAAAACGCGGAAAAGCCGCTGCAAGTACTCAAAGTAGGGCGGCTGATTCCGCGTTCAACATGGCAGTTTGCACGCATGGGCCTGTATCCACTAGCCTGACGGAGCGCCGAGAAGCCGCCGCATGCCCAGTGAACAAGGCGGCAGATTCCGCGTCTGACGCGGCGGTTTGCACGCATGAGCTTACCACTAGCAGTATGGATGAACGCGGGGAAGCCGCCGCATGCTCTGACAGCGGTGCGGCTGGCTCCGCGTTCAAACCAACGGATGCATTACAACACATGTCTGGTGTGGCTGGGACTGATAGTCCACATAGGTTCAGAAGGACGCGCGCGCGCTGAGAGGCAGAGCCTTTATGGCAGTCAGAAGGGTGTCAGCTGATCCAGCCGATCAGCTGACAATTCTATCAGGTTTCATTGGTCCAGCACTTAGGGGAGGCGCTGGAGAGCGCTTGTGTATATATACTGGGTGCTGGTAATTTCTCTGGTGTCTGGCGTTGCGATCACTATGTGGTAGCACTCAGACCTTGTCAGTTTCTGTGATATTATCTGTGTTATTATCTAGACCAGTTCCTAGGTGTTGATGATCAAGGACCTCACACCTCAGTCTAGGGAATACTATATGTGCTAGCTCTCAGACCTTAGCTAGATCTGACAGTGTGCCAGAACCGGCTGGAGCTGGGAATCCACACTGAGTCAGATTCTTGATAGCTTAAAGTACTAATTGCATTGTTTATCTGTTATGACCTTCTGCTTTCCTAACTACTCTTCTGATCTCTGATTAGGTACTTCGCTATATCTGATACTCTGTTGCCGTACTCTGCTTGTCTTAGGATTCCGCATCTGTCTCCTGTCTTTGTCCCTGATCTGTCTGTCTGTTGCCGACCTGGCTTGTCCGACCTCGAGAGCTATCTCTTCAGCCAAGAGATAGCTCACAGACCTGTGGGTGACACTCCTCCTGGTGTCACTCAAACTTGTCCTGCCTACTCCTAGCCTGACCCCTCCCTCGGGAGAGTCTCAGGCTTACGGAAGGAACGTGTTCTGTGCAGTACTCCTTACTGCTGTGCGCCTGCTCCACAGGTGCAGTCCTCAAAGTATTTCTGTTGCACTATACACTCTTTTACCCAGGTGTCCAGAGGTTAGAGATATATCTGATTATCGGTGATACTGCAGATCATCAATAATCGGGTATATATCTGTATTCTCGGTGATACTGCAGATCACCGGTAATCAGACCCTCTCTGTGTTACACCGATCGTTACACTATCGTAGGGATTATTTCGGAATGAAACTGTCCTTGTTTTGGTTCTGGGTTTAACCCATATTGTCTATGAACATGTGGAACCAACAATGTCTGTTTTCTGAAAGGTATCAAATGACTGTTCTCTGCTCAGGTGGGAACAGAGCCTAACTGTAAGCAGAGCTAATGCATGAAATAAACGAATACGGATATATAATTCATTAATCATGAGTTAAGTCAAATAAGGTGAGATTTAAGAGACATTGGGCTTGATTCACTAACCGGCGCTAAGTGATAGCACCGGAGTGAAAATCCAATTAGTGCCTGAAAAGTAGCTTTGTGGGCTCTAATAGCCGCGCAAAGCTACATCACACACAGCCCAGCAGAGTGCACTATAACGTCGCACCTGCTGCCCATCGGGTGCCCCCGGCGCATCAGTGCAGCACACTATTAACGACTGTGCGTGCACTACGCTAGGCTGTGCGCTATGTATGGGCGCAAACCACCTAACTCCGTGGTTTGCGCCCACTAGGTCTTAAGGCTGATTTAAGGAGAGATAAATTGTGACTTAATAAGTAAGGGGAGATAATTCAACTGAAAAATGTTGTGAGTCAACCCCAGTTGTTTTATGCCTAGTCGGTGCAGCATGAAGAAAAACTAGGGTAAAAAGGATTGGCAAAGACACCTCAGAAAACGAGTACTTTAAAGTATACTCAAAACAAAGAGAGTTGTTTTTATAGCTTGTAGGAACCCTTCAGCTCTCAACTCTTACCATAATTAGCTAATTAGATCGCACCATAATTAGTAAATTAGCTTGCACCATAGGCAAGCTAATTAACTGCACTGCAAGGCAGAGAGCCTGATTTATCAAGATTACTGTAATAAAAACTGGAGGAAATCTGAATCCATTGTCCAGAACTACTGGGCTGTACACACATGTAATAAAAGTCATTTGACAGTAAGGTAATCTGACGGATGTTCAGGAAAATACAGTGACCATCACAGGAGACCACAGAGGACAAAAGTCTACAAGTAAGAGAATCCAACACATCAGAACGTTTATACTACTATCTTGCTTAGTGATGCTTGCAAGGGGCCAGTTTCGACTTCGAGTGGTTTTGATTACAATTTCATGCACTTTCGATTCGACCGTAATCAAAATTACGAATCAAATCACCGTTTTGATTTGAGTTCAATTATGAGTCGGAATTCTGCGTTGTATCCATAATTATGACTCGGAATTATGACTATATATGTAATTATCAGTTAATAGCAAAGCCCCCATATGTGCTAGACACACCAGATTTGCAGGGTATGTTAAGGAGAACAGGAGAAATAAGAGGGCAAAACATTTCAAACAAACCTTGTAGTTTTTTGAGATAATTGATGTTAAATTTAGAGGAAAAAAGTCGCTTTTTAATGCAGTAAAATGATAGATATCACATGTATATAAATGTATTTGTTTATTTTTTTTTTTTATGTTCAGAGTGGGGGAAGTTGAAAAAAAAATGATGTGGGGTCCCCCTCCCGAGCTTCTTTAATCCCTTGTTCCAAATTTAAACCCTTGTGGAGCCATATTTAAAGATGTTTTGGCTCTAGCTATACTAGAGCTGCGTGTGTTGCGGCAGGTGTGCGGAGATCTTCAATCAAGCTTGCAACATTAGATGATATTGGCATGGGACCATTTCTGAGGATATTGGCATGGGAACATTTTTTAAAGGTAAGTATTCAAGGTTAATTAAGAATGTTTAAGGACTTTTCTTGTGGTTACGTTTTTATTTCTATAACTCTTTATGAAAATGGGTAATTCTCCTGGGGAGGGAGCTGGTAACTGGGGCTCCCCTTCTTAAAGGGGACTCCCAGATGCCACCATGAATGTTGTTGACCCCCTTCTCCTCCTGGGGCACCAGAGGTGGGGAAGAGCCCCTGGTCCACTGATTGGACAAGGGCTCTGGGAGAGGAGGAGGATTGGCCCTCCCGCCCAGAGCCCCCCCATACCATGCACCATGTGGGCTGGTGTAGCTCAAGGTGCGTTGCCCCATGCGGCTGTTGCTCCACATTCTTGCTATCCCAGCCTGTATGGGTCAAAAGGGGTTAAAGAGGATCGGGAGGGGGCACGCCACATAATTTATTAAAAATTTCTCACACTCTAAACAAAACAAAAACAAAATACATTTATTATACAAAACGGCATTAAGTCTCGTAATCCGGAATTACTGGCAGAATGTGGATGCAATTGCGGCTGCAATCGAAATCACCATCTGTAATCGCAGGAAGATCATGAATGATGATTTTGAGGTTGTAATCGCAGAAATCGGCCTGTAATTATAGCATAGCCGTAATTACTAGGTCGTAATAAGCTTCCCTGATCTTGCTTGTACTTCTGTCTTGCTTCTAAACTACTGATAAGATAGCTATCCTGGAGGATATGTTTAGTATTGTCACTTGTGAGTGTGGGTGTGAGATATTACCAATAATTGTAATATCTTACTGATCTCCATGAACACTGCTGATTTTACCAAACCATTGCGCACTTTCTGTAAATCCAATAAACTTCATTTCACTTCTCAAATATCACTGTGTGTGTGTCTCCTATATGATATATTTAACTGACATTTTTTTATCGTAACAACCAACAATTTATACAGGAAAATCACAACGATTAACAAGGTTGCCCAAACTTTTGCACCCCACTGTAAGTTTTCACAGTGAGAGAGTTATCTTATCTCTTCATTCCTTAAGTTACCTCCTCTGTAGTTATTCACATGCAGTTAATTAGCAGCCTGTCTTTAACTTTAGAATTCTAGAGTTATTTTAAGGATTGAAGAGTTAACTTTAGAGATCTCTCCTTAATTTAAAGACAGAAGAGTTAACTCTAGGTTTGCCTGAGGTAAAATGTTTCCTGAATACTACATGCCTTATCACCATGGTGATAACTCTAGAAACGTTATTAAAGACGGCAGATAAGCTTAGTGAATTGAGGCCAATGTTTCTTCTGTATGTAGAACATGGCAGTGATGGGATTGAGGGTAGGGAAATTTAGATCTGGTTTGGTTTAAGTGTTTTCAGCTGGCTCATACTAGAAAACATTCCAGCATGTGTAGAGTAACATCTCAAGAAGGTAATACACACGCAGGGCAGAGACTATTACTAAAGACTGGACAAGAAATCAGTAAACTAGCTGAAGCAATTTCCTTCTGATGACTGCCCAGGGAGAGTGTGCTGAAGAACAGGCCTACTACAAATCAAATGCAGCCATATCAGGGAAACTGAACAACAGCCAAATTCTCTCTGAAATGAAGTCTGTGATGTGCTCTGTTCACGAGGCCTCTAAGACTGACCAAATATATTTGCAATTCAATGCATATTTAATATTGAATACAATGCTACCAGCATGGGAAAGGCAGTTAAAGTATTATTCCAGTCACACAAATGTATCTTTCAGTGTGGCCAGGTTGAAAAGCAATAGTCTGTTATTATTACACATTGCCTTCATTAGATTCAACTGTGGTTCACAACTCGGTGTACACATTCCTCATCCTGCGACATCTGAATAATTTGATTCAGGTCGATTCATAGTAGGACCGGTCCTGCTGAGAAACCTCCCAAAAAGAAGCATTGCTTAGATCTGTGTGTATCAATCTTCTGTCACAAAATACAAAGGTATTCAAAACTGTGTTTTGTTTTCAGAAGTAGTGTATGTTTTACTTACTCTCTGCAGAAACAGAGCTGGATAAGATGGATAAGAGTCATGACTCATGACTAGGGTTGAGCCTGCAAAGTTCACAAAACTGTTCTCAAGGCATTGAAAATACATTGAATTTTTTAAATTCTCACAGGCACTCAGGCCCGGATTTACATCACAGGAGCCTATAGGCACAGATGTCCTGGCACCCTAGACTTCGTCCTCCATGAACCTACAAACCCCACAAAACCACACTGCAAGTGTGCTGGCTGACCCAGCTGTGACTTCTCCCTTACTTCCCTTACCTGTCATAGCTACAGATATCTCGTAGTATTAGGTAGCTAGAGGAATCTCAGTATTAAGTAGCTAGAAGTGCGCCCAACTGAAGGGACATCTTGTCAGTGGAATGCAGAGAGCTGGGTGAGTAACCTCTCATTTACTCTCTGCTTGGGACTCTGTATAGGGATGGAGGCACTAGGGGAGTGAGCCGCCCTTCCATCATCAGGCGCCTGTAGGCACATGCCTTATGGTAAATCCGGCCCTGTACTCCTAACTCCAGAACAATGTTTTCAAAAACAATGTGTATTATCTGAGGAAGCAGGCAGAGGCCCATGAAATGCAAAATCTCTTTTAGTTGTTGATTAAATAAAAAAAAACTTGTTATCTTAAAAACGTTGCTTACCTCTTTTGAGGTAAGCAAATGTTATTTTATTTATGTTTTTTACAAAACAAACCATCCGGTGGCACCTCTTCCCTACTAACATTAATAACCCAATCTTACCCCCCCCCCCCCCCCCCAAAAAAAAAAATATGCCTCGGGAGCATTTTTGTACTTTCTTTTCAGAACTTTTAGTAAATTTTTGTAGAGTGGTAGCTTTCCAAAAATCTCTAACTGAATAAAGAACCCGAGTGGGGACAGGCTTTCCTCCCCTGCTTTTATACTGTGGTTAGTACTGCAAACCATGTTTGTGAGTATTACTCTTATGGTGGCCATACATGGTACAATAAAAATGTTTGATTATCCCGTTTATTCGATCTAAATGATCTAATCAAATGAAAGTTGAAAATATATTTTTTTTTCAATCAAGAAATTTGAACGATTATCCCGTTTTTTCAAGAAAAATCAGATCGGACATGCTGGAAAAATCTTTATATTCGACCTAACGGAATAATCCAACTAAATTATCTAATCGAAAAAAATGATAAATTGTACCATGTATGGCCACCTTTATGGTGGCCACTAATGATCCAATCTTTTTCATCCAATCTTACCATTTCTATCTAATATAAGGGAACTACCTATAGTATCCAATTAATATATTCCATCAGTTTACTACTACATAGATTTTGGTAGGATTGGATGAAAAAGATTGGATCGTTAGTGGCCACCCTTAAGGTGGCCATACATGGTACAATTTTTCAATTAGATAATTTAGTTCTATTATTCCGTTAGATCGAATATAAAGATTTTTCCAGCATGTCCGATCATTTTTCCCGAAAAAACGGGATAATCGTTCGAATTTCTTGATCGAAAAAAAAATATTTTCAACTTTCATTCAATTCGATCATTTAGATCGAATAAACGGGAAAATCAAACGTTTTTATTGTACCGTGTATGGCCACCATTAGATACGAACAGAAGAAAAAGTAGTGTGGGCTCAGACCAGGTGTCACCTGACTTATATACTGGCTGCCTCAGGTCTATTGACTAATTAAAATGGCATAGCATTTGCATGTTGCATTTTCTTGCCAGAAAGTTCAGGACCTAAAACTATCCCACTGCTTTATCCTGCAGAAGTTTTGCCCATGCAAAATACTTTGCATCTCAACAGGGGTGCCGCGTGTAGGCCTGGGGAGGCAGTGTAGACACCCCCACAAAGCATCCACTGCCCGGGAGTGCTGCAGCCAGGGGCGTAGCAATATGGGGTGCAGAGGTAGCGACCGCATCGGGGCCCTTGGGCCAGAGGGGCCCCAAGGGGCCCTCCCTCAACTACAGTATTAGCTCTCTATTGGTCCTGTGCTCATAATAATCACTTCTATAGATACTTTGAGTAGTAGTAATCATTAACAAACTGTTCCCCATCCCCTTTTTACACCTCTGACACTGTAGTTGCCATTGGCAGATTTTGGTGCACCGTATTAATTGCTATGTATTGAGTGCTTGGGGGGCCCCAGTGTAAAACTTGCATCGGGGCCCAGAGCTCCTTAGCTACGCCACTGGCTGCAGCTGCCCCTCAGGAGGGGGGAGCAGAGAAATGCAGACAGTGCATCCTCCAGCCGTGGTCAAAGCCCAGAGGGGACCATCCATGCTGCACCCCAAAATGCTGCACCCCTTACCTTTGCTAATTGTGTCTAACTGCGAGTGTGCAATTTGCATGTCCTGGCAGCAAACACACTAATAGGTGGGGCGAGGGGGGGGGGGATCAGCAGGACAGGCAGGCAACTAGTATTAGGAAATAAATATGGCAGCCTCCATTTCCCTCTTGCTTCAGTTGCCCTCTGCGGGGAATAACTTGGCAAATGTATATTTACCACTTAAATAATGTGTGGTGCTATCTATCATATTATTTAAACTATACAACTCCCGAAGAAGGATTAAGTTAGCCTTTCATATATATGAAGCTGTGTTTTTCTCATTTATAAAGTTTTTTCCCCCACAATGTCATCATTTCTCCAATAGGAAAGTATTTTGTTTTTACTTCCTGCTTTCATGGAAGCAGACATAGGGTTAACATCCTGTGTTTACAAATTAACTGCTCTGCCAAGGACTGCTGAGATTCCTGTGCTGACACAGATGAGAGATCAAATTACAATTTGTGATTAGTCACAGATGAGGGGGAATTCGGCTAAACTCTCTAAATACATACATGGTGGATTAATCTGTGTTTTCCTTGTATCCCTTGCATGAGTCCAGGGGTCCACTTAAAATGAAGACTGTTTTGTGTGATGAACATTTGTTTGCCGTTAATCTACCAGCTTCGCGCCTAATCCCAATTGGGCAAACTAATTTGTCTAACTTTAAATATGGGCATTAAATGTTTCATATAGAAGAACAAATTCAAGAGCCTGAATGCCATTCGGGTCTAATGAACACATCATTAGGATTCCTCAGTTGGAATAATGAGCAGAAAAGAGATGAACCTTCTTGTGTCAGAGCCGTGCCCCCCCAAGACCACTGCATGTCACTGTTTCAAAGGGTTCTCTTTGAAGTTCAAAATGGCTTATCATCTCACAAATCAATAACCTTTTCCCCATAAGTAGAGAAAAAAAGGTTGTAATTTTAATTAGTAATTCCCTGAACATCTTTTCCAATCTAGGCAGATGCATTGTGTAGGAGTAGTGTTATCATTAGACAGCTGACTTGCATTTCTACATTAGCTTGGGCTCTCGTCCAGACCGAGGAGGCATCATCTTGTATCTAATAGCCTCATTCCAAGTTTCAGATCATGAGGCTGTGCAGCTGACTTTTTTAAAAGCCCAGAAATCCTACATTAGTGCTTTACCTGTACTGCGCAAATAGGCAACCCTAACTCGTCACAACCACTACGGATATATATAAATGAGCCGCTACTGACAAGAGATTCCAATAAAGTGACCCTGTCTGACTCTCGCATATAATGAAGCTGAAATCAGCGTTGGATAACAAGACATGCAGTATTTGTAGAGGGTGCCTGTGCCTTTCATGTCAAACCACAGTGCCCTTTTTCAGCATATCCAGATCTAAATAGAAGCAGCAGTGTCAGAACTCCTAATGAGGATGAACATTTTCAGTGCGTGATTTGTGCCAAGCCTGGAAGCTTAGAGTGGACCTGAGCTCTTGCACAGGACAGAAAGAAAACACAGAGAAATGCAACCTGTATGTATTTAAAGCGTTTAGCCTGTCTAATTCGCCCTCATCTGTGCTAAGCACAAGTGGTAATTTGATCCCTCAGCTGTGTCAGCTCCTGTCACGGCAGAGAGTTATTTGGTAAACACAGGATGTTAACAATATGTCTACTTCCATAAAAGCAGGAAGTAGACACAATGCAGATGTATTGCAGGATTTGTATCAGCTGTAAAAAAGTAATGTTTTTATTTAAGGGCTATTATGCTGTTGTGTATCTTTTAGAGCAGAGAGGACATTCTGAGCTCAGGTCCACTTTAAAGGACAACTGGATAGTGATAAGAATATGGAGGCTGCCATTATATTTATTTCCTTTTAAGCAATACCAGTTGTCTGGCAGACATGCTGATCTCCTTGGCTTCAGTAGTGTCTGCATCACATACCTGAAGCTGAAACAAGCATGCAGCTACTCTTGTCACAACTTGAACAGACTGTGAAGGAAAGCTGTCATACTACATGGATGTGATTTGGTCAATGATTGTCCAATCAAAATATGATGTGTGTATGTACCCTTAGAGGCAGAGGATTAGCAGAATAGGCAGGCAATTGGCAGAGATGGATTAAGATGTAATGGTGCTCCGGGCAAGGTAGTCGATTTGTGGCCCCCTTGTGGTCTTTTTGTCAAGGTGAAGTGGAGAGAGGTCAGAGAAGGGGACAGGTCAGCCCCTTGACACGCATTAGGCCCCAAGCACCTGCCTACGTTGCCTGGTATCCACCTGCTTTGGCAACTGGTAATCCTGCTTTGGCAACTGGTATTGTTTAAAAGGAAATAAATATGGCAGCCTCCATATCACTGTCGCTTCAGTTGCCATTAATATAATAATTATTATAAACCTTATATTGCATTTTGAGATCTGTGTGAGACCTATGGAAGCTGCCATATTTATTTCCTTTTAAACAATACCAGTTGCCTGGCTGTCCTTCTGATCTTTCTGGTCAGTGGGGTCTAAAGCATACACCTGAAACAAGCATGCAGCTAATCTTGTCTGATTTGTCATAAACATCTGATCTGCTGCATGCTTGTTCGGGGACTACGACTTACAGTATTAGAGGCAGAGGATCAGCAGGACAGCCGGGTAATGTGCTTTATTTAAAATGAAATAAATATGTCAGCTTTCTATTTCCCTATCATATCGGGTTCTTTTAACATGTAATGCAATGAAGTCAAACATTAATAGCCCCCAATGCAAAGTGCAATCTGGAATCGTGTCAGTGAAACCATAGTTGCCTCTCCTTCCTCCAGCTTGAATCTTCGCATCTCCCTGCCAGCTTCGCAACCTCACACTGGCATGCAGCCAGTGGAGTGAGACTAAAGTGAAAGAATGTCTTCTGAATTCTGGGCCAGTAACTTATCATTAAGTATTAGAGACAGAGCATTTTCCCCAGAAGTCAGGCAATTGGTATTGTTTATTAGAGAATGAAGATGGCCGCTTCTGTATTCCTCTCACTTCAGGCTCCCTTTAAGCCTCCTCACCCTCACATGACAAGGGCAGTAACTACACTTCCTCTGTTCCCCATAGCAAGTGTGGTCATTTACAACCAATAATAAGTGAGACTAGTTACCAACCCCAATAATAGGTGAGGTCACCACCACTTCCTATTACAAATGTACCTCTTCATTCCCCTCCCCCCCCCCCCCCTCCATACTAAGGAGTGTCACCTATCACTTTCGCTCGATACTCCTTCAGCCACTATAAACCAACCCAAATGTCAATTGAGGACGACACTATTAAACAAAAAAAAAATGTGCTGCCACTATAATACTTTCTCCTTCAAGTTCTGCACCCCTGGTAGTTATGCCAGGCAGTGGTACAGTATGCAAAGGCTTGTTTGCTGCAAATTATCATAATATCCTCCACTAGTGATGGCCCGGCAACAAATTTTCAGTTTGCGAACTTTGAATGCAAATTTCTGCAAAAGTTCGTGAACAGGCGAATCTGGGAACAGGCATAGACTTCAATGGGCATGCAAATTTCAATACCTATAGGGACTGTTTCTGGCCCCAAAAGTGATGGAAAAGTTGTTTCAAGGGACCTAACACCTGGACCGTAGCATGCCGGAGGGGGATCCATGGCAAAAGTCCCACCAAAAATTACATAGTTGATGCAGAGTTTTAATCTCTAAAGGGCAGATATCACAGTACATTCCTAAATTTGTGGAATTAAGTGCTTTAAAACGTTTGGCATACATACACGGTGATAAAGTATTGTAAGACTTAGGCCTGGTTCACATTGACAGGCAAAACACTGCGTTAAATGCACCGCAAACAACCGCAAAGAGCTTTAGTGATAACGTCAGGTGAGCAAATCATTGTTTTGGCTAGAGGACACCTCCAGGACGTAAATGTTAGTCATTTCGTCGGCAATCTGTGTAGTGGTATGTAGTGGGTACCGTGCTTGTACGCTGTCCATGGGAGTGCAGGCAATTGCGGTTTTACAGCCTCAATGGTCAGACTGAGGTAGTTAATTGACAGTTAAGTGACCAAAAAAAACACTGATTCTGACACTGATTCTGCACTGAGGCCTTATACAGAGGGCAGTAGTGGTGGCGAAGGGTTATTGGGTTATGGTCGGTGCACTACTAGGACCAGCAGACCTGTCTCCAACAGCTAACTTGTGCAATGGACACAGATCAGCAACACAACAATGTATCCGCCCTAAGAAGGGCTTAGCATTTCAGGACAAAGTGGTAGCAGCAAGAATCACTGAGGAAACAGAACATAGGCCTACCTAATGCTCTCCCTGTCAGCAACACACTCTCCCTTATCTGCCTAGCACAGAAGCCAAAAACCGACTGCAAAATGGCTGCTGTGCTGGCTTTCTGATAGGTGGTGGGGCGGTCCAGGTGGAAGGGATAGCTGATCGGCTGCCATGTGTCTGCTGACTCTGGGGTGAGGGGTCAAAGTTTGGCTCCATTATAATGTATAGGGGATGGGTCGAACGCAATGTGTTCGCCTGAGGGGGTGAACGCAAACAGTTCAGCCTATCTATATCCGCCACACAATATGCATTAAAAAACATGAGACTGAGCTTGGGCTGTAAATATTTTAGCCAAGTGACAGAACCATTTTAAAGGCTCACGCAAGATGGATATATCTTCTGCCGTCAAGTAAATGAGGTGGATTCTAATAGCTAAAAATAATGCATCCTGTACAGGACTTTTTTCCTCACTATTATAATATCATAAATAATCATACACTGCAGAAAATAGACTGACATCTCATCTTAGCCGGGCACCTCCTGAATCCTGATTAACCACATCTTTTATAGCTGGTACTCTCTGTGCCTGAGCAGTAACATTCAGCTTATTCAAAACACTGGAGATTTTAATCAGAGTAAAGTATAAAGTTGAATACAAAGTCTATTTTGCCAGAGTACACTGAGTATTTTGTAATCTATCAGCACAAATTGCATTTCACAAAGCGAATCAATTTTGTAGGTTTACTGTGTTGTTTCTGTTTCCCCAAATGTTGTCTTTCAATTTCATTTGAGCTTCTTTAACGAAATAGTGTAAAACACGATGATGCGCTCCTAGCTCTCGCAACCAATCAGAAATCTGCTTATAGAGCTATCTATTGGAATCTGCTAAAAGCTGATTTCTGCTTTGATGCTCTTGCTAGCTGTCATTATTAGTGATGAGCCAAAATTTCAAGTTTTTGTTATTATGATACAAAATTTGCAATAACAACAGGAAATTGTAATTTGTAATTATCAGAAAATTTGAATTTTCGGAATTCGTAATTTTGTCTTATAATTTCAGGTTAAATTGTAATGTAGTGTTTCAGTTTGTGTTACTCATAATTTTTTGCAAAACAAGAAAATTACACAATATCAAAATTTCATGTTTTACACAAAAAATCATGCTAACATTTTTTGTAACTACGGAAATGTTAGTAATTGTGAGAATGTAATCACAAAAAGGATTGTGATTACAAAAAATCAATCCTCACTGTTCTCTTTCCTAAAATGAATCCAATGCCAGGGATATCAGACTCTGACACAGGTTGCTCCACCTACACATTTCATTCTCCAATCAGACACAGCAGGACCTGCAGAGGTATACAGCATCCTCACATCTTCACGCAAACACTTCTGAACACCCGCTAACCCTTTGGTGTGGATTAGAGTAGACTACTTTTATATTCAGACTAAAAACCCTAATTAACATATCCACATCTAATTCCATGTTTCTTTTAAAAAAAACATTTATAGCTATATTTCAATGCCTTTAAACATGTTCGGAACTATTTGAAAACAGAAAACATTGCTTAGTAACAGTTACCAGAGATGGATTTTAGCACAAAAGCTAATTTCACCAAATCTTTCAAAGGACACACATAGGCAAGTTCTAAGTAGGTTCGGTACTATACAGAGGGACGGGCTTCTGGGAAGGCCACAAAGGCCCAGGCCTTGAGCGGCTACAGCCTAAGGCAGGGTTCACATTTGCGTTAGCAGTCAGGATTTTCCAGACCGGTTCCGAAACGTATACTGTACAAACAGAATGGACGTTTGGCAATCCAATGGTTTGCCGGATCCGGACCCGATACGGACTCTGGACACTTTTCCAACTTGCTCTATTTTTCACGTACGTCGGATCCGGCCGCCGCACCCGGACCGGATCCTGACTGCACCATCCGCACAGCTGAAACCAATGAGAAACGGAAAGGAGGCAACACACTGGCTAGCAAATCTGGACGTTCTACCCACTTCCTATGCGTTTTCTATGGTCATAGCGGCCATTTTGGATGGTACATGGGCCCAGCGTTTGAGGGGTGGAGCAGCAGTGACTTGTGGCTGGAGATATTTGGCAGCATGTCGGACGAAGAGGTGAGGCCCTACACACCTGAGGACCTGATTCTACAGGTGCAGCAGCTACCTGCCTGGTGCACCCACCATCTCCTGCGAGGAGCACGCCTTCTTCCCACATAGTAATAGGTAAAAATCAAAAAGGAGACAATTCCCAGGTAAAATGAGTACAAAAACACTGGATCCATGGTCCAAACTGCAGTCTCTATATCCAAGGATGGTCTCCACACGTCAGGCTGTCTCCAACAATGACCCCAGGGCTTCTGCAGACCTCCCAAACCCCAAGAATTTATATAGTCTGTTATCTCTTTAAAAAACGGATCCGGATATCAACCGGATCACTAACTGATGAAAAAACGGATGCAAAGGGAATGGATCCGGATCGGATCCGGAGTGCAACCGTACGCATCTGGTCCGGATACGCATGGAACGGATCCGGACATCTGTTCCGTTTTTTGCAAAAATGCAAGTGTGAACGGGGCCTAAGGGTGCACCTAGACACGAAATAGTGTTTGCTACATATGAAAGAAAAGACTTCAAATGGGGAGCAACACATGAAAAGGGAAGCTGATGTCCAAGAGAGCTGTGAATGAAAAAGAGGGTCTGCAATACAGAGATGATACACATGGAAGAGGGGGCTGCGCTTGGAAGGGGAGCCCTAATATACTTGACCTATGGGTGAAAAAAGTATAAATCTGGACTTAACTATACATAACCATAAAGAAGGCTTCAGAGCTGCAACCCACAACATTCCACACACCAGAGAGTCAAACCAGCCAACATCTGGATCCACCGAAGGTGTAGCAAATGTCCAAATGAAAGAAACGACTGAGTCTCTACCCAGATTTTGGCCAATTAGTCCAGTTTATTCAATGAGCTCCACAGTACAGAAGCACAAAGTTTTGGTCTATCTGTGGAACAGATCCGTCCATAGGACCTGTCAACATAGCTGTTATCCAACCATAAAACTGGTGAAAAATGACAGTTTTTCTACTCCAGTGGGAACTGAGCCATACCTAAAGCAATTTTTGCTATTTTAACAAAGGTGTGTTTTTGACAGGTGTAATTGGGTGTAATTATGTGTATGTATATATGTGTTAACTTATCAACTGTTACACATGTACAGTATGAACAGTACTAGAATCATGTATACTGTGTCAGGAACACTGAATCCAGGGAAGAGGTCCAGTTGTGAAGAAAGGGTTAAAATAATAAGCAGTATTTCTCGTACAGAGAGGTCTCACACTTTTCCCTGCTGAGTAGAGAAACATTCCCCTCTTCACAAAGCCTTCTTAGCTGGTACAGCAGTTCTTTTTGATAAAGGTCTTCACTGTTCCGTGTTAAAAGAAGTCTTTAGCAGCGTGAGATGTTCTATTTGTCCCTGGATTTCTCAATGATGAAAGCTCTCACTCTCACCTTTCTGGATACCCCTTCATGTGCATGGAGCATATGGAGGATAGAGAGACAAAACAATGTTCTCTGCATGCAGTACATTAATAGTACATGTTATGATGGTTACACTGTGCCTGAAAAGTTTCTGCACTCTGACAAGTGTGACTCTTTGCTTCGGGCTTGTTTAGCAAGGCAGTGTCACCGCTGTCATGTGCCATGACCTACAGCAATCAGAAGTCACCTTGCTTCTGTTGACAGCAGCAAGAATGATGGATTAAATACATTAAAATAAATATCCTCTGATTTGGCTGCGCTGGTTTGCTGGATTAAGAACTTTTTTTTGTTTTTTTTAATAAGAGGGCTTTTAGGTCTTTTCCCCAACGCCAAGTGGTGTAACAACAATTCATGACCCCCCCCCCCCCCCCGAAAACCTTCGATGGGGCCCCACAATATTCCCTTGCCTCTCATTGATGCCCTTCATGCCCCTGGGGCTCATATCCCAAGGGTCATAAAACAAGCGTGGCCATCATGATTTTCACAGCCAATACAAGCATAGCCACAAAAAACACCTGGTCTGAAGTATAGTGCCCTGTATCAGAGGAAAGGAAGGTTAGTAGTTGGCTATCTCAGGGGCTGCTCAGCTCTAGTTACACCCCTGCTTCAAGCCCTTCACACTTTGTTCTGGGAAACTATAAGCTATCTGGCTATTCTGTTTAACAACTTCAACTTTTATTATGTTTTTTCAAAGACGCTGAAAAAAAATGATACATACCTGGGACTACCTCCAGCCCCCTCCCGGCTGTTTGCTCACTCGCTGTCCTCCTCCGCCAACCTGGATTGTCTGCAATTGGCTAGGGGCCAACGATCCAGGGGCCAATTGTGGATGATCCAGGCAGTGGTACAGCGAGAGAGAGATCAGCCTGAAGGAGCCTGGGGGAAGCCCCAGTTATGTATATTTTTTTTCCAATCTCAGGTTTACTTTAAGTTGAATTCAGTGGCGTACCTTAAGGGGTGCAGGCATGGCTCGTGCTATGGGTGCCAGAGCACCCATGGGCGCCATGCCTGCTCTCTCATATGGTGCCCGCCAATGCTCTCTCCTATCCCCGCTGGCCATGACCTCACTGATCGCCAGAGACTGAGGTAAGCAGAGGGTGCATGGTACCTGCATACACGGAGTACTTCACATGCGGAAGTAACATCATTAGTCACTTCCGCGTGTGAAGTTCAGCTGTGCTGGTACCATGCTCGCTCTGCTTACTTCGGTCTCCGGCGATCTGTGAGGTCTGAGCAATGCTGTGGCTATCTAACTGGCAGGGGGGGGGGAGGGGGGAATCTGTCACTACCTCAACTGGGGGGCACATATAATGTAACTGGGGGAATCTGTCACTACCTCAACTTGGGGGACACCTGTTTCTATCTAACTGGAGGGGACATCTGTCACTACCTCAACTGGGGGGGGCACATATCACTACCTCAACTGGGGGGGGGACACCTGTCACTATCTAACTGATGGGAGGGGACACTTGCCGCTACCTCAACTGGGGGGGGGCACATGTCACTATGTAACTGGGGGGCACCTGGCACTACCTCAACTAGGGGGACACATGTCTCTATCTAAGTGGGGACACACACCTGTCACTACCTTATCTGTGGGGACACCTGTCACTATCTAACTGGGGTGGCACCTGTCACTATCTTCCGGGGGGGCACCTGTCACTACCTCAACTGGGGGGACACCGGTCACCATGTCAACTGGGGGGAGGGCACCTGTCACTATCTAACTGAGGGGGCACCTGTCACTCCCTAAACTGGGGGGCTTCTTACACTGTCGAATGTCAAAAACTGACAGCATGGAACTGGACACTTTTATGTGTGAACCCAGCCCTATATAGGGGTGGGTGGCTACTTAATTTATGTATACAGTATAGGGTGTATTTATCTACTTAATTATTTTATCTTCATGTACCTGGCTGTTTAACTTGATTACCTTAAAGAATCTGACTGCTTATATATTTTATCTATTTATCTGGTCTGGAATCTTGTTACTACTTAAAATTTTTGTTGGGTGGCATGTGACTACATAATGAATTATCTGGAGGAGGGGGTTGGGGAATAAATTGATATTTGCAGAATATTCCAATTTTTCAAGCTTCACCTGCACTACAATCGTCACTTCAAAAATACCTGGATAGCTCTAGTATAGGAAAAAATATATTTTTAATGCATTCACTGGAGATTTGATACAGTGTAGATAATTGCACGCTTTTGATTTTCATTTTTTTAAGACCACAAATAACTTAGCACTATTGTATCATGATGCTATAAATATCACATTCATAAAGGAAATATAACAAAATAATAATCATTGTTGATTTCCTACCTGTTGGCTGCAAATTTTTGTGAAATGTACCCTCCCGGAATTTGCGTTACGATATACCCCCAAAAGAATGAGCCATGGATCATTCCAACTGTCTCTGGGTCCCAGGTGAATTGTGCTTGCTGTAAGTAAAAAATTATACTGTTATGACATCAGGTATCAGGCGAGTCTGTTGTAACATAACTGTAAAAAGATGTTTTCTCAAAACAATGATTTTTTTTCTTAACAAATAATTTTTATTGATATTTGTACAAGAAAAACAGGCAGTATACAAGTAAAGCCAGTGTACACCCAACATCATTACATCATTAGAGTCCACAGAATATGCATTATCATACAAAAACAATGATTTTAATCTGTGTCAATCATCATACAGGGAGAATACAAATGTTTTTAACATTTACTCTGGGATAATTTTTTTTAACACTCCATAAGAAAAACTCTCCCTTCTGTACTTGCTGTTCTGCCTGCCTCCAGCTCAGCAGCCACACTCATTAGGCAGAGGCTGCCGTGGCAACGCAGATAGGGTTGGCCAGAGCCTTTGAGGAGATTTTGAAAAAAAGAAATCGGCAGGGCTTCATCTCCAAGGGGTGCCAGGTGATCACAAGCCTGGAAGGATGATGTCAGAATCGCCAGCGAAGCATGCATGAAAGGGGAAGACGAGGGAAAAATTAGCACCAGGTGAAGCCGATAGAAGTCTATACTGTTGTGAATTGGGCGCCGAATGAAGACAAAAAATATTACAGTGGTAATGACGATAGTAAAACTTTGGTAAATGTTACCGATATTTTACTACAACTAGAACCTAACCCTACTCTAATAAAGAGCCCTCCCCCCTCCAATGCCTAACCTTAAAACCCCCTTCATGACTTCTAACCCTAAAACCCTCCTTCCTGACACCTAATCTTAAACCCCCCCCTTCCTAACACCTAATCTTCCTGTTTCTAACCTTTTAATATGATACATTTCAAAACAATAATTTTCCAAAATAAAAAATTTGTAAACACAAAAAATTTCAGAAACTGAAAAAATAACAAAAAATAACTTTCTATTTTTCAAAACAAAAAAATTCAGATAGATGGGCCCAACACCCACTATTTATCGGGCACCCAAATTTCTGCTGCTGATATTTGCATTAGCGCTTATGGGGCGCCCAATTTGTCCACTAGCCACAGTCGCTCAAATTTCCTGCCCCGGTCCCCATCCTGTCATGACAGGCTCTGCCATTTCTTCATTTTTGCCTCAGGTACTCTTTAATGGTAAATTTGCTGTTGGAGTTACATTAAAGCAGAATATAACCCTGCATTTCAACTTTGCTCTAAAATATTATTTACAGCATATTATATGCAAAAAGCATTTTTTTTTTACTAGACCAGCATTGGAAGGGTTAAACACAGACGTTTTAAGTTCCGTGGAGAGATATGCAGAAGTTCAGATTGTTACATTCTATGTATCTATTGATAAACAGTTACACACTCTTTGGCAGTCCTCCAAGCTCCTTCTCAGTCAGAGAGATGAGTCACATAAAACACTTAGATACATTTCTGTAAACAAAATGTATCTATTTTCAGCTTCGGATGCGTCTGCATGAATCTAAAGGAACTTTAAAGCCCTGTGTAACCCTTCCAATGCTGGTCTAGTAAAAAAAAAAATGCTGGTTGCATATAATATACTGTAAATAATGTTTTAGAGCAAAGTTGAAATGCAGGGTTATATTCCGCTTTAATACTTGTATTTTCTAACCTCACCTGAATTTCTAAAGCAATTTGGATGGATATTAAAGACAATGGGCCATATCCTATTAAATTTTATCCTGAGTTTTCTCCAAGGAGATCATTTTTCATCCCTTATAAAAAGTAATTTTTCAGTACTTAGCAATGGAAAAAGTACAAAAAAGTAGTTCTTGCTTGGTGGGAGCTTTAAAAGTATGTTATTGATAATGTTTTAAAATATTTACTTGGAGAAAACGCAAGTAAAAAGTTAATAGGGTACTGCCCAATGTTTACCTTTTTCAACATAGTTACATAGTTATTTGGGTTGAAAAAATACATACGTCCATCGAGTTCAACAAGAAAACAAAATATAACACCAGCCTGCACCCTCACATTTTCCTGTTGATCCAGGGGAAGGCGAAAAACCCTTACAAGGCATGGTCCAATTAGCCCCAAAAGGGAAAAATTCCTTCCCGACTCCAGATGGCAATCAGATAAAATCCCTGGATCAACACCACTGGGCATTACTTAGTAATTGAATAAGATATTGTTTAATTAATAATTGAAATATTATCTGTTTAGTGATACAAAACTCCAATTTTATCTCTGCTTTAAAACATTAAAAAAACAGCATAAAACTAACAGGAAAAAATATGACTGGATTTTAAGAGTTAATAAAATCTTTCTCTTCACTCAGAATTTCAGAAACAAATTGATAAGATTGCCCTGGACAAAATGATCAGATTGTGTTGAGCTGTATTTGAAGAGTAAACAATGCAGAGAAGCTTCCCATTGCAAATAAAGAATACCTGAACTGACATGCGACATGATAAGATACACATATGTATGTGCAGTGCCATTCTAGGCTGTGTTCTGTTTTTCTATTTGTCACTGAAAAAGTTAAACATTCAGGTATGCAAATGATAGTTTCTCTTTTGTCTGGACTTTAGGGTAACCCTAAACCCTCTACGTTCATAGATTGTGGTTCTGAACTGTATCATACTATGCAAAAGACTGTGTCATTCAGTTGAAACAATAAAACATTAAATATTTTGAACAGAAAATAAAATGGTGGTATTCTTCAAAGCATTTTTTGGAGTAGGAGGATTGATACAATTGTTTATCTCATCAATTTATTTTCAGTTCAGTTTTCTTTAATTACAAGGCTCTGATAATCTGATAATTTGTCTAGCCACCAGTAATATTATCAGTTAGCTTCAGTAAAGTTTAACTTTGCCTTCCAGTGCCCACTGCCCTTATACCACTTTTTTTTTTCCCTTAATTACTTTTATGTAGTGTTTAATGGTTTAGAGCAGAAATGCAATTTTGGGTTTCATATCACTTTAAAAAAATTCAAGAAAGACATAGGGAAGTGTCTCATAGAATATATCAGAAAATTATATAACAATTCAAAATGTAAATTAAACTGTTAGTCTGGCATATGTACCAAGATGCTAAGGCATTATATTAATGTATCACAAGCTCAGATTACAAACCATTATACATAAGAATGCAAGGGGCTCGATTCACAAAGCGGTGATAACCCATTTATCACGCCAAAAAGACTTTAGGCGTGATAACCATTGCACCACGCTCGTGAAAAGCCCCTTATCACGCCTAAACTCAGTTTAGGCGTGATAAGTTTAGGCGTGATAAGTTTAGATTGTGCACAAAGTCCCGCACGCAAAACAGCGCCATTAAACTCTATGTGACGTTTAGCGCACACCAGACTTTGCTAGCGCAAAACTTTTGATCAGCTGTGCACTGCGCTGCTAACACAGTTGGTGCTATAGTTATCACGCCTAAACTTATCACACCTAAACTTATCACGCCTAAACTTATCACGCCTAAACTTATCATGCCTAAACTGAGTTTAGGCGTGATAAGGGGCTTTTCACCAGCGTGCTAACTGTTAGCACCGCTTTGTGAATCAAGCCCAATGACTTTGAGAGGCCTCAAATCTGTGATACCCTAGCAACCATTTTAGCTAACTACAAAGCTGAATAACAGCTATCCAATGAATAGTAATTAAGACAACACAGCCCTAAAGCAACCCTGAATTAAAAAAAAAAACTATTATGATATAATTAATTGTACGTGTCCTTTGGATAATGAATGGAACATTAGCTAAGAAAAGAGTCTTATATTTTTATTTTCAGTTATATGGCTTTTTTTATAACATTCCATCATACTATCACAGTCATGGTTTTAAAACCACAGTCTTTTGAACTACAAAACAAATCAGAAATAAATTTGAACCTCCTGCAGTAAAACTTTATCGCAAGCTGTCTCTTACTGTTTCTTGGCTGTTTAAGTGCTTCAGAAAACAGGACTGGATTCGACCCAGTTGGGTCGAATATCTCAGAGAAACTCTTTTGCATAAATTACAACTGAACTGAACTCTTCCTGTACTGGAAAATAATATGAGACTCTTCTCTTTGCTACTAATGTTCTATTTCTTTACTGTACAACACATACAATTCATTATCTCATAAGTTTATTTTTGCTTTATGTTCGCTTTAAGCTAACATAAGCAACATTGAAATAAAAACAGGAGATAAGAAAAAACAAAAATTATAAAGTTAAGACCGTGGCAACATATATACCCTGTTAAACCATTAGTCTAGGCAGCAGTAATGTGAGGTGGGATTGAAACTGGACTGGATGAGGCCTATCTTTTTCACCTAATTGCATATGGTCACTTAATCTATTGCCATTCTGACCTTGAGTTCTTCCAAACATTACATTTCCAAAATATGACTAGTCAACATTTTTTTTATTTGCAGATATTTTGATCCCCATAGCTGTAGTTAAAATACAGTATATGGTGTAAGTTTGGGCATTATGTGAAAGGGTGAGTAAGAGGTAACCCAATAAATAACCTAATGGAAATGCATTCCTTTTTGGTCTCCAAAATGTTTATGAGTAGATAAGTTACTGTTTACCAGAATGGCCTAATACCAGAACATTCCTATAAAATATGAAATAGAGAACCTCCTGAACATTTGACATCTCCAGCAACACGCTACCACAGCCAGACTCTGTTTTCTTGTGCTTGACATGCATTCCATTATACTAAACTCATCCTGCCCTGTTGTCCTACATTTGAAGAGCTTTACTGTTTTGTTTTGTTTTTAATCTAATGTTTGTTGGTACCAAACACTATTTAAATGCAAATGAAACGTGAAATAAATAATACATGAATATAAATTAAACATTATTTAATACTATGAAATACAAGAGGCTCACGAACACAAGCTTTATGACCTAAAATCTGCAGTAAGGGCCAATAGGAGCAGCCAGGAGAGAGCTTTAGGCTGGACAGGGCCGACCCGCTCATGAGGCGGGGTGAAACATTTGCCTCAGGCGGCAAACTTCTAGGGGCGGCATCCGCCCGTCCGTGGGTGTGGGGAGGCCGGCCGCCGAGCTGGAGGGGTAGCAGGCAGGACGGGGGTATTGGGCCTAGCGGTGGGGAAGGGGGTTGGACCCCCCCCTCCCTCGCCTGGGTCCCCCGATCTGCGCTCCCCTCCAGCTTTAAATAGCGAGTAAGCAGCCGTCCATCCGACAGTAAGAGGCACGGACGGGTGATCACTCACCTCTTCCTGGTTCCAGCGTGCGCTCCACTGACGTCACTTCCTGCAACGCCGGCCACTGTATTGTACGTGGCCGGCGTTGCAGGAAGTGACATCAGTGGAGCGCACGTTGGAACGAGGAAGAGGTGAGTGATCCCCCGCCCGTGCCTCTTACTGTCGGCTGGACGGCTGCTTACTCGCTATTTAAAGCTGGAGGGGAGCGCAGATCGGGGGACCCAGGCGAGGGAGGGGGGGGTCCGACCCCCCTCCCCACCGCTAGGCCCAATACCCCCGTCCTGCCCGCTACCCCTCCAGCTCGGCGGCCCTCAGGCGGCAAAAAATCCAGGGCCGGCCCTGAGGCTGGAAGAATGTAAATTAAAGCATGAAGGTCCATTTTGTTTAGACAAGGTAGGAGAGGACACTGCTATTCCAGCTCCATACTCTTTCATGGCTTGCTATGAGTCTTACACAGTTAAGGCAGCCATACACTGGTCGATGTGCCATCAGATCGACCAGCTGACAGATCCCTATCTGATCGAATCTGATCAGATAGGGATCGTATGGCTGCCTTTACTGCAAACAGATTGTGAATCGATTTCAGCCTGAAACCGATCACAATCTGTTCAGCTGCTCCTGCCGCCTGTCCTCCCCCCGCGCATACATTACCTGAGGCTGGCTCCCGGGCATCTTCTCCACGCTGCACCGCTCTGTTCTTGCTCCATCTCGGCGCTTCCTGTGTCACTCCGTGACCAGGAAGTTCAAATAGAGCGCCCTCTATTTGAACTTCCTGGGTCACTGCAGTGACCCAGGAAGCGCCGGGATGGAGCGGGTGCAGCGCTGAGAAGATGCGGAGAAGACGCCCGGGAGCCCGCATCAGGTAATGTATTTTTCATCGGATCGGCCGCCGCTAGCGACGCGCACTTTACCCGCGGGCGATCGAGGGTAATTTCCCGCACGGCGCGATCGACGGACCGATCCGATTTCGGGAGGAAATCGGATCGTCGGCGGCGTTTACCGCGAACGATTGGCAGCAGATTCGATCCCAGGATCGAATCTGCTGTCGAAACGGCCGGGAATCGGGCCAGTGTATGGCCACCTTTAGGGTTTTAGACATACTGCCAGTTACACCCGTCACCTATTAGCATTGATCACTCCGTTGAATAACAGTGATTGTCTCATTACAATGGCACATGTCAAGGGGTTGGATATACAGTATTAGGGAAACAAACAGATGTCTGGGGACTATTCAAAAGGAAGTTCATTGGAAAAACTATCGGCAATATACAAAACACTTGTGCGGTGTGTGATTATACAAGTGTGGGTGATGAGTCTCTAGGTGGTTGCAAATGGATCTAGTGCAGCACAATAGCTGTTTCACTTTTTTCAATGCTTGTTCACGTGCTTGACCCAGACGTGAAATGGCAGTTGTTCCGCACTGGACCCACTTGCATCCACCTAGACACTTGGATAACACACACTGCACAGGCATCAAGTTTTGTACATTGCCGATAGTTTGTCATACCACTGCTACACTGATGACACCAAGCTATATTTGTCATTCAAACCCGACATGACAGACCCCATTCCAAAGTAGCTCACATGCTTAGGTGGACTTCAGAAGTGGAATAATAACAACCTGGCCTAAAAATAAATGCTGGTAAAACTGAGGTTCTTCTCATCAGAGGTCAGCACCTAACAGCAAAGCAGCTCCAGACACAGTCAACACCACTGGGAGTAGGGAACTCAGACCTTACTAGCTCCAACACTGTGCACAACCTGGGTGTACTGATTGATGTGGAATTCAACTACAGGAATCAAATTTCAGCTGTGGTGAAACCTAAGGAATATTTCAAATATTCTTATTTCTAAGCACCTCTGCCTGCTTGCTGCGGCCTGCCCCCAGCTCAGCAGCAATGGTCTAATTGGCTACTGCTTGGGGGGGGGGGGGGGGGGGAGGGGGCAGGCCATGGCAACACAGGTGAGGGTGGCCACAGAACTTCAGAAGACTTGGAAAAAATGGCCGTGGTTGTCTTGCAGATGAAGGGGGCAGAGTTTGTGATATCTTATCTTATGAATTGCTGGTGAGCATGTGAGTGTTTAACTCTACCACCCGCTGATCCTTGCAGCAGTATACCAGAGTCTTACATTACAGGCTCTGGCATACGCATACCTCTTCACCAATGGTCCTCTTTAAGCTTTTTTGGCACTTATCACTTTGTAGCCAGAAGATTCGTGGTCTCCTAAATTACAAGACCCCACAACAGCAGCATCATGTGTGTGTCTACAGTCCCACCCCTCGCACCTCTCACATGCACAAGTGGACTCCGAATTTTTACATTTAAACAGCGTTAAAGAGCAGTGTTTCCCTATGGCTCAGTTCACATTATACACATTTTAACTGAAAGTTCTTTCTCAATGCACTTCTATGGAAAGTTAAAACGCAATGGTTTTTCAGCGTAGTGTAAAAGAGGCCTAACTAGGATGTTATACAGTATGACCCTAGTGTGGGTTTAATTGCAAACATTTGCTGACTTATATTAGACAAGGTTTAATAGAATCGTTCCAGGCACGGATGGTCGGAAATGCTAATTTTTGCTTCCACAGAAAATCCGCTTTACACCATTGCCAATTACTGCTACTGCTACCGATTCCACTTTCCGCTACCGATTTCCCCATTCCGATGCAGATTTTCGTGTAAATATCTTAACATCGATTTTCTCAAAAACTACAAGGTCTTTTTGATTTTTTTTTCCTTTTGTTCCCACTCTTTTGCTTAACATACCCTGAAAATGTGGTGTTTCTAGGTACCTATGGCTTTGCTTTGCTATTGCTATTAACCTCTAAAGTCGGCAGCCATTGACTGTAATGTAAAATGCGAAAATCTGCATTACCAATATGCTGTAATTTTATGACAATCAGAAGACTCAGAATGAATAAACCAATCAGAGAATGGGCATTTAGGTGTAATTTTCCGAATTCTCTGATTGGCTTATTAATTCTGGGTCTTCTGATTGGTTTAAAATTACTGCATATTACTAATGCAGATTTTCTGCATTTTACATTACAGTCAATGGCCACTAATTTTAGCGGTTAATAGCAAAGCCCCATAGGTGCTAGAAACACCAATTTGGTGGGGTTTGTTAAACTGACACGTGGGAACAAGAGGAAAAAAATGTTAAAGTTGGCAGAAATTTCCACAATTTCTGTGAAAATCCACCTACCGCACTTGTATTAGCAATTTGCGAATTCTTATGCAGCCTTAGCAAATCAGGGCCTTGGTGCTGCCACTAGTCCTTTTCTGAAATATCTAGATAGTTAACTGCAACTGTACCCAGGCTGAGCCCAGTGTGCCTAATAATATATACAAACAAGGATAGCATTCCTCATCCTGCTGGGACTTAAAGAGAACCCGAACTGAAAATAAAAAGTCAAAATAACCATAAACAGGTCATACTTACCTCCGGTGTTGTCTACTCCTCAATCTCTTCCTCCTCTCCTGCGTCCTGTTTGTCCACTGTGATCAATGGAATTCTCCATCCTCCATTTTGAAAATGGCCATTACCCCATAACAGCTTTCTGGGCAGCACACTGTTAAACTGTAATATCGCCCACTTGAGCCATAGGGAAACATGGGCATTACCTTGTACATTCAGTTGTGACAGCTGCTGATATATAACTGACAGCAACTGATATATTTCAGTTCTGACAAAATCGTGTCAGAACTGGAAGGGATCACTATAAGAAGAAAATGGTGAGCTTCTGACAGGAACTGATGATGAGGTGAGTATGTAATATTCATTTGCAGCTACCTCATGTGTTTGTTTTAAATAATTTTACTCACACTTCAGGTTCCCTTTAAATACGGTAATATAAGGATAAGCAGGTGCTGAGGGGTGTGGCTATTTTCCATACAACCAATCATTAACCCTTTGCACTCAAACCGGGCTGGGATTTTATCAGTGATAAAGACAACTAGGTTGTAAAATTGTATTTAATTGCAAAAAAGGAGGATTTTATCTTCCAAAATGGACTGCAGTCATTTTGTACTGGACCAATTCACCAGCACTGAAGTTCTCTCCATAGAATTAGTACCTACCTATGCCAGTCAACAAGCAAGCAAATGCTGCATGCTTCAGTATACCTCTGAGTCAAGCAATAATTAATGATTAAAGGTAATTAATAATTAAAGGTAATTAATGATGATCGTAATCTGCAAATTACGATTAAGCAATTACGCATACACGTAATTAAAAAATGTGTAATGCAATTGACTTTGTGTAATCATTCGTAATTATGCATGAATTTACATGTAATTTACACGTAATTTTGTGCTGACTTTGCCAGTGAATAGCAGAGCCCCCATATGTGTTTTTGCCACCAAAATTCCTACATATGTTAAAGAGCATATTGGGTACAAGTCAAAAAAAGTCTCGAAAACTACATGGCCTTTTTGAACAATTCTTTTTGTAACTTGTACCTAATAATCTTCTTGACATATGTAGCAATTTTGGTAGCAATGGCATGTAGCTTTGCTATTTACTGCCAAAGTCAACATGAAATTAAGCGTAAACTACGCATAAATTAATGGGTTATTACAGATAGGAACAATTAACTACGAAATTCATTACGCTAGTCCCCCAAAATTTCACATTACGCTTATGATGCATAGTTGCGTATTACGATGCGTAATTGCGTATTACGATGCGTCATTACGCATGGGCGTAATTTCTGCTCATTACTAGAGGTAATTTCTAGTTTTACTTCAAGCAAAGGGAATGCATGCATGCACATGAATAAGTCTAATGTCTAAAGGGGGCAACAAATGCACCTCTCACACCATTAAATGGGTTGTGATGGCAAAGGGGGAAGAGAGCTACAGCCTGCAGCCTGACTACAATGGCTGCTAAGACACATGCACAGACAAGAATAACCATGCTGATCCTGCTGGGACATAAATAAGGGAAAATGGGAGGACTGGACTCAATTTCCATGCAAGCAATCGTTAACCTTCTGCATTAAAAACACACAACAAATTGAAATTTTAGTAGTGAATTGGATAAAAGCATCTGGGCATTTGCTTGTAAAGCCCTTTGCTTCCAAAACAGACTGCAGTGATATTGTACTGGACCAATTCACCAGAAGCAAGGTTCTCTCCTTAGGGCCTAATAATAATATGTTCCTCCATATGTTTTAGGCATATTTATAGCTAGGAACTTGCATATTTCCCCCGAGACTCAGTAAAGCTAGTGTTGGGCGAACATCTAGATGTTCGGGTTCGGGCCGAACAGGCCGAACATGGCCGCGATGTTCGGGTGTTCGACCCGAACTCCGAACATAATGGAAGTCAATGGGGACCCGAACTTTTGTGCTTTGTAAAGCCTCCTTACATGCTACATACCCCAAATTTACAGGGTATGTACACCTTGGGAGTGGGTACAAGAGGAAAAATTTTTTAGCAAAAAGAGCTTATAGTTTTTGAGAAAATCGATTTTAAAGTTTCAAAGGGAAAACTGTCTTTTAAATGCGGGAAATGTCTGTTTTCTTTGCACAGGTAACATGCTTTTTGTCGGCATGCAGTCATAAATGTAATACATATAAGAGGTTCCAGGAAAAGGGACCGGTAATGCTAACCCAGCAGCAGCACACGTGATGGAACAGGAGGAGGGTGGCGCAGGAGGAGAAGGCCACGCTTTGAGACACAACAACCCAGGCCTTGCATGAGGACAAGAAGCGTGCGGATAGCATGCTTTGTACCACCATGCAGTCATAAATGTAATAAAGATAAGAGGTTCCATAAACAGGGACCGGCAACGCTAACCCAGCAGCAGCAGCAGCACACGTGATGGAACAGGAGGAGGCGCAGGAGGAGAAGGCCACGCTTTGTGAGACACAACAACCCAGGCCTTGCATGAGGACAAAAAGCGTGCGGATAGCATGCTTTGTACCGCCATGCAGTCATAAATGTAATAAAGATAAGAGGTTCCATAAACAGGGACCGGCAACGGTAACCCAGCAGCAGCAGCAGCAGCAGCAGCACACGTGATGGAACAGGAGGAGGCGCAGGAGGAGAAGGCCACGCTTTGTGAGACACAACAACCCAGGCCTTGCATGAGGACAAAAAGCGTGCGGATAGCATGCTTTGTACCGCCATGCAGTCATAAATGTAATAAAGATAAGAGGTTCCATAAACAGGGACCGGCAACGCTAACCCAGCAGCAGCAGCAGCAGCACACGTGATGGAACAGGAGGAGGCGCAGGAGGAGAAGGCCACGCTTTGTGAGACACAACAACCCAGGCCTTGCATGAGGACAAAAAGCGTGCGGATATAGCAGCAATGCTTTTTGCCGCCATGCAGTCATAAATGTAATACAGATGAGAGGTTCAATAAACAGGGACCGGAAACGCTAAACCATCCCAGATGTTCATCGGTCATGTTACTTGGTTGGGGTCCTGGAGTGTTGCGTAGTCGTTTCCAATCCAGGATTGATTCATTTTAATTTGAGTCAGACGGTCTGCATTTTCTGTGGAGAGGCGGATACGCCGATCTGTGACGATGCCTCCGGCAGCACTGAAACAGCGTTCCGGCATAACGCTGGCTGCCGGGCAAGCCAGCACCTCTATTGCGTACATTGCCAGTTCGTGCCAGGTGTCTAGCTTCATGCCCGGTTTCAGGTCCAGCGGTGCCAGCCACAAATCCGTCTGTTCCTTTATTCCCCTCCAAATTTCCTCCCCTGTGTGCTGCTTATCCCCAAGGCAGATCAGCTTCAGCAACGCTTGCTGACGCATGCCAACAGCTGTGCTGCACTGCTTCCACGATCCTACTGCTGCTGGTGCTGGGTTAGCATTTCCGGATGAGGTACAGCTTTGAGATGCGTTGGAGGAGAAGGAGTCAGAGAGGTAGGTGCTGCTGTTGTTATCCAGTGGGAGGGACGGCGGTGCAGCTGTTTGCGGCGTGGGCAACACCCGCGCCGTAGCAGGTGAGGAATCGCTGCCAGGCTCCACAAGATTCACCCAGTGCGCGGTAAGGGAGATGTATCGACCCTGGCCGAACGCACTCGTCCAGGTGTCAGTGGTGAGGTGAACCTTGCAGGCAACGGCATTCTTCAAGCTACGGGTTATTTAGCTGACCACGTGCTCATGCAACTCAGGCACTGCAGAGCGCGCAAAGTGGTAGCGGCTGGGAACCACGTAACGTGGGATGGCCACTGACATCATGCCCTTGAAGCTGTTTGTCTCCACCACTCGATATGGCAGCATTTCGCAGGCCAGAAGCTTGGCTATGCTGGCTGGCTGTTACTGCCACGGCCCGGGGGTCATTTGCTGGCAATTTCCTCTTGCGCTCAAACATCTCAGAGACAGACAACTCAACCGTAGGGCTGCACACCGAAGGGCTGTTGGTTGTTGTGTTTGATGAACACTGGGAGACCTCAAGAGCACTAGTCCGGAAAGTGACAGTGTCAGCATCGTCTGATGTTTGTGAATGTTGTGAACCACGCAATGGCTGGGCTACTGCTGCTGCTGAGGCGGGTCTGGTGGTGAGTCTGGTGAACCCAAGGGAGGCAGTGTTGCTGGTGGTACCCTGTCCTGCCGCGTTTGCCCACAGAGTGGGATGTTTGGATAGAATGTGGCGGCTCATGCTGGTGGTGGAGAGGTTGTTAATACTTTTCCCCCTGCTCAGGCGGGTCTTGCACACCTTGCAAATCGCCATGGTAACATCCTCAGTGCAGTCTTCAAAGAAAGCCCAGACTTTAACTGGCTGAGGACTCGGACCTCGTGCGTGATGTACTGGTGCTGCTTAACCCACTGCTGGACGCTTGAGAGGTCATCCAAGTAATTATCTGGTCCTGTTCTTTTGGATCTGTGAGGGTTGTTGTCCTGGACAACATGGGCGGTATTGAGTGGGTTTTCTTGGGTGCTCCCCTGTGGCCTGTATGTGAACCGTCAGGGGAAACACCTCTTCCCTTGCCCCTCCCTCTTTCACCGGATTTCTTCCTCATTTCACTTATCCTTAAAGTACACGCTGACTGGCAGCAGTACAGTGGCAGTACAGAAATGCTATACAGTGGTGGGTGAGCGGTGTACCACTATTGTCAGCAGCAACACAGAGCACAATGCTATACAGTGGCGGGTGAGCGGTGTACTACTGTTCCCAGCAGACACAGAGTGGAAGTAAACACAATGCTATATAGTGTGGCTGAGCCGTGTACACAGAGTGGCATTAAACACAATGCTATATAGTCTGCTATATAGTCACCCCGAACAGGGTGATGTTCTGCAGAACCCGAACAGTGGCAAACACTGTTTGCCCAACACTACTGGGAGGGAACGCAGATTTTAGTACCTAAACACACGATACAACATGTTTTCCGGGGTCGGACTCTGAGGCACATACAGATGGTCCCGATCATCATCCTCATCATACAACTCTTCTCCTGAGTCTGACCCACCCACCACCTCTGCCACCCCAACATCCCCAGACACAGACCCCTCATCGTCCTCAACATTAACTTGGGATGCTGGCCTGAGCCAGACCTCCTCCTCCACATCAGGCCCCATCATCTCCTCAATGGCAGCCCTCATTAATCGCTCTGGCGACGGACCGATGGACACAACGTTCTCCTCCGGGGAGGGCTGCTGCTGACCACTGGCTGCTGGGGTGGATGTTATAGCTTGCGTGGGGCGTTGGCTGTTGCTGTTGTTGGGAGTGCTGCTCACAGCGGAGGTCTCTGGGGAACTCATGTTGAGCTCATATAGTGGTTGACGGTGAGTGGAGTATTACTGATCCCAGCAATATACACACTGACTGGCAGAGTACGCAATGCTATATAGTGTGGCTGAGCGGTGTACACAGAGTGGCAGTAAACACAATGCTATATAGTCTGGCTGAGCGAGCGGTGTACTACTGTTCCCAGCAGAATCAGAGTGACAGTAAACAATGGTATATAGTCTGGCTGAGCAGTGTACACAGAGTGTCAGTAAACAATGCTATATAGTCTGGCTGAGCCGTGTACACAGAGTGTCAGTAAACAATGCAATATAGTCTGGCTGAGCGGTGTACACAGAGTGTCAGTAATCAATGGTATATAGTCTGGCTGAACGGTGTACACAGAGTGTCAGTAAACAATGGTATATAGTCTGGCTGAGCGGTGTACACAGAGTGTCAGTAAACAATGGTATATAGTCTGGCTGAGCGGTGTACACAGAGTGTCAGTAATCAATGGTATATAGTCTGGCTGAGCGGTGTACACAGAGTGTCAGTAAACAATGGTATATAGTCTGGCTGAGCGGTGTACACAGAGTGTCAGTAAACAATGGTATATAGTCTGGCTGAGCGGTGTACACAGAGTGGCAGTAAACACAATGCTATATAGTCTGGCTGAGCGAGCGGTGTACTACTGTTCCCAGCAGAATCAGAGTGTCAGTAAACAATGGTATATAGTCTGGCTGAGCGGTGTACACAGAGTGTCAGTAAACAATGGTATATAGTCTGGCTGAGCGGTGTACACAGAGTGGCAGTAAACAATGGTATATAGTCTGGCTGAGCGGTGTACACAGAGTGTCAGTAATCAATGGTATATAGTCTGGCTGAGCGGTGTACACAGAGTGGCAGTAAACACAATGCTATATATAGCGTGGCTGAGCGAGGTGCACAGTGGCAGTACACACAATGCTATATAGTCAGGCTAAGCCGTGTACACAGAGTGTCAGAAAACACAATGCTATATATAGCGTGGCTGAGCGAGGTGCACAGTGGCAGTACACACAATTCTATATAGTCAGGCTAAGCCGTGTACACAGAGTGTCAGAAAACACAATGCTATATATAGCGTGGCTGAGCGAGGTACACAGTGGCAGTACACACAATGCTATATAGTCTGGCTGAGCCGTGTACACAGAGTGGCAGTAAACACAATGCTATATATAGCGTGGCTGAGCGAGGTGCACAGTGGCAGTACACACAATGCTATATAGTCAGGCTAAGCCGTGTACACAGAGTGTCAGAAAACACAATGCTATATATAGCGTGGCTGAGCGAGGTACACAGTGGCAGTACACACAATGCTATATAGTCTGGCTAAGCCGTGTACACAGAGTGGCAGTAAACACAATGCTATATATAGCGTGGCTGAGCGAGGTGCACAGTGGCAGTACACACAATGCTATATAGTCAGGCTAAGCCGTGTACACAGAGTGTCAGAAAACACAATGCTATATATAGCGTGGCTGAGCGAGGTGCACAGTGGCAGTACACACAATGCTATATAGCCAGGCTAAGCCGTGTACACAGAGTGTCAGAAAACACAATGCTATATATAGCGTGGCTGAGCGAGGTACACAGTGGCAGTAAACAATGCTATATATATAGTGTGGCTGAGCGGGCGGTGTACTACTATTCCCAGCAGCGACACACAATGACTGGGGGGGACCCTGGCTAGCGTGGCTGGAGAGCGAACTACCCTGCCTGCCTACCCGAAGCTAAACCCACAGACAAATGGCGGAGATATGACGTGGTTCGGGTATTTATTTACCCGAACCACGTGACCGTTCGGCCAATCAGAGCGCGTTCGGGCCCGAACCACGTGACCCGTTCGGCCAATCACAGCGCTAGCCGAACGTTCGGGGAACGTTCGGCCATGCGCTCTTAGTTCGGCCATGTGGCCGAACGGTTTGGCCGAGCACCGTCAGGTGTTCGGCCGAACTCGAACATCACCCGAACAGGGTGATGTTCTGCAGAACCCGAACAGTGGCGAACACTGTTCGCCCAACACTAAGTAAAGCCCTCCAAGGCACCTGTACCTTATCACTAGAAGCAACACAGGGATCTTTTGGGGCTGCTAATATTGACCTGAGAAAGCAGGTTAAGCCCATGAAATGCATTTTTAAATTTTCATACCCTTTTTCTGTGCAATACATTTTTTAAAAGTCATATTGGAAAGTATTCTTCAGCAGAGGTAAGTCAACTACTACATCTCCTTTTCTTAAAGGACCACTGAAAATCTTAAAATGTAATATATATATAAACGTATACAAATAAGAAGTAGGTTTCTTCCAGAGTAAAATGAGCCCCAAATTATTTTTCTCCTATGTTGCTGTCACTTACAGTAAGTAGTAGAAATCTGAAAGAACAAACAGGTTTTGGACTAGCCCATCTCGTCATTAGGGATTCTCAGGGTTTTCTTTATTTTCAAAAGCATACAGTGAATGGCAGTTGCTTCGTCCAACTGCCAAATAAGTGTGCAGCGGCCACAGAGGCCGACCAGCCTATTTTCATAAAAAAAAATTCAGGAGTGTCTTTATAAAGAATAAAGGCCATGCTGAGAATCCCCTATGGAGAGATGAACTAGCCCAAAACCTGTCGGTAATATCAGATTTCTACTTCCTACTGTAAGTGACAGCAACATAGGACAAGCAAAACAGACAAATGATAAGCGCTCAAGGATGCACCTGAATTGTAAGCCATCAGCGGCAGTGCAGAGCCCCCTAGGGCTGAATACATGCCTCTAATGCAAAACAGATGCAAAATTATGTGCTAAATTCTAATCTAAAAATTTGAGAGTGAATTTAAAACAGTGAAGGCAGCTAGCCACTAGTATACTTACATTCAATTTTGCACAGTGGGAGACATGGCAGCGGTTTGAAACAAACCTCATACCTGAATGGTTTATATGCAATGGTGAGCAGAGCTCCAGAAACTGGACTATATTACACACGCAGCATACACTGCAGGCAAAGAGAGGGAGGGGGAATTAGTGATTAATCTGCACCGGTGGGCAGAGCTCCAGAAACTGGACTATATTACACACCCTGCATCACTATAGACCAAGGGGGGGGGGGGGGTGTTAGCTTCAGTGATAATTAGTGCACAAATTATGACCTAATAGGAGAAAAGTAATTTATAGCTCATTTTACTCTGGGAAACAGGCTTCTAATTTGTATGTGCTTACATACATGTATTTTAAATTTTAAGATTTTCGCGACAGTGGTCCTCTAAACTGATTTTTAACTGATTTTAATTGTTTTATACATTTTTGGGCACCTCCAACTTCAGCGTTTCTGTTCAGACCTATGCTGAGAGGTTGTAATTTTTAGTCAAGTCCCCCTAGGGGGCATTTCTAATAACCAGGAGGAGTATGACCGATGAGATTCCTCACAAACCCGAGCAGGAGCGGGAATCCCTCCACAGGCCTTATTGGTAGCTGCATATTACTGCAACCAGGAAAGTGTAAGTGATTCACTTTACTCAAACTATCTCCCGAAACTGTGGCATATGGCACTATTGGCTCCTGTGCTTTCTCTTTTGCGTTTTCTCAGTCCTTGGATTTTCTGGTCCATCTTACTTCAACCCTGAGACTCAGGCTTTTCAGCTGACTTGGTGTCTCTCCCCTAGTTTCTGGCTTCCTTTTGTCCCATCTCTCTCTGGTCCCACCCTCCTCATGCCAAGTTTTCCTGCGTATGGGCTGAGAGCCAGTGCAAGAAGAAGCAGGAGAAGAAGACTGACACTGGTAGAAGGAGAAGAACTGGATACAGCTGGATGTTAGAAATAAGTTTGAGCCATGGGCCCATGCTGCTTAATTTTGCTGTTTTGGGACTTCCTGCTTATTTTTTTAATTTTTTTTACTTTTAGGACATGCAACCTAATTCTGTTATTTGGGGATATGCTGTCTAATTTTCTTATTTGAGTCACATGGGTGTTATGCTATTTGGTGGCATGCTACCTATCTTTTCATGTTTGGAACATGCTGTCTAATTATGTTATTTTGGAATATTCGGCCTAATTTGCTTATATGGGACAGACGTGGACAGATGTACAGAGTGGTGAGAGGACAAAGAGAAAAAGAGAAAGTTCATATGCACACTGCTACTACTACTACTACATGCAGCCAGCACACTGCAACGTAATAACCACCATCACTAATTCATAAGATAAAAATAACACACACATAGTCAACATGTAATAAATCAATCACAGTCCATGCTCGAGCATTGAGCAGTGTGATAAGCACCACTACACCCAGCCTTGGTTAGACACATAATGAAAGCACCACACACACACATAGCCAGCACAGTAATGTATAATAAGAATTTCAATCCAGCCGCTGTGTGTCTGTATGTCATTCTGTCCTGCACATGCCCTTCCTGCACTGCCCTGCTCTGATTGGCCAGGGCACTGTGTCCTGTGCCCCACACATTCCACCTCCTGCCCCACCCAGCTGTGATTTGCCGCAACATTCAACTCTGTGCGCCCAACTCATGCAGCAATGGTACTATATGTACTCATGGCATGTGTGTGCAGTGGGATGACGTCCAATGAGATGGCTAGTAATAAATAATTTTCAGCAGGGCCGGTTCTAGATATTTGCTGCCTGTAGCAAACTTGTGAGGATGCACCCCGCCTCCCCGATTTGGAATGATCGCACAGCACCCGACAATTTACTCTGCTTCATTTAATGTTCTCATATGACATTCTGCAGCACAACACAATAGCACACTGGCTGCCTGGCTGTGAGTCTGTGACAAACAAACTGCTCACCCTCAGCCACTCCATTCCTCCTCAGTCAGGACAGCAGTGCCACCTCCTCCCTTCTGCTGTGCAAGTCAAATGAGACACTGCTACTCTCCTGCCTCCCGCCTCCTCACTAGGGATGATAAATGATATGCAAATATTTCCGCGTTGATGCAAATTTATGCAGACATTTTATGCAAATATTTGCAGCTTCAAAATGGACTAATCAATTTAAACCTGAGTTTAAATTGATTGGTCCATTTTCAAAGCTGCATATATTTGCATAAAATGTGCATAAACTCGGAAGTATTTGCATCTCGTTGATCATCCCTACTCCTCACTCACTGTCAGACTCCTCACACAGCACAACAAGCTGCTTTTTCCCAATGATGAACTCTTCCCCCTCGTTCTCTTATTGATTCTCCTCCTACACTGACCGCATGCTTTTAGTATAAACACAGTACAAACATGCTGCCCCTGTAATCTCTGCGCCTGATGCAAAAGTTTCACCTTGCTTCATGAGAGTTCTAATTGTCCGTACTCTAGCACACAGCACTATGATAAGCACTGCTACATCTAGTCCTTAAAGAGAACCTGTACTGAGTAAAAATATTTAAAATAAACACATGAGGTAACTTCAAATGAACATTACAGAGTTACCTTGCCATCAGTTCCTCTCAGAAGCTCACCATTTTCTTCTGACAATAATCCCTTCCAGTTCTGACAATATTTTGTCAGATCTGAAATATATCAGTTGGTGTCAGTAAATTATCAGTTGCTGTCAGTTATAGCTGAGAGGAAAACTGATGTACCAGGTAATGTCCATGCTTCCCTATGGCTGAAGTGGGCGATGTTACAGTTTAACTGTGTGCTGACCAGAAAGCGGTTATGGGTAATGGCTATTTTCAAAATGGAGGACGGAAAATTCCCTTGATCACAGTGAACAAACAGGACGCGGGACAGGAGAAAGACACTGAGGAGTAGACTACATGGAAGGTAAGTATGACTTGTGTATGCTTATTTTGACTTAATTTTCAGTTCAGGTTTTCTTTAAAAATAAAGAAAGCACCATACATATAAACACCACTAAATTAAAAAATAAGTAAGGAATAACAGTATAGTCAGCACTCCAGGACATAGCACCATAATAACCATGACAACATCTAGCATGTAGAGATAAAGAAAGCACCACATCTATAGCTAGCACTGTAATAAATAATATATTAATAATAACTAACACTGCAATACATAATTCATAATGAATAAATAATTAACAATTAATATAAATTATACACAAAGGAAGAAAAGTCACCAGCACACCACATAATCAGCAGTGATAATAATGTTCAGCAGTGCACCCAACTCTGCGTTAAATAAATAATGCTAAATACTGTATATAAAAACAAGGACAGACAGCAGTGTAGTCATCAATGTAAAATTAAACTTATTACTGAAAAAAAATAAATGAAAAAATTTAAATTGCACGAAAAGAACAAAGTCGTGCAACAATGGATGACACCAGCTTGCCATCCCAGCAAGCACATGTTGCCCCCAATTATTATGATTGCTGAGTAGTACAGGGGTCTTCCAGAAGATCCATCACACATGTGACATACTGTAGATACAAAATGCAGTCAATAAACCAATTTCACCCACAATAACTAATTGTTGAAACTTGTTATTATTATTATCCTATACAATAAAACTCCTGTGTCCCTGCGTCCTCCTCCTGTGTGTCCCTGTGTCCGTGCTTTTGCATACTGCGAATGCACGGCACGCGGGTGGCAGTTAGAGCAGGAGGAGGACAGGACCAGGGGGGCGGGCGTGTGCACGTGCATGCGTGCTGACATGCACTGGCAGCGGACGGCGATGGTGACAGGGGTGGGAGGTGAGGGAGGCCTAGAGCCCATTAAAGTAACGGGCTTAGGTCTAATAGTTATTATTATAAATTGATAGTTCAATACGCTGGTGATACCATTTTATATCGTACAAATCTCCAATCCTGCCTGCAGACTGTATTCAACCTCATTACAGATATGGGCTTATATTCTGGTCTATCTATCAGTTGGAGGAAGTCAGCCATCCTTGGACTGGATGATCCTAAAGTATCCTTACCTCTGCTCCATGCAAATAGTGGAAGCCTTCCAGTACCTGGGGGCAGGGTCGGTTCTAGGCATTTTTCTCAGTCTTCTTTCACTGAGAGAGGCAGGGAGAGGCGGAGATACGTGGAGATTGACGCGACTGGAGGCAGAGCCACATTGCTAAGCTCTGCCTCCCCCGGGCAGCAAAATCCACCACCTGGAAAGTCGTGGAATATTGCCACGGGATTTTGGGTGTATTAATTGATCGTTGTGCCGCGGGGATGCAGCGTTTTAGCTATGGCCTTAATGCTGAACAGGACTGCCTATTAAAAAGAGGTCTTTTTTAGGCTTCAGACTCTCTTTAAGTGAGAGCAGACAGGCTTGTGCAAAAGTTTCATACATACACCACAATGTTTAGGAGAGAATAGAGAAGGAGATGGGAATACGGCTAACTGACAAGAACAACAGGTACATCAACATAGACCTAGAAACTGTACAAGAAAAAGCTTGCAGTCTTTATGATGAGCTTAAGGTTCAAGAGCAGAGAAAATGTGAGGCCATTTTCAGCAACCCTGTGTTACCAGGAATAAAAATAAATACATTCATTTTCACAATGTAAAAATATCAGGATCTGCTGGTCGCCATGACGATGCAGCACAATGCCCAGACCTGCTCAAGGCCAGCATTAAAGAGGAGGTTATTTATTCAAGCAAACTTTAAACTTGGATGAGGCTGGCCCCTAGTGGAAGCTTACACCTGCCAGAACCAACGTTTATAATGAGGAAAAAAAACAGCACCAGCGAAGACTGCATAGGATTGTTTAACTCTTCTGCTGGATGCCAGACTTTATTAGCATAATCTAAGGTCTATTGGCTTTTGGCATCCTGAGAATAATGCTCCTTAATCAGTTGCTTTCAGTTAAAACTGAAAGGAAACGGATTTTCAAAGTAATGCCCGTTTTCCTATGGCACAGTTCCCACTATACGCATTTTAATTGAAATCTTTTTCACAATGCACTGCTATGGAAAAACGCGTACTAACGTGTACTAACACATACTAACGCACACTAACACATACCAATGCATTAAGTGTAAAAGGGCCCTAAGGGTCCTTTTGTATGCGTTTTATGCATTTTTTGTTGTTGTTTTTTTTTAAAAACACATGTAAAAATGCATGAAAAACGCATACAAAATGCATCACATTACGTCACCATTGACCTTTATTATGTGCGTTTTATATGCGTTTTTGAAAAATATGCAACAAAACCAGCATTTTTAAAAATGCATATTATAAAATGCATACAAATCGCATATGCGTTTTTTATATGCATTTTTTGATGCGGCCCTTTGACTAACATTACAGGCAAAAACGCTGTGTTTTTTTTCGCAATGCTAGCGTTTCTCCTAAGTATGTTCCCAGCCTTACTCTGCTCAAGGAGGTGGGGGGAGGAGAAGCAGAACAGGTGACCTTGTAAGCCAGATGCCTAAACAGATCTGCTGATTTATAACCTCCAACCACTGGAGGTCACTGTTGGCAGACAGGGTCTGTTATTCTGAATAAGATTTCCACCTCTTGCTACCCAGTATCAAGGATAGACAGCTCTATGGTTGGGAATTGACTTTTGTCAAGAAGGGCATGAAGGAACAATTTTCATATTCTACTCACTTTGCAGAAGGGATGGGAAGTGCTCTTTGTTCATGTACGGGATGGTTAAAGATTTGCAAATACATTTTTCTTTTATGGTAACATTGTAAGTGAATTTCCCAATGCATTTTTATTATTATGGACCCTTTTTCTTCCCTTATGGTTCTCCATAACTCAGTTGGATACAGAAGAAATTTCAGCCAACTGGATTGTTGAGATATAGAGCTGATTCATTTTACGGATCCTGACAATCCAGTTTGCTGAGATCTGTTCTGTATCCAAAGTGAGTAGAATATGAAAATTGTTCCTTCATGCCCTTCTTGACTAAAGTCAGTTTCCAGTTATTCTAGCCACAGAGCTTTCTATCCTTGATACTGGGTAGCAAGAGGTGGAAATCTTATTCAGAATAACAGAGGTCCTGTCTGCCAACAGTGACCTCCAGTGGCTGGAGGGAGAAGAAGCCAAGATCTTTCAACTACTACAAGTCCCAGGAATTGTATCACTGTAAAAAAAAAGTCATCCTGTTACCCCATACTGGTACAGCACTAAATAAAATGTAATATTTTTTTCCTGCTCAAGTGCACTTCTGCCTTTCTGTAACCACTAGCTAAAAAATCCATGCTGCTGCTACCCACCACTGTAGTAGTAGATGGAGTGGTTTTTAGTGCTAAATAATTGCTTACAGGGCTGGATTTACCACTAGGCACAACAGGCATGATGCTCTCACAACATCACTGCTGGGTCCAACCACTTGTCACAATCCCATTCATGTTTGTGCATTGTTCCATTTGCCTAGACAGCTTTTCAGATGCAAAAGAAGGGTGCAGTTTGGGGTGTGCCCAACACTTTCCAATCCTTTTCTTCCAATCATCCATGTCCCCTCAGCACCCATTTTTTTCCAGGGTACTATGGGGAACATGGTTGATCCGAAAAAAGGACTGGTGGCGGTGGTCTGGGGGCTCTCTGACTGGCATCAATAGTGGGGAGTGGAGCCCGGCATCAGTGGCACGGGGCTAGGCCAATGCCAGCTCTTGGCTGTAGCACCATCCCTTTGCATGAGCACCAGCATAATATCATTATTATGTGACGCTCTGTGCTACCGGAGGAGATCAAATTGTCAGACTTTGTCCTTTATTTTGATCCACATAAGGGATCACAGAGCCAGCTCCCAGCTGCCGCAGGCAGATTTAAAAGGGAATCATACTGGGCTGTAGACATGCGGAGTTGGGAGTCTGGGCCGAGATCGGTATGGAGAATACTGACACAAAGCTGAACTTTAGAAACTAGAAAATCAGTAATTCAGCTGACCACAAAAACACAGGTTACAGCTTGCACGATAGAAGAACTGAGCTGCGAAGACAGAGGGGGATTGAACAAAAGGGCCAAACCTCTGACCAAAGTGCCGGGAGCGAGTAATGACCAGCCTAGCAGCAGTGGCGGCTCCAGCTTTAGATTTTTGGGGGGGCTCAAAGGGGGCACGAGGGCTGGCAGGCCGGGCTTGGGGGGGGGGGGGGGCGAAGAATTGGGCGTGGTCATGATGTCATGTGGGCGGGGCTAACTGTAATGTAGTTGTACCAGCTAACGTAGTTACATGGAAAAAAAAATGAAGTAAACGCACATAATGACAGACAGCGTTTCCCCATTAAATGCACATAAGAGACAGCTTTTCACCAGTTAATTCACATAATGATAGACTGCGTTTCCGCAGTAAATGCACATAAGGGACAGCTTTTCACCAGTTAATGCACATAATGATAGACTGCGTTTCCCCAGTAAATGCACATAAGGGACAGCTTTTCACCAGTTAATGCACATAATGACAGACAGCATTTCCCCAGTAAATGCACATAAGAGACAGCTTTTCACCAGTTAATGCACATAATGACAGACAGCCTTTCACCAGTTAATGCCCATAAGAGACAGCTTTTCACCAGTAAATGCACATAAGAGACAGCTTTACACCAGCTAACGCACGTAATGACAGACAGCTTTTCACCAGTAAATGCACGTAATAACAGACAGCGTTTCCCCATTAAATGCACATAAGAGAGCTTTTCACCAGTAAATGCACGTAATGACAGACAGCGTTTCTGCAGAAAATGCACATAAAGAGACAGCTTTTCGCCAGTTAATGTACGTAATGACAGACAGAGTTTCCCCATTAAATGCACATAAGAGACAGCTTTTCACCAGTTAATGCACATAATGACAGACAGCGTTTCCCTAGTAAATGCATGTAATGAGAGACAGCGTTTCACCAGTTAATGCACATAATGACAGACAGCCAGTGTCCCCAGTATATGTAGTCAGGCTAGTGATGGTGGGCTGGGGGCCCCAGGGCAGCTCAGGCCTGGCGGGAAGGCCTCAGGCCTGGCTGGTGGGATGGGGGGCCCAGGGCAGCTCAGGCCTGGCTGGTGGTGGTGGGATTGGGGTCCCAGGGCAGCTCAGGCCTGGTGGGAAGGCCTCAGGCCTGGCTGGTGGTGGTGGGATGGGGGGCCCAGGGCACCTCAGGCCTGGCTGGTGGTGGTGGGATGGGGGGCCCAGGGCAGCTCAGGCCTGGCGGGAAGGCCTCAGGCCTGGCTGGTGGTGGTGGGATGGGGGGCCCAGGGCACCTCAGGCCTGGCTGGTGGTGGTGGGATGGGGGGCCCAGGGCAGCTCAGGCCTGGTGGGAAGGCCTCAGGCCTAGTTGGTGGTGGTGGGATGGGGGGCCCAGGGCACCTCAGGCCTGGCTGGTGGTGGTGGGATGGGGGTACCAGGGCAGCTCAGGCCTGGTGGGAAGGCCTCAGGCCTGGCTGGTGGTGGTGGGATGGGGGGCCCAGGGCACCTCAGGCCTGGCTGGTGGTGGTGGGATGGGGGGCCCAAGGGCAGCTCAGGCCTGGCTGGTGGACTGGGGCCCCAGAGTCAGGCCTGGGGCCTGGGGGTTGTTGGTGGTGGTGCTGCTGGTGCTAGGCTCAGGAGGCCTGGGGGGGCTGCGGCAGAAAGAGACAATTTGGCAGTTGACTGGGACTCTGGGAGAGGAGCCACCGCCCACCGCACCCACCTGGAGTTGTCGCGGAGTTCCGAGTCCTCCTGCTCCTGCTGGCTGCTGCCTGGCTAGCCTGGCTGTGTCAGTGTGTCAGCCAGGTGAGGTCCAGAGGGTCCAGAGAGTCCAGCCCCGCTGCCGCTGTCCTGTCCGTGTGTCGGTGGCGTGTCTGTGTCAGTGTGACACACAGTGACAGGCAGCGTGACTAGCCCGGCCACCCCGCAGAGAGAGTCTGTCTGTGACGCAGACACTTTTATAACGCGGCACCGCTATACTACGCGGCGCCGGCGAGTTGCCACCCACCACGACGTTACCCCTGGGGCGGGCCGCGCTCTGCATGACTCACTCAGCTGAGCCTGCGCCCGGCCCGGCCCAGGACAGATGTCGGCCGGCCGGCCAGCCAGGGTGGGTGGGTCCGTGGGATCGCTGCTGGGGTGGGTGCCAGCCCAAGCTCTTGCCCAGTCGCCCTCCTCCCAGACTTCAGGCAGCCCTCGCTCACTGCAGTGCAGCTGAGCCAGGTCGGGTCGGACACAGCCGGCGGCGGCGGGGGGGCTTTGAGGGGGGCTAATGAGCTGCCAGCTGGGGCTTAAGCCTGGGTAAGCCCCAGCGTGGCGCCGCCACTGCCTAGCAGTGGTCACAACAACAGCCGGGTGAGTTCTCTCCTACACGGGTGCCTGGTGGAGGATTATTTGTTGCCCTGAGTGATAAGGACTTCTGTTGAACACTTACACCAAACTTCGAATATACAAGAAAGGTCTACCTACATCTGTTTGAGAGCGCATGCACCAAAAATAACTGGAACTCTGTTTCTCCACTAGATTCATACTAGATTTATATTAGCCTTTGTACTAGATTTATTTTAAGCATTGTTTTTAAAATTTTCACTTTGTTTTTGCATTTAACAAATATCTTTTGGCTGGAGCGCCTTCTTATATATTTATGAGTGTACTGTCATTCTTTACTGCTTACAAAGATGCACATTTGAAGCTCTCATTCACATAAAATGGCAAGGAGGGCTGCATTCGGCCCACGAGCCTTGTGTTTGACACCTGTGGCCTTAGCCACCTTTTATGTATTGAGTCAATAAGAGAATCTTACCTCCATGACGGCCTTGTTCCCTTTGTACACGGTGTTATTGTTCACCATACTGACAATGGCCACTCCCAGATTGCACCTAATTCCAAATGATATACAGAAGCCCAGTCCACTCATTATGGCAATTATATACCGGCGGGGTAGCCCAAAACACGTACAGTCCACCACAGGCTGGCGTTTCTCCTTCTTCACCACAGGCCTTCCTTCTTCTGACAGCTCGATGACTTCCGCCGCATTGGGCTGCCGTTTCTCCAATATCCTGAAATGACCAGTGAAAATAACTGTCATGCTTCTGTTAAGAATGCCCATTTACAGAGATCATATTTTAAAAATTAAACAGGAGAATGCAGTGAAAATAACATAATGAATAAAATTGCTTAAGTTTTACAATATTAATTTATAGGTTATTTAGTCTGTGTCTGCCCATTGTAAAATCTTTCTTCTGATTTACATTCTGAAATGTATGTCAGGTGATCGGGATGGAATATTTGTTTACTGAGAGTTCTATGCACAGAGGGAGATATTGCTTGCTTGGCAGTTGGAAAAAGCTGTAATTTCCCACAAAGCAATGGGGTTAACAGGCAGCAAACTGTCAGGACCTTGGTCATGACATCACACTGTGAGAAGGTTTTTACCACAATATCAGCCATACAGACCTCCCTGATAATCTATTTGAGAAAAAGTAAAGATTTATTGTGGGAAAGAGGGTATTAGATGGGGGGAAATGTAAATCAATACATTGCAAAGTGATGGCAGCAATATAATATGTGGAAGTAAAGGTGTATTTTTCTGTTTCTGGGTTTTTTTGTGTGCGGTCAATTGCAAGCCCATATGTACTGAAATAACAGTAATATACCCTCAAGACATACATATTAAAAAAAGTTGAGTCCCTAAGGCAACTATACATTTTTCTTTATCTTTTTTTATACTGTGATTGTTTGGTAACTGGGATGGGGGCTTTGGAATGGATTAATTGTATTATTATTATTTTTTATAAAAGAAATTGTGGTGTGTGTAATTTAACATTTCACCAATAGATGGCACTAGAAACATTACCCTGGTTTTCCAGGAAGTGTTTAATTTTTTTTTTTTTACTTTACACTTCTTCTGTCTTTATGAATGGATATAGCCATGTCCATTCACTCCAAGCACTGCGATTGTTAATGGAAGCTTCGGTTCCCTTCCCCAATCACCCCTATAGAAAAGCTGGCGGGGAAATTGCAGGGGTTGCGTCAACATGCGTGCCCACCCGCCGCTATAACACCGGATGCTTATACGCATCCAGTTACACTTCAGAGGTGTCTATATGGACGACTATAGTCATCTACATAGACTGAAGTGGTTAATGTCTCCCACTAAAGGGTGAGGATCCTGATGGTGAATTTTACGGTGGTAACTTATAATGGTTGCGTGACTCATGTGACCAAGCACTTTGTGCAATATATGGTGGTAACTTACGGTGGTTGCTTGAGTCATGTGACCAAGCACTTGGTATGAAGTATGATGGTAACTTATGGTAGCTGCTTGAGTCATGTGATCAAGTAATTGGTGTGAAGTTTGTGGTTGGTTAATATTGGTTTATTATATTCTGGTTCATGATTTTTTAAACCCCCAATAAACAAAGGGCCGTGACCTATAAATGGCAAATAAGTATGTGGGTGTCTTTAACCATAGTATAAGTTAAGTGGTGTTATTTGCATTATGAAGTGTACACATGCATTCCTTTGATTCTAATGTTTGAAAAATCAAAACAATCCCTGTACACTATTCAGTTTTTTGACAAGAATTTTCCACCACAGCTGATCAATCAAAAATTCAGGGAATTTGAACAAGTTTTACAATCAAAAAATTACATTAACCACTTAAAGACCATAGGCTTACACCCCCCTAGTGACCAGGCTATTTTTTACAATTCAGTGCTCTGCAGCTTTAAAAGCTTGCTGCAGGCCTGTACAACTGAGCACACAAATGAAATGAGCATACAAATAATAAATACCCCCCTTACCCCCCTTTTCTTACCATCAACAGAGCCTTATGTTGGTGGCATCTGATTGCTGCTGCCAGGATTTTTTTTTTTGATTCATTTATAAAGAATTTTGTTTTAATTTTTTTTATTATTTACATCCCCCCCCCTCCCTCCCCCCACGATCCAATCAGTGAACACCTCTCATAGGCATCAGCCTATGAGAGGGGATCACATTGTGGGCCACTCGAGGAGTCTGCTTTGCCTCAAAGCTGTCCCCTTACAGCGCTGCGCAACGATCACATCGTTGTTTACATAAAAAAAAGTGTTTTTTTTTCCTTTTGACAGCCGTCCTTGCCGCGATTGTGAGCTAGCAGGCTGTTTACAGAGCGGAGCTCCATAACTAAAGTGGGAATGCCAATCAGCGTTGCGTGGTCCTGGGGGAGCCACCTTGTGGCCGCTGATCAGCGTTAGGCGGTCGTAAGGTGATTATATTTTTTTTACAATCGATCATTTTTATCGATATGCAAAAATAGAACCTTGGTTGAATTATGAATGGCCATCTTTAAAGCAGGATTGTCAGCCATAAAATCAAATTCCATATCCCCACTGCTCTGGGCTTATTATGCAGTCTACAACCTGACCCTGCATTGGGTCTTCGATACTTTTCTCTCTATATACTAACCGATGTACCTCAACTGCCGACTGTGCTAAAGTCATCAAATTTGCAGATGACACCACCATACTTGGCCTCATCAGGGGAGGGGATGAACGCACCTACCGCAGTGAGATCGAGCGAATCTGCAACTGGTGTAAAGACAACATGCTCGTCCTAAATGCTGCAAAGACTGTCGAGCTGGTCGTGGACTTCAGAAAGCGCCCTCCTCCACTCAACCCGGTCTTCATCGATGGCACCGAGGTCAGCAGAGTATCAAGTGTTCGGTTCTTGGGCACTACCATCACCAATGACTTGAGATGGAGTGAAAACACCACTAAATGCCAGAAGAAGGCTCAGCAACGGCTGTTCTTCCTAAGACAACTTAGGAAATTTGGCATGCCTCAGGAGCTATTGTCAAGCTTCTACACTGCCACCATCGAGTCTATCCTGTGCGCTTCTATCATCGTCTGGTACGGAGGCGCCACCACAAGCGACAAGTACAGACTACAAAGAGTAATCAAGGTCGCAGAAAGAATCATCGGTATACCCCTGCCACCACTGGACCTCCTGCATGCATCCAGGCTGAGGACAAGGGCTAACAGGATCACGCAAGACCCCCAACATCCTGGCAGCCACTTCTTCAACCGCATGCGCTCTGACCACCGCTACAGAGCTACCGTCTTTCCCCGAAAATAAGACAGTGTCTTATATTAATTTTTGCACCAAAAGATGTGCTAGGGCTTATTTTCAGGGGATGTCTTATATTTCAGTTCCTGTGCTGTGTGTCCTCCTGACTTTCCCACTGTGACACGTTTTCCTCTGCTGGATCAACCTCTTGTGTGCCACTTTTTTCCCCTTTGTACCTTTAGTGTCCCCCTCTGCACCTGTATCCTCCTCTATCCCCTGTCCTCCAGTGTCCCATGTCTACTTGCTCCCAAGACTATGGGCTCTAGTAATAACACAAGTTTCCATATTTTTCTCCCTTACGGCCGCTAGGGCTTACTTTCAGGGTAGGGCTTATATTTCGAGTATGCTCAAAATTCCTACTAGGGCTTACTTTCAGGGGATGTCTTAATTTTGGGGAAAGAGGGTATTTCCACCAAAACCTCCAGGCACAGGAACTCCTTCTTCCCCCAAGCAGTGCACCTTCTGAACTCGAGCCCTGCACACAGCAGGCCTGTCACCCTGGACTAGTCAGCCTGCATGCACCGACTCTGTAGCTGTTCTTCATTCTGTATACATTCGCTCCTAGGACTAATTAACTATCTAGCTGGCTCAGCTGCTACGCACCTTCTCTATGTCTGTTCTTCATTCACCTGCACTACAATGTTTCAATGCCTATGTCAATGTATGTATTTGTATTGCACTACTTTTATTTCAATGCCTATGTCAATGTATTTATGTGTATTGCACTACTTTTATTTCAATGCCTATGTCAATGTATTTATGTGTATTGCATTACTATGTGTTTTGCTGTTCTTGCACTATGCACAATGCCGATGTGTACCACAAACAATTCCGAGTGTGGCTCCTACCACACTTGGCGAAATAAACTTGATTCTGATTCTGATTGCAAGCATTCCAATATAATTATAAATGTTTCTGCTGTAATAAATCTTATCTCAGTCAATCTGGCTCTATTTGCTACATTGCCGATGAGATGGAATCTTGTTATCTCCCCTCCCACATTCCTGCTTCTTACTGATTGGCTCAGGGCAGTTCAAAGCTGAGAAGGGAAATACAGCTGAAAAAGTTTTCTCTTTATTTAATATATAAAATTCACTGATATCAAAATGTAGACAGTACAATAGATATGTTATTTAAATAGAACAAGTATGTATCTACTTATACTGTATACGTGGTTTGTTTTCCTGGGGTAGTATGGCTGACCCTGCTGCTTTAAACCTGCTGCTTCGTTCCACAGCAAACAGCTGCAGCTGAGGAGAACTACAAACACCTACCCTTAGGTTTCAGCTTAGTGACCATGAGAGAATTGTCGTTCCATCAGCCATTTTGTGAATCATAAACTGCAGCGCACGAAATGGTTCCCTAATGAATTCTGAATGACAGGTTTTAGAACTGTTAACTTTTTTTTCTGCTGCGCTTCACTGTTTAAAAATGGCTCATTAACAGCTGTGAAATCTTTCACTTCCACATTGCAGCTTGGAAAAAGAACCTGAAAATCAGAGGAAAAATTATCACATCTCAAGAAGAAACTATTTTTAAAGAGGACACGAAGCATGTACTAACCATTTCATGATGTGATGTACTCTATATTTAGTGCTAATCTATCCTATATGCCACTTTGTACTGCTATTGTTTGATGGAGCACATGTTGCGGCACAACCGCGTGAGTTGGGCAGAGGGTGCTTCCGCTAGTAAAAATATTGGCAATTTACATTACTGATAGTTTACCATAAACTTAAGCTACATACACACGGGGGACAAATGTCCCCCATTGCATGTTTACAAGCGACCAGGGAGCAACAGCTCCCTGCCGGCGACAGCTGTCCACATGTCGCCAGAAAGGCAGAGACACGCCAGAAGCTGTCTGTGAATGGAGCATCCCCGGCCAGATGCTCCATTCACTTGCATTGTGTTTCCTGTCGCACTAGCGACAGTTGCGGCGAAGTTGCAGCAATAGCTGTAGCCGGCGATTGAACATGTCAATCGCCTGGCGACAGCTCCGACAGGCGACGGTTCGGGGCGCGCGCTTCATACACACAGGCGACCTGTCGCCGCAAACACGCGCGTGCCACCGTACCCCATGTGTATGAGCCATTACCCAGCACTCAGTCTCACACAAACCCTCCCATCCTAGTGCTTACAACTAAATCCCGAACCTAATGCCTAACACTAACCCCCCCCCCCCCCACACACACACACACACACACTCTTAATTTGTACCAATATTTTTGAAAATGTAAACCTTTAAAGGAGTCATCAGGGCATAAATAGTAAACTGAGTGTTACTTACCGGGGGCTTCCTCCAGCCCCAAGCTCCCAGGACCTCCCTCGCCGCAGCTCTGCTTTCAGCCGTTCGCCGGAGCTCCGACCCGGTCCCCGGCGATGACGTCAGAGCGACCTGAGGTTCTGCGCCTGCGCGGTCCGCTCTGGCCCACATGGCGGTGATTGACAGCGCCAATCGAGCAGGTCGCTCTGACGTCATCGCCAGGGACCAGGTCGGAGGTCCGGCGAACGGCTGAAGGCAGAACTGCGGCGAGGGGGGTCCTGGGAGCTTGGGGCTGGAGGAAGCCCATGGTAAGTACCACTCAGTTTACTATTTATGCCCTGATGACTCCTGAAAGGACATCCGATGTAAAATAAACTGATGAGAAAAACTATTGTATCTATCCTCCTTCTCCTAAAAATTACCTTTTAAGCTAGCCCACAGTTTATTTTATATTTAAATCTAGTTTTTAATATTTCACTGTTTCTTGTCTCTGCTCAATGACACCTTCATTGAAGTATGCCAGAGCTCAAATCTATGAATGATTGAACCTTTTTATCTATTTCCTTCTCTCAGAAGTCATTTTACTATCAGGAAAGTGTTTTATGGCTGTAATTATCAGTGAGGGTCAGGGCCGGGCCGAGGCATAGGCTGGAGAGGCTCCAGCCTCAGGGCGCAGTGTAGGAGGGGGCGCACAATTCATTCAGCTGTCATTCCTAATTGTGTTTGAAGCAGAAATAAATAAGAAAAGGGGATACATAGCAGTGACTGCAAGCCAGATAACTAGATATTAAGGTGTTGGAGAGGTTGTGGGCCCTGTGGCGCCTCTTAGTCTAACAGCAATCAGTGTGTGACAGCTGAGGGGGAGGGATGGAGGGGCGCACTTTGGTGTCTCAGCCTTGGGTGCTGGAGGACCTTGTCCCGCCTCTGGTGAGGGTTATGGGTCCCGACCCAGGCAGAAACTGTCACTTGCATACCTGATGTTTGACTTTTTCAGACAGAGCAAGAAAAAAAGCAACACAGCCTAGTTATTTGTGTGCTTGGCACTGTACATACACATGTCTATCTCATCATGTCACATGTCACCACGGTTGTCCTTTCAGAGATTACAGAGTCATTCATTTTTTGTACCATTAATGATCACCTTTGGGAAGGATTTAACATGGGGATAAGTTAGGGTTAGGCATTACAGAAGGCGTTACTTTAGAAGAGGAAATTAGAATTAGGCATTTGGAAGTAGAAGGGGGTTGACTGGGAGAAGCACTAAAACCTCCAGTGAAAGCTCTGCTGTAAAGCTAATAGTGGAGTATTGTGAAAATAACATAATGAATAAAATATTTATATTTTTACAATATTAATTTATAGATTAATTATTCAGTGTTTACCATTGTCTTTCCTCTCCCTGATGTACGTTCTGACATTTATCACTGGTGGCGCTCACATGGTCTGGAGCGTTCTGCGCAGGTGCAGAAGCAGGGATGGTCGTAGTCAGCCAACTTCGCTACGCAGGAACTATGCGTATTTTTACGCAAATACGCTTCGCAATCTACGGCTATGTAATCAGAAACTTCACTACGTTTGCATTTCGTAGACTACGTGTTAAATTACGCAAGCTTCGCGTAGTGCGAAGCGTAGTTGATGCGACCGCTTATGCCCTTATGCGGAAAAATTTCCGCAATAATCTTCAACCTATTTGCAAATATAAACTAATATAAGCGTACATTCCACCTTCCAATGCGGAATGGTATGCGTCTAAAAGGGCAATAATATTTCTGCGCATGCGCAATGATCCATATAGATGCAGTTACCGCACGCGTTGTTGACTTCGCAATACATACGTCAACTACGCGTAGCGGGCGAAGCTTCGCATAGCGGGACTACGACTACGCGGAAATGCGTACGTGTAGTTCTTAAACTTCGTCTACGAACTACGAAGCATCTCCAACAAAGGGGATCCTGGGACACCGGAGCTGTGGCGAGGGCACAGGACGGCTGCCAGGGGCTGGAGAAAGCCCCGGGTAATAGAATTTTTTTTTTAATCCTCGGACATTCCCTTTAGAGGAACTGTACTGAAAATAATGTAATGGATACAATTTCCTATTTTTACAATATTACTTTATGAATAATTTAGTCAATAATTTAGTCAGTGTTTGTCCATTGTAAAACCTTTCCACACCATTTCCTCCCCCTGGTTTACGTTCTGAAATTTATCACGGGTGGGGACATTTTTAGTGCTGTCATTTGCAGCTCTGTGGAATGTTTGTATATTCATGTCCTGGAACCAGTAGAAACCAGTCAAAAAAATAATTGGGTTCCCAGAATGCTCTGGGAGGTTAATTCCACACAGATAAACAGCCTAGGCTGTGACATCATCAGGAGGGCAGGGCTTCATACCAATATACAGCAAGGAAGTGTTTCTGATCATGAAACCAGGATAACCAGGACAATTAATGTAATTAGTGGATGTCCTGAATAATTTACTGCATTCTATTATATGTCACTACAGTGCTTTTTTAAAGAGGAACTGTCGCAAAAATCTTAAAATTTAAACACATGCAAATGAGAAGTACATTTCTCCCAGAGTAAAATGAGCCATAAATTACTTCTCTCCTATATTGCTGTCACTTACAGTAGGTAGTAGAAATCTGATATTACCGACAGATTTTGGGCTAGTCCATCTCTCCATAGATAGTTAATAATATACTATCAGAAAAATTATAAATGGAATTTTTGCATACTGCAGAGAATCAACTGGCCATTATGGCTTTAAAAGTTCCACACTACAGATAAGGAAACATCATATGCATTTATTAAGCTATGTAAGTAATAAATTATTAGGCAATAGACAAATAGTCCTTATAAATAGTGAATACATTTACCATGTTTAACAAGCTCACGTTTTACCAATTAAGCCCAATGGTGCATGCCTGACAAGAATCAGTGCAACCGGCTTATACAGTATTAAATGCCATCTGTCATTAATTACAGCAAATGAGCAAGTAATCCAAGTAACATAAAGGCCTTTTACATTGTCCCAGGAAACCTGCATGCCTCTGCCCTCACATATGCTTCATGTTTATGTCACACTTAGCACATCTTATTCATTGCCTTGTCATATCTCTATCACAGCTGAAACCTAGGCAGAGAGCTACATCATACAAAGTGGAGATTCAGTATATGGGAAATATCTCGCCTGGCAAAATAGGTCATTTTTTCAGTACAGCCAGCATAATCAGCTGTGTGGATTTTGCTCAGCATTCTTCCCTCTGCAGGTGCACAATAGAGCTGGGGCAAAGCTCCTCCCCTCAGCTGATGATTGGATAGTTAGGCAGCTGACTATTGGGGAGCGGGCAGGAAAAACATGTTGGGTTCTGTTTACTTGAAATCACTTCCCAACCACAGTTTCTTTTCTCTTAAAAACCAGAACAATTTTCACATCGTGCTCCTCCCATTCATTTGCCCATAACGTTATTGTTACTTATCACAGCAAAATTATCTATATATTGTTGTTGTTTTTATTTCCACAAATTAGGCTTCCATTGGGTGGTTCTGGGAGGCGCCCCAAGATGTGATGTGTGGAATGGATAATGTAAGCTGGATAAAATATTCATAAATAGAGATATCAGCGAACCCCTCACCCTGTACTACTTCCGGGTGGCTATGACCCGTAGTAGAACGGCTGCGCTGGGCCGGCGGTGCGCGTCCTTGATTGCACACCTGTTGCCAGGCACTTTGTGCACATGTGTGTGACGTCATGAGTGATGTCACGCTCATGCGCAGAGAGTGCCCGGCAACAGGCACGCGATCAAAGAGGCGCACCGCCAACCCAGGGCAGCCGTACTACTACGGGTCATAGCGACCCGGAAGTAGTATGGCCACATAGAGATTCACGGGCGAACTGTTCGCTCACATCTCTATACCTAAATAGGCTTACCTCTAAAAGAAGGGGGTAGCCCCCAAAAAAGTAATACAATTTTTAATAGAAACCAGACACTTGAAGTATCTGGTTTCTATTAAAAATTGTATTACTTTTTTGGATTCCTTGGAACCCTAATACACACATTTTTCTTTTCCTGGACAGCGACCTACATTGACGAAAACGAAAGAACCCGAGTGAGTATGGGCTTTCCTCACCAGCCGTTACAATGTGGTTGCTGGTCTTGCAACCTATTCTTGTGAGTATTCTGCACATACTGTTGTTGAGTGTCCCATACCATCAACGTGCTACACTATCAGGGGCTCCTGGTGTCCCTGTCTCGTTCTTTGCCTCCTTTGGAAGGTCGCACTCCATTGGTACCACACCCTCTACTTTTATTGGGTGATACTTTTTGCTAAGAATTATTATAATAATTTATATGCATTTTTGAAGGGAATAAGAAAACAATATTTGTTTCTCAGTTTTCAGCCATTACAGTTTTTAAATAAAACGTGCTACAATAGTGCCCCTAGTACAAAGTATGGAGTTAATATTTTATTTGGAAATAAAAGTGTATTTTTTCTGTTTAGTGTTTTTTATACTATATCAATAATTAAAAGCCTTTAGTTACAAATATTACAGTAAAATTCTCTCATGACATAACTGTTAGTTGCAAAAGTAACTATTTTTGGGGGGTAACTATGGGGTAGAGAGGAAAGGGGTAAAAAACTAATACAACTGTATTTATTTTTATATATTATAGTGTATATGTGTGTGTAGTTTTACTTTTTGCCCACAAGATGTAGCCAAATTTAACTCCTGTATACTGTGAACAGTACACAGGAAGTGTTATTTGTCTGTGTTTTACTTTCACTTTGTGAATGAATGTCGGCATCTCGCTGACGCTGGCTTTCATTCATTACAGGTACTGTCATTGGTTTTGGGAACAGCTGTTCCCATTTACTGACCACAGACCGGAAGGTAGGTGACCAAACAAAACAAAAAAACCTACAGTGGGGTGCGAAAGTTTGGGCAACCTTGTTAATCGTCATGTATAAATTGTTGGTTGTTACAGTAAAAAATTACAGTTAAATATATCACATAGAAGACACACACAGTGATATTTGAGAAGCAAAACTAAGTTTATTGGATCTACAAAAAGTTTGCAATAATTGTTTAAACAAAATAAGACAGGTACATAAATTTGGGCACCACAAAAAATAAATGAAATCAATATTTAGTAGATCCTCCTTTTGCAGAAATTACAGCCTCTAAACACCTCCTGTAGGTTCCAATGAGAATCTGGATTCTGGTTGAAGGGATTTTGGACCATTCCTCTTAACAAAACATCTCTAGTTCATTCAGATTTGATGACCTCCAAGCATGGACAGCTCTCTTTAACTCACACCACAGATTTTCAATTATATTCAGGTCTGGGGACTGAGATGGCCATTCCAGAACGTTATACTTGTTCCTCTGCATGAATGCCTTAGTGGATTTTGAGCAGTGTTTAGGGTCGTTGTCTTGTTGAAAGATCCAGCCCCAGCGCAGCTTCAGCTTTGTCACTGATTCCTGGACATTGGCCTCCAGAATCTGCTGATACTGAGTGGAATCCATGCGTCCCTCAACTTTGACAAGATTCCCAGTCCCTGCACTGGCCACACAGCCCCACAGCATGATGGAACCACCACCATATTTTACTGTAGGTAGCAGGTGTTTTTCTTGGAATGCTGTGTTATTTTTCCTCCATGCATAACGCCCCTTGTTATGCCCAAATAACTCAATTTTAGTTTCATCAGTCCACAGCACCTTATTCCAAAATAAAGTTGGCTTGTCCAAATGTGCTTTAGCATACCTCAAGCGGCTCTGTTTGTGCTGTGGGCGGAGAAAAGACTTCCTCTGCATCACTCTCACAAACAGCATCTCCTTGTATAATGGTTGAATGATGCGCAGTGACTCCATCTGCAGCAAAATGATGTTGCAGGTCTTTGGTGCTGGTCTGAGGGTTGACTCTGACTGTTCTCACCATTTTTAGCTTTTGTCTATCCGAGATTTTTCTTGGTCTGCCACCTGCCACTTCGAGCCTTAACTTGAACTGAGCCTATGGTCTTCCATTTCCTCTATATGTTCTTAACTGTGGAAACAGATAGCTGAAATATCTGAGACAGCTTTCTGTATTCTTCCCCTAAACCATGATGATGAACAATCTTTGTCTTCATGTCATTTGAGAGTTGTTTTGAGACCCCCATGTTGCTACTCTTCAAAGAAAATTAAAAGAGGAGGGAAACTTACAATCGACTCCCTTAAATACTCTTTCTCATAATTGGATTCACCTGTGTATGTAGGTCAAGGGTCACTGAGCTTACCAAGCCAATTTGAGTTCCAATAATTAGTTCTAAAGGTTTTGGAATAAATAAAATGACAACAGTGCCCAAAATGATGTACCTGCCTCATTTTATTCAAACAATTATTGCACGCTTTTTGTAAATCCAATAAACTTCATGTCACTTCTCAAATATCACTGTGTGTGTGTCTCCTACATGATATATTTAACTGACATTTTTTTATCATAACAACCAACGATGTATACAGGAAAACTATGACAATTAACAAGGTTGCCCAAACTTTCACACCCCACTGTATACGCATACAACAGCCTGCCAAGCCTACTGTGACTATATTCATGTTTTCCAGTGAAACAAGTAATGAGGGGATTATAAGGATTGAGGAAAACTGCAAGAGAGAGTTGTAACGTGAAGCTATAGTCAGCCTCAATGTCTAATTGAGCAGAAAAATGTACAAACAAGGAAATATCTCAGCAAATGATGGAATTATTGACAGGAAACCAGGATGACTTGACCGCTGTTCATCTGCAGCAGTAATGTCACCACTATGTTCATTATTTTGAAAAAACAATGCTCTCATCACAGCAAACGTTTTTTTTTATAATGCATTTATCCTCTTTCAGAGCTGGGACAAGGTCCTTCAGCACCCAAGGCTGAGACACCAAAGTGCGCCCCTCCATCCCTCCGCCCCAGCTGTCACACACTGATTGCTACTAGACTAAGAGGCACCCCAGGGCCCCCAACCTCCCCAATACCTTAATCTCTAGTTATCTGACTTGCAGTCACTGCCATGTATCCCCTTTTCCTATTTCTTTCTGCTTCAAACACAATTGGGAATGACAACTGAATGAATTGTGCGCCCCCTCCTACAATGCGCCCTGAGGCTGGAGCCTCTCCAGCCTCTGCCTCGGCCCGGCCCTGTCCTCTTTGTAAAGAAGCATACAAACATTAGGGCATAATCAATCAATAGTCAGCCACTTATGGTTGGACTGGGCAACTGTCTGATGTCTGTGTGGACGTTTCCTGATGTCTTGGCCCAACTTTGCACAAGAAAAAGGCAGTCGGCTAAATTGGATAGTCTCTGCACTATCATAGAGCAGTACCAGGCCCGATTCTCTCGTCCATGGCAATGAATAGGGCACAGTTACAGAGTTGGATTTCTAGAAAGACCATACCTAGAGCAGCTGCTACTTAAGGGGGCAGCTATACATGGAAGAGGGGTTGCAGTTTTATGGCACTTTAATATAAAGTCAAGGGCCAGATTTACACTTTTTCCACCTTTAGAACATCTAATAGTTGTTCTAGTTTAGACATGTGCAACAGCATCCCTCCTATTCCATGTGCAGCTCCCTCTTCCATGTGTAACATCCATGTACCGCAATCCCTATCTTTCATGTACAGCTTCATTTAGCAGCATTTCCCCTTTTGCATATGTTGCTGCTAGGGATGCTCATTTGGATTCCGCGGAAATGTAATTTCTGCATTTCTGATCGGAAATTGCATTTCCGCATCGGAATGCGGAAATCAGTAATACAAGTGCGGTAGGCGGATTTAAAATCGATTTTCTCAAAAACTATAAGGTCTTTTTGAAAACTTTTTTTTTCATCTTGTTCACAAGATTTTGTTTAATAAACTCTGAAAATTTGGTGTGTCTAGGTCTTATGCTATTAACCGCTAAAGTAGGCGGATTTTTACTGTAATGTAAAATGCAGAAAATCTGCATTATCCAATATGCGGTAATTTTAAGCCAATCGGAAGACTCGGAATGAATATACCAATGAGAGAATGGGGATTAAGGTGGAAATTTCCGCATTCTCTGATTGGCTTATTCATTCTGAGTCTTCTGATTGGCTTAAAATTACCGCATATCGGATAATGCGGATTTTCTTCTTTTTACATTACAGTAAAAATCTGCCAAATTTAGCGGTTAATAGCAAAGCCTCCATAGGAACTAGAAACACCACATTTTCAGAGTTTATTAAACAGAATCTTGTGAACAAGATGAAAAAAAAAGTTTTCAAAAAGACCTTATAGTTTTTAAAAAAA